>NC_047108.1:62662346-63022346 GCF_902500255.1 Thalassophryne amazonica
AGCAGCACAGGTAACGCACGACAACAGTGCCAAAAAACAAAACAAAAATCCACTGAACAGGCTGTGGAGCAGCGCAGGTAACACACGACAACAGTGCCAAAAAACAAAACAAAAATCCACTGAACAGGCTGTGGAGCAGCGCAGGTAACGCACGACAACAGTGCCAAAAAATAAAATAAAAATCCACTGGACAGGCTGTGGAGCAGCACAGGTAACGCACGATAACAGTGCTAAAAAATAAAATAAAAATCCACTGGACAGGCTGTGGAGCAGCACAGATAACACACGACAACAGTGCCAAAAAATAAAATAAAAATCCACTGAACAGGCTGTGGAGCAGCACAGATAACACACGACAACAGTGCCAAAAAAATAAAATAAAAATCCACTGGACAGGCTGTGGAGCAGCACAGGTAACACACGACAACAGTGCTAAAAATAAAATAAAAATCCACTGGACAGGCTGTGGAGCAGCACAGGTAACACACGACAACAGTGCTAAAAAATAAAATAAAAATCCACTGGACAGGCTGTGGAGCAGCACAGATAACACACGACAACAGTGCCAAAAAATAAAATAAAAATCCACTGAACAGGCTGTGGAGCAGCACAGATAACACACGACAACAGTGCCAAAAAAATAAAATAAAAATCCACTGGACAGGCTGTGGAGCAGCACAGGTAACACACGATAACAGTGCTAAAAAATAAAATAAAAATCCACTGGACAGGCTGTGGAGCAGCACAGGTAACACACGACAACAGTGCTAAAAAATAAAATAAAAATCCACTGGACAGGCTGTGGAGCAGCACAGGCAACGCACGACAACAGTGCTAAAAAATAAAATAAAAATCCACTGAACAGGCTGTGGAGCAGCACAGGTAACACACGACAACAGTGCTAAAAAATAAAATAAAAATCCACTGAACAGGCTGTGGAGCAGCACAGGTAACACACGACAACAGTGCTAAAAAATAAAATAAAAATCCACTGAACAGGCTGTGGAGCAGCACAGGTAACACACGACAACAGTGCTAAAAAATAAAATAAAAATCCACTGAACAGGCTGTGGAGCAGCACAGGTAACACATGACAACAGTGCAAAAAAATAAAATAAAAATCCACTGAACAGGCTGTGGAGCAGCACAGGTAACACATGACAACAGTGCTAAAAAATAAAATAAAAATCCACTGAACAGGCTGTGGAGCAGCACAGGTAACACACGACAACAGTGCTAAAAAATAAAATAAAAATCCACTGAACAGGCTGTGGAGCACACAAGAGCACTTTGTTTTTGGCAGTCTCCATAGCTATTTGTTGCGCAATTCCGTATACTTTGAGACCGGTCACCGAAGTGCACAAAGTAATCCTGGTGTATCATTGGATGATAACTAACAGCCTAAATCTAAGTTGTTATGATTTTGGTGCAATGTGTCGTTTAAACCCCTGTAACACCCTGACAATTTAGCCAGCGTATGCTGAGTGTATTAAAAATGCTGGCATGAGCTGGAATACATCTAATAAGTTATGGGTACATTTTGTATTAGTTAAGAGCATGTTGAAGCACGCTGATATATGTCGTAGTACAGTTGGGTTGTCGAAAACATTTGGGCATGGGCAATATTTTTGTATGCCAGTGTATGGCTCAGGGTGCATATGTGGGACATAAGTTGTAGATACGTTATGCACACGCCCACACACATTACTTGTAAGTGACTCATCATCACTCATCTTCAACCGCTTATCTGGGATCAGGTCGTGGGGGCAACAGCTCCAGGGGCCACATTGAGCACCTCTGATTGGTGGATCCCAAGCCATTCCCAGACCTGTCTGGATATATAATCTCTCCACCTAGTCCTGGGTCTTCCCCGGGGTCTCCTCCAAGATGGACGTGCCTGGAACACCTCCCTAGGGAGGCTAAGGGGGAATCCTTACCAGATGCCCGAACCACCTCAGCTAGCTCCTTTCAATGCAAAGGAGCAGGGGCAAGGCCGGATTCCCTACCCGGAGTAGGCAATCCAACGGTTTCCCGCTGTGAACCATGGTTTCAGATTTAAAGGTGCTGATCGTCATCCCAGCTGCTTCACATAGCTGGGATGGCACATGTAAGTGACTCATAAATTGAAAAACATTGAGATATTGTTTAGCGCACCCAAAACATATTTATAACCTATGAGTAACATGCTGTGAACCTACAACCCCAATTCCAATGAAGTTGGGACATTGTGTAAAATGTAAATTAAAAAACAGAATACAATGATTTGCAAATCTTCTTCAACCTATATTCAATTGAATACACCACAAAGGCAAGATATTTAATGTTAAAACTGATAAACTTTGTTTTTGCGCAAATATTTGCTCATTTTGAAAAAAAAAAAGTTGGGATGGGGCAAAAAAAGACTGGGAAAGTTGATGAATGCTCATTCACAAGCAAAGATGGGGTGAGGTTCACCACTTTGTGAACAACTGTGTGAAAAAATAGTCCAACAGTTTAAGAACAATTTTTCTCACATTCAGTTGCAAGGAATTTAGGGATTCCATCATCTACAATCCATAATATAATCAGAAGATTCAGAGAATCTGAAGAACTTTCTACACGTAAGCGGCAAGGCCAAAAACCAACATTGAATGCCCATGACCTTCGATCCCTCAGGCAGCACTGCATTAAAAACCGACATCATTGTGTAAAGGATCTTACCGCATGGGCTCAGGAACACTTCAGAAAAACCATTGTCAGTTAACACAGTTCGTCGCTACATCTACAAGACGTAGATGTAGTGACAAGAAGCAAGTTAAAACTCTACCATGCAAAGCGAAAGCCGTACATCAACAACATTCAGAAACACAGCCGCCTTCTCTGGGCCCGAGCTCATTTGAAATGGACAGACGCAAAGTGGAAAAGTGTGCTGTGGTCTGATGAGTCATTTCAAATTGTTTTTTGAAAATCATGGATGTTGTATCCTCCGGACAAAAGAGGAAAAAGACCATCCAGATTGCTACCAGTGCAAAGTTCAAAAGCCAGCATTGATGGTATGGGGGTGTGTTAGTGCCCATGGCATAGGCAACTAACACATCTGTGATGGCACCATCAATGCTGAAAGGTACATCCAGCTTTTGGAGCAACACATGCTGCCATCCAAGCAACGTTTTTCAAGGACATCCCTGCTTATTTTAGGAAGACAATGCCAAGCCACATTCTGCACGTTAGAACAGCGTGGCTTCGCAGTAAAAGAGTGTGGCTACTAGACTGGCCTGCCTGCAGTCCAGACCTGTTGCCCATTGAAAATGTGTGGAGCATTATGAAGCGCAAAATATGACAATGGAGACCCCGGACTGTTGAACTGAACTGAAGTTGTACATTAAGCAAGAATGGGAAAGAATTCCACCTTCAAAGATTCAACAATTAGTGTCCTCAGTTCCCAAACACTTATTGAGTGTTGTTAGAAGGAAAGGTGATGTAACACAGTGGTAAACATACCACTGTCCCAGCTTTTTTTGAAACATGTTTCAGGCATCCATTTCAACATGAGCAAATATTTGCACAAAAACAATAAAGTCTATCAGTTTGAACATTAAATATCTTGTCTTTCTGGTGTATTTAATTGAATATAGGTTGAAGAGGATTTGCAAATCATTGTGTTCTGTTTTTATTTACATTTTACACAACATCCTAACTTCACTGGAATTGGGGTTGCATGTGAAACTTATTTGTCGTGTTCCTGACGACCAGAGAACCTAGTAAATGTGTCAGCTAAGGTATAATGCCATGTTGAAAGCAACTGGTATAAAAAATAGGGTTTGGCAGAAGGAAACCATCTGTACTCTTCAGAGTCTATGGCGAACGGACATGCAGCATCCAGCAAGGCAACGAGAATAATACAACAACATGCTTTTGGATGGCAGTATGCATTAACAAGGGCGAATATCTTTCATTTTGGGCGACTGGGCGTGAACGTCGGGCCTCTGAAAATGCATACTGCACAACAAATGCTTGTTATTTGCATTATTATCACTTTTACTGAGATACACAACACGTAACGCATACATAAAAAGTTGGTTCACTTTAACTTTTGTCTTGTCGGCTGACGCGCGCTGCTTTCCAAATTCGGCAGTGCGTCCTCATCAAGTTGGCTGCTTTAGCTGTTGTTCATTGTCATACTATCCATGAGAAAATCATCCGGAATATCCATATTGGGACCAAAACACACTTCTCGCCTTTTCAGCTTTTCCTCTGCGGACAGTTTTTTTTTCCCCTCTGTGGACAGTTCTTGGGCTGCGTGCGCGCTATGACGTCATTTGTTTACGCACAGCGGGCGGGTATAGCCAGGTAGGGTCGATGGAAATCTACGATTCCAGCCTAGCAACGCCTCGGTAAAGTGATATTAATACCTGATAGCTGTCCTCCAACTTCAGCATGATCTCATGGATTTGACACTGTGCCAGGAGAAGAAGAGATGAATAAAGGAGAAGGGCCTGGGTACACCCACGTCCACAACTATGGCCTTGGCCAGGAGAGTTCCTGCCAGCAGGAATTCCTTTAGGCATGATAGCAATATTGATCCTTCGATTTGTAGTGTGATCACCACGTGCTCATCAGTGATACGCTGTTGCATGTTTTACGTAAGTGGAACTATTGTTGGGCATAAGTTGCGTATGCCGGCAACAATATACACAGTCGTTGGAGTAAATTCATAGAAATGTTTTATATATAAGTTAAGAATACAACATGTATATGTACAGCTGGTTATGAATACACTATGTATGTGTCCAACAGTGAAAAATAAAATAAAAATCCAACGTATGCCAGCGCTGCCTAAATCATCAAGGTGTGATGCGGCCCTTAAACAAAGAATTGTATCAGATTGCATCACACTGCACCAAAACAAATGGTTGCATCATAAAAAATTTTCGTTACTAAATTGTATCATAGCTTGTATATCTAGATACATATCATATATTTTTATAAGGAACAGATGCACTCTGCTAACAGTTATGCTTGGCGTCAGACGAGAAGAAGAAGAAGGACGAGCCACAGTCAGATCGATAGAGAGACGGTAAAATTACAAGGTTACATTTTTGTAAGTCATTCCCCATCATAAAATGGTCAAGTGTTCAAGCATCCCTCCCTCACACATTTTGGAAATAAGAACACGCCAGTGGGTCAGACAAAGGTTATTAATCTGATCATATTCACAAGTTGATATCAGACCTCTATGAATGACACCAGAATTACCTGCAAGTCTATTTTTTGATGAGAGCTTCCCCATCAATAAAACATGGATTAGAACTGAAACTCTGAGTTTCATTTCAGGAAATGGTTGTTTGCACAGCAATCACACCACAGTGTCTGCCACGCGTTTAAGGGGACACAATCAAATTAGAAACCACATCTGAATATGCGGAGAAAAACACAATCATTTGCAGCTCACACAGTAATTGTCGTACTGCCGAGCAGTGTGTACACACAGTATTGACTGCCTCATAGATTTCAAGCCTTGGCTGTGCAGCTTTGAATGTTTGAAAAGATTTTTAAAGTTCACAAACAATGCTGTAGACAAATGGAACATCAGAAGTAAAGAATGTGCATCGACCGCTCTTTCCAATTTAAGATGCCGTTTCTCTGTAGGTCTGCTCATATTATGGGGAAAACAAACAAATGTCAGAAGGTGCCTGTGCATGGCTGCACCATTTGCCATCCTCTTCTTTACTTCATTTTCTGCTGTAATTAAGGCTCGATGGTTGGGAGCCACAGGGACTTAGATGTTTGATTGATACATGTAACTGTCACCTTAATCAGCTGTTCAGTCACAGTGGAACGCAGCGCTGAACAGCGCAGTGATATTCACAGGGTCAATCAATGTCAAATAACTGCGCGGGTGTGTGTGTGCAGAGAGCAGGCTGCTGTTCAGAGGAGATGAGTGGTATTGACAGAAGTGTGATTCCTTACCTCTCTCCACTGTTTGGATTCCACACCCTGAGTATACAACACCACCACTGTGCACAGCATTGGGGGGGGGGTGTCGGGAGGATAGAGAGAATTGTCACCAAAAAGTCTCAATCAGGCATCCTGCTTCATCAAACAGTTTGTTTTTTCCCGTTCTTTACAGACAGTCATCATCAATTACATGGTCATACACTGACAGCGTAATGAAGCGTCTGGTATGATGATGCTCCATCACCTCCGATTCTCAAATTCCACATGCTAAGAATAAATAAGCTTTAGGAAACACTCTGGGCTCCAGCAGCACAATTGCAATCAAACATCATTTAGTACAGCAAGATTTTTCTACTTCCTGTTTGTTTTTTCTTTTTCTTGTTCTTGCCATTTATTTTAGGGCTGCATCTAGTGATTGTCGTTGCAGTTAGTTAAAATATCAAATTTTTTCCTAGTTTTTTTTAGTCAATTATCCCTTGGTTAATTTACCAGTAAATCATAACCATCAATTCTACCAGTAACGTACAACCTTCTTGTCATCAAAAAAAGCTTTTTGTTTGTACAAATCACAACATATGAAAGATAGAAATTGTCAAAAATTAAAAAGCTATTCACAAGAGAAAAAAAGTCTTGCATAGAGCTTTGCCTCTTCTTGGGACACAAAAAGACAACATATTTCATAAGGCAGCAACTAACAATTATTTTTATTGTCAGTTATTATGTTGATAATTTTCTGGATTAGCTCCTTAATTAGTTGGTCCATAAAATATAAATAAAAGTTTTGTCTACAGCCCAAAAATATTCAGTTTACTGTCACAGAGGAGTAAAGAAACCAGAAAATGTTCACAATTAAGAAGATGAAATTAAAAACATTAGACATTAAAAAAAAAACATCAAAATTATTAATTATTTGGTTTAATTTATTCTGAGGTTGATCTTCAGGAGAATTCTCCATTTAATGTGAGTTGTGTCAGGGAGGGCATCCGGTGTAAAACTTGTGCCAAATCAACATGCAGACCCACCTTGGATCTGCTGTGGCGACCCCGAGTGAAAACAAGGGAGCAGCTGAAGGAACTTACTTATCTTCAGGGAAATAAAAACAGGGCTAGTGTAATTTTTTTCCTTCCTAGCGTGTTCATGTATCAGGTTTGTATCATCTCCCTTTTGTGTTAAATATCTCTTTTCTAGAGGACTATCAAAGAAAAGGCTGGTGTGGCAGCTCTCTGTGTCACAGCAGCACATACCCGTGTCTATTCAAAGGCTGCTGTCTTCAACCTGCATGCATTACGCTGATTTCTGTAGCTCTCCCTGAGCAAAGGTTGTCTCATTACTGTGCAAATGACATGCAGTTATTGAAGGAGCACTTTGAAAACTGCAGCGTAAACTGAATCAAAGTAAAGCTCAGTGAGAGCAAAAGTAAAGATTTGAAAAAGCAGAAGAAGTGTCAATAAACCAAAGTGTAACTGAAATTTCCTGCAGGAAAAGCTGAGAAACAATTTGAACGGCATTTAAAAAAAATGCAGGGTACTTACATGGGTCAGATTTGGAGAAAGTGTCTCGATCCAAAAGATTTCTGCAAAAGAAGAAAAAAAAATTGTATAAAATTGAGTCTGTGCTTGTTTTTCAATGGAATATTATCAGTTATGATTGCGCCTTGGGGCAACTGTATGTTGTGATTTGGCGCTATATAAATAAAATTGATTGATTGATTGATATGAAGTTGTTCACAAATGAATATGGCTTTATACACCCTGAGGCCTCAGGGTGTATAAAGCCATATTCATTGGTAAAACAACTTCATAACGATTTTATCATACACCTATAAATGATAAATGCACGCAGAACACAATGCGTGTGCTCTCCCTTCGCTCACTGCCTCCGGGGGTACGGATGCGGGACCTGCAAAGAATCCAATTCATGGCCACAGAGCTCTGTGGCTGTGGTTACCGAGACCATGCAGCGGGCGCTGCGCATCAAAACAGCAAGCGTAGTCTCTGGACCTGTTGCTGCATGCAGCTCGGCACAGCAGACAGAGGGGCGGTGTGAGTGGCCCGCTGCGGCGCTTACCAAGCCCGCAGACTCGGTAAGCGAATCAGAGGCAGTGAGAGCAATCACCCGCCTGATAAGGACGCAGAACACAATGCGCTGTTAAAAAAAAAAAAAAAAAGAAGAAGAAGCATGCAAAATTGCACTAAAAAAAATCTGCAAAACTGCGAGGCCGCGAAAGGGAGTTAGGCTCTAAAAATAACCCGCGATAGGCGAAATCCGCGAAGTAGTCAGTGTTATTTTTACAATTATTATAGATGTTTTAAGGCTGTAAAACCCCTCACTACACACTTTATACACTTTTCTCAAACAGGCATTAACATTTTCTCACTTTTCTCTCCTGTTTCTGTGTAGGCTCTCAGTTGTCCAGGTGGTTTCCATAGTAGAGAAGCTTGAATATATATATATAATATAATAATATTTTCTCTCCTGTGTAAACACTCAAAGTTCAAACCTTAGTAGAAAAAAAAAATAGAATGTTTTCGTATAAATAATTATGATGGTTTTTAGAAGTAACGAATTTAATTTTAACGATCAACCTACGAGGTTGGACACGTAAGAAATTATTAATAGTGACTCACCAGTATTTCACAGTTCCTCTGACCGCGCCTCTTCGTCGTGGCGCCGCTCCGCTGTCCGGATTGGCTGATTACTCGGGTGGTATGAAAAATATTACCCGTCCGTGAAAAGGGTGTACTGCTATTTATTCTTTAGTGTTTTATCCAATCATATTTCAGATCATTTATAGGTATATGATAATGTTCATAATCATACAGTAAAGATAGAATCCTGATATTGTAGTTTTCATTCACATGGTGTCACTTTTTTAAAAAAGAGTTGGAAAGAGATCGTGCCATGAGGATGAATTCCATAGATAAATAAATATATGTAGAGTTGACAGACAAACATCAAGTGTATTTCTAGTTTCTATCTGATGTCGTTGTCATTTTCATTTTCACCGCTCATGCTGTCTCTATAGAGGCAGTCTATGTGCACACATAAGTGCGCTGATGGGCATGCTGGTGTGAAAATGAGGTGATGTCAGAAGAAGCATTAGTGCTTCACTATCATGAGGCAGCAGGAAGTGAGTGATACACTCACCAGCCACTTTATTAGGTACATCACCTTGATAATATCGGGTTGGACCCCTTTTTTGTTCAGAACTGCTTTAATTCTTCATGGCATGGATTCAGTGGAAACAGTCCTCAGAGATGTTGGTCCATATTGACATGATAGCATCACGCAGTCACCCATTCAACCAGTCTGTCCATTCTCCTGCTTCCTCTGACATCAACAGGGCATTATCGTCCACACGACTGTTGCTAACTGAATATCTTCTCTTTTTCAGACCATTCTCCGTAAACCCTAGAGATAGTTGTGCATGAAAATCCCAGTAGATCAATAGTTTCTGAAATACTAAGACCAGCCCATCTGCCACCAACAACCATGCCACATTCAAAGTCACATGGCAAAGTTCAAAGTCCCAGTTTGAACTTCAGGAAGGCATCACCATGTCTAGATGTCTAAATGCAATGAGCAATTGAACAGGTGTACCTAATAAAGTGGCTGTTTCTTGTAAGTACACAGGAAATTTTGCTGAATAAAATTTACTCTGCTGGGATAACATTTAATCCCAGTCTAAATAGAATGAAAAACACTCTATTGTAGAGTGAAATCAGCTCTACCTGTGTCGCCGACCGAACAGTCCCCCCGCCCCACCCTGCCTCCACTGCACATGCGTCATTTCGGAGCACAGCCGCTCTGTGGATGGACTGCCTTCAACCAAAGCGATCGATTAATGGGATTTTTAACCATCAATGACAAGGCAAAACCTCTTAAATCATTCTAAAGTCAGTTTAAAGCCGAAATGAGGCCATTTCAGCAGAAACGAAGTGATATTCCGTGACACTTTGAATGACAGACGGTCAGTGAACGCAACAGCCAGCAGCCATGCAGCTTCAGCGCTGTGATCACTTCCTCTGCATTTTCTGATGAAATAGTGCTGAATATATGCGAAATGATTGTTCTACAAAAGCTGAAGATATCTGTCGCTGAGACAGATGATAACTGGAGTGCAGTTTGAAGCAGAAACGAGGTGTTAATCAGTGAACCACGGCCGATGACGCATGCGCAGTGAAAGCAGGGCGGACCACGTTTTAGGGCGGACCGTTCGGCTGGCGACATGTCTAGTCAATGCAAGTGGTTTATTCCAATAAGAGTTGATTTTACACTATGATGATTGATTTAGCCCCGTGGTAGAGAATATTTTACTCTATTTGGACTGGGACCAAATGTTATCCCAACAGAGAAAATTTTACTCAGCAAAATTTCCTGTACATATACTATATTCTAAGTATTCACACCCTTTGCTCAATACTTTATTGATGCACCTTTGACAGCAATTACAGCCTCAAGCCTGATTGAAGATGGTGCCATAGGTTTGATGCACCATTCTTTGGGCTGTTTTGTCCATTCCTCTTTGCAGCACCCCTCAAGCTCCATCAGGTTGGATGGGGAGTGTCGGTGCACAGCCATTTTCAGATCTCTCCAGAAGTGTTCATTCAGATTCATGTCTGGGCTCTGGCTGTGCCACTCAAGGACATTCACAGAGTTGTCCTGAAGCCACTCGTTTGATATCTTGGCTGTGTGCTAAACCGTCACCCCAATCTCATGTTAAAAGCGCTCTGGAGCAGGTGTTCATCCAGCATGTCTCTGTACATTGCTGCATTCATCTTTCCCTCAATCCTGACTAATCTCCCAATTCCTGCCACTGGCAAACATTCCCGCAGCATGATGCTGCCACCACATTCTTCACTTAATAATAAATCTCTAACATTGATTGAATCCAAAAATGTTTTAAAAGTAGTTTCTTTTATAGACAAAGTTGATTTGTAATGTTTGGGTTGCCCTATATTTTTTCTTTTATTATTGTAAATAATATTCAATAAGCCTCTTATGTTCTTGTATTTGTATTTTCATGTATGCAGCTATTTCAGGATTTTGTACAAGACCTGTTTTGTTTGGATTTTTTTTTTTTTTAAGGAGACACCGTTGTCTCCTTCAGGGAGGTGGTGGCATCATGGTTTGCACGTGATTTAAGAGGTTTTAATTTGTTATTTGGTGGTTAATAATCACATTATTCCCTTTGATCAGTTTGGGTGTACAGTATCAGTCTGCAGATGAGTGTCAGGAGGTGATTTTTATTTAATTGATTTTTTAATCAACTTTGCGCGAGCAGAAATCAAGTTCCAGCAGGCGGGGGGAGCTCTGTTCCTCACACGCATCACCTTTGGCGTGTGCACGCATTGATAATTTGTGTGCGCTGAGATAATTTGTGTGTATGCAGAAATAATTTGTGTGCATGGAGTGATCATTTGCACGTGAACGTATTTTTTACGAGAGTGGGTTTTGTCACTGATCTGACCCCATACGTTGTTTTAGGTATTTTATTTCTGTCACTGTTGGCTTTGAGTGGGGTTACTTTCACTGAGCTGACTTTGCTCCTGTTTGTCATGCCCACCTGCCAATGAACTCCCTCATCTGTCTTGTTCAACCTTGCCCCCTTCCTGAACTTTCCCCTGCACGTGTTCTAGTTCAGGCCTTGATTACCCTCCATGTATTTATGCCTCATGTGTCATGTATCTCTGCCAGTTCATTGTGCTCTCTGCCTTGTGCTACAGCCCTCGTCCCAGCCTTCATATCTTTGTCCTAATTCAGTCTTTATATTCTGCCTTGCTGGGTATGACCCTGCCTTGTTTTGGACCTCGCTCTTTTCGCAGGCCTTTGAACGTTGTCTCACCGTGAACTGAACTTTGCTTGTTTTTGACCACGCCTCTGCCTCAAAATTGCCTGCTACCTCCGCCTTGCTGATTGTCAAACTGTGTACCGAACCTCTGCCCATCTTTCAGATAAAACCTTTTTTGATTACTTCCACACCATTGTTTGAGAGTCTGCATTTGTGTCCGACTGCTGTCTGAGCCATGCCTCCGCGCCCCTTGACAATTTTGCCTTGGGCTTTAATTGTACCGGTAACCCACAGGGCCCTTGGCACTCTAGTTATTATTAGTTGTTTATCTTTCTTTTTATATTTAATCCCTTCCACAGTAGATTTTGTACAATTGTTTGAGATGAAAATTTTTCCATTACTTGTTTTTCCTTCCATGTTTCTCGCTCTACAGCCTCCATTCAAACAGACAATACCTTTAAAATGCATAACTCCAATAGTTTTCTACAATCAGTCATTCCCTCCAAGATTTTCAGATGAGAGACCTTTTACCGATGGCTTCAACGGACTCATTAACATATACACATAACACGAAAGCCTATAAATATGTCTCCTTTCTTGTCCCAAGTTCTGAACCGTGTCAGTAATAACTTGCAGCTCAGAACAATCCTCTTCCTTAAGGGAACAGGTTGAGGGAACAGGAAGATTCAATGAATACTGATGAGAGATTTCAACACTGATCCCACAAACAGGATGTCATCCATGTATAATTCTCCTGGAAAAAACATATTTCATTACAGGGATACGCAGGAGAATAACAGATGCAACTCCTTTCCATATTAGCCTTGGGCTGACCCGACTACAGTTGGAACAATGTCGGTGTAATTATCACTTCAGATAACAAAGCCATCCATGACTAACTGCCTCTTTATATCACCTGTTAAGTCTGGCATCATTTCCCCTACAACAATTAGCGTGTCCATCATTGTGCCCGATCTGTGTGTGCACAAGAGACTGTGCCACGTGATGAAATCATTTTTCTGTTTACTATCATGTGACCAAGTTGCCAAACAACGCTATCTAAGTCCCGCAAGAAATTTTTAATACACAGATTTACACATTTTAACAATTAAGCTTCCAACCTTCTCTGTCGTGTCAAAAGTACACATAGTGGTGCAATAAGAGGGGTATTAACCCCCACAGGTAATCCTTCTGCCTTTATGAACTAACACAGCCTGTTTTGAAGTTAACTCCTTCTTTCTACTGTAGTCCTGCACACAGTTACTGCTGCCCCTGTATTTTAAATAAAGATTTTAAAATATGGGCAGAAATATAATTGACCCAATGAGCATGCTCTGATGCTGCGTGTCACCACATTCACGACACTATAGAACCACCTACGATCATGGATTCCAATCATCCAATAACCAAGATATCCATCAAAGGTGAGGTAAGTAAAAAAAAACATATTACGAACCAACGAACCAATTGTTTGCTTGTCTGTGTATTTTGAAATTCAACATTTGGTGGATTATTTTATGATACAGACCATGTACAAAGTTAAAAATAAACTTTTGCCTCTACACATTCAGGGGTTGTTTAAAATGAAGGAGTCCAGTTATCATTTGTGAGGAACACTGATATTGAGAGAAGAAAGATTCGAGCTACTCTTACTATATTACGCCATATTAGGCTAACTATTTTCGTTGTTCTTTTTTGTTTATTTGTACATTATATTACTGATTGTTTTGTTGTGTTCAGTTACATTAGTTTTCTGATTGGTACCTTGTTCTGAGTTATTTAAATGTGTATAGTAACTGGTGTATGGGGTGGGCGTTTATAAGCTTTTGCTTCAGCCCACGCCCTTTCAGCCGCACCCAACTGGGAAATCATTTGAGTTATTGTATATTTTCTTCTGTTTTTTTTCTATTTGTTTTGTTAGTAAGAGATCCTTTTGTTGGTATTTTGTTTATGTGCATGCTGAATAAAACTTATTCATTCATTCATTCATTCAAAGGTAATGGAAAAACATTTTCTTACAGAGATAAAGTTCATTGAAAGGTAAGAAAAAAAGTTGTCTACTGTCCTACATTGCATATTGTTTCATAGCTCACTGTGCTTTGATGACTACAGTGTGTGTACAAGAGAGTTCGTAAGATTCATAGGTTGACTACGAAGCCGTAATACCCAGACCAGCGAATCAGATCATGCATTTTCTCAGTTCTTGCAATAACTAATTGCATGACATTTTCCAGGTACGCCTATACAGTGTTTTGTCTTCAACAACACACCAGAGATGACAACGACAATGTGTTGATCAAAATGGGAAAAATATATCTTCTATCACAGAATCAACAAATATAGGAAGAAAAAATTTGAAAGACTGAGGCCATTAAGATTGATATGCATGCTGCAATAGCGCATGAGGCTCCAGCATTATTAAATCAAATCAAATCATGCTGTGGAAGAGAGCAGATATCAATCACCAATGATTAAAGCAGAGTGGTGCATACAGAGCAAAAAAAGGTGAATAAAAAGAAACACTGGGTGCATCATGGGAAACCCCCCAGCAGTCTAAGTCTATAGCAACATAACTAAGGGATGGTTCAGGGTCACCTGATCCAGCCCTAACTATAAGCTTTTTCAAAAAGGAACGTTTTAAGCTTAATCTTAAAAGTAGAGAGGGTGTCTGTCTCCCTGATCCGAATTGGGAGCTGGTTCCACAGGAGAGGAGCCTGAAAGCTGAAGGCTCTGCCTCCCTATTCTACTCTTACAAACCCTAGGAACTACAAGTAAGCCTGCAGTCTGAGAGCGAAGCGTTCTATTGGGGTGATATGGTACTATGAGGTCCCTAGACAAGATGGGACCTGATTATTCAAAACCTTATAAGTAAGAAGAAGAATTTTTAAATTCTATTCTGGAATTAACAGGGAGCCAATGAAGAGAGGCCAATATGGGTGAAATATGCTCTCTCCTTCTAGTCCCCGTCAGTACTCTAGCTGCAGCATTTGAATTAACTGAAGGCTTTTCAGGGAACTTTAGGACAACCTGAAAATAATGATTACAGTAGTCCAGCCTAGAAGAAATAATGCACGAATTAGCTTTTCAGCATTACTCTGAGACAAGACCTTTCTAATTTTAGAGATATTACGCAAATGCAAAAAAGCAGTCCTACTTGTACATATTTGTTTAATATGCACAATCACCTCAAAATCTCTCATCAGCCGTTAAAATTTTCACTGAAAACCAGCTTAATTTTTCGAACCGTGTCCACTTCGATGTGTCTCACAGTTTAGAAAAAATTTGATCAAACAACGCGCCAGTCTCTCAGCAACTTCTCAGACAAAGGAATTTCCGACGAGGGGCTGGACGACTCCTCCCACAAGGAGTGCTCACAGGCCGAATGACGTCACCCGACAGGCGTGGAAAAAACTCACGCATGCGCACGAGAGTTCAAGCATGTCTGACGTAAAACATATGAATGAAATCCATATAGTTTTTGAAAAAAATAAAAAGGACCGTTACTTTATTGACAGCCCTCGTAGAATCAAATGAGCAGGTTGTGCTTTTGTTGAAGTTACAAGTGTTATCAGCATGCCTAGTGAGAAACTATCAAATTCTATAAATCTAGGTAATACCTCAGTAATGGCGCCCACTTCAATAGTAGGGTGTAAGTGGGCTGGGTTAAGGAATGCTGGGATATGTTTAACCTAATGTCTTCTATTTCTTCTCAAAGTAATCCAAGAAATCTTGGTGCTGTAAAGAGGACCGAACTACAGGTGGTTGTCCATGAATAAGTGTTGCCACCGTGTCAAACAAGAACTTTCAGTTATGGCTTGTTTTTGTTGATCAAATCAGAGTAATAGGTCCGCTTTGTAGCCAGTAATGCATGCTTATAGTCTAAGATAGCATCACATCACGCAAGGTGGAATATTTCTCATTTTGATCGACACCATGTCCATTCTGGACCTCTTGCCTTATGCTTGAGGTCACGCAGGTAATCACTGAACTAAGGTGACGTGATTTGGGGAGTGCGGTTTTAACGCAGGTGGCGCAATCATGTTGAGTGTAGTTTTGAACACTGAGTTTAAACTATGGACAGACTGGCTTCTGATTGGATATTTGCCACATGTGAAGCTAAGACATCAGGCAGTCTAGCTTCGAGTTCAGTCTTAGTTGAGGAGCTGATGCATCACCGTAGTGATATATAAGGTTGTTCTTCCACTAAACACGGCAGTGAACTGTAAACTTAATAAGTGAGTGATCACTGATGTAAGAGACCACTGATTAAGAGGCATGATGTCAGTATTCCTGACAGCATACCACGTGCAAGAACCAGATCCACGGTATTTCCACTAATGTGCGTCGAGTCCCGAATGAAATTGGCCGAATCCTAATGCATCCACAATTCCATAAATGATTTACAGAGAGGATCAGAAGGCTTATTTATATGAACGTTAAAGCCACCAATGATCGAAGGATATCTGCATTAGTTGACAAGTTAGAGATGAATGCACCAATTCATCTAAGAATTCACAATATGGGCCAGGATGCCTATATACAGTGACAAAGTAATACCGCTGATTTTATACTTCTGACCTTGGCAATGCGTAATATCCTGAGCAGAGTGGAATCAGATGCTCAAATGAGTTATATTTGTGACCCCTGTCAGCGAATAAGATAAACCTAGATTTATAAATAAGAGCAATACCCCCATCCTTGCACGAGGACGTGACAAAATGTATATGGTGTGGGCAGGCCTCATTTCAGGGGAGGACAGCTGTAGGTTTAAGCCAGGTTTCACATAACCCAATCATATCGAAGTGATGATCATTAGATCTTAATCAACAATGATTTTGAGGACAGTGATCTTTTGTTCATGAGACCCAGACTAAGGACCTCAAGTGGGTTGACAGTTGACTGTTTGGATTTAGGGGTGGTTCCAGAGTAGCATATATAAGATGCCTAGAAGTAAGGTTTAGGTTGAGACATTCCACGGGGCGTTGTAGGTAGCAGACACGAAATCTTTGCTATTGCTGGAACAACCACTGGGCCATCCTCAATTCAGCATCATCCAATGTCATAACAGCTATAAAGTTTGCAAAGCATAACCCTCTATGATTTTTATGGACACGTCTCCGGAAGCAGGCCACAGTCTCAACTTGTTGAATTTCCTCCCTGCCACATAAACTGCACTATCACCAGAGTGGATTTTCTGCACTAAATTTTCCCCGCTAATCTAATGGATTCCACATCCAATTTGTCATAACCTTGCAGGGTCTCTAATTCACCTGCTTTGTGGACTGCTGTAAATTCCTAATGTTACCCTCCCTGTAGAGCTCTATCTATGTTCGCAGACAAGATGGCGGCACCTTCCCAGTAGGGTGGAGGCCGTCCGGCATCAGCAAGCCACGGCGGCCCCAAAGAAGGCCATTATCAATAAAGCTAAAGCCTTGCTGTCTACAAAATTGTGCCAGCCACCTATTTAACATGTCAGCCTGCGAACGATGTCCGCCTGCACCAAATATTGCACCAAATCGCATCATATTGCATTGTGAGGAATTGAATCGCCATCAAATACATATCAAATCACATCGAATCGGGAACAGCGGTGAATCATATCACATCGTATTGTCAGTATCATCGTGTATCGCTATATGTATCACTAGTAGTGTATCAGATGCATATTGAATCATCGTCAGGAATGAAATTCACATGCCTAGTGTGTACGGATACTGTGCGACCACCGAGAATGTGGGCAGATCCTGCTGTGATTAATTTGTGCACTGTCCGTGTGCACAGCGCACGAACACATGGTGACAGGTGTGAGGCTGCACGTCACACAGCAGCAGGGAGCTGTCCCAGCAGTGGGTAAACAGTTGGAATATTTGATTCCTGATATAAAAAGAGCAGAGAATACAGGAAGCACCATGTGTCTGTTCCCTTTCATTCATGCCATAGAAGTAAGCAAGGATTTAATGAAACTACATGTATGAAATAAAAAGAAAAATAAATATTTTATATATATATATATATATATATATATTATATATAAATATAAATATATAAGAAAATATATAAATATAAACATCCCTCCCCCCTCCCTCGTGTGCACAGTGATCGGTGCTCAGTCCAGCCAAGTGCACGGCTGCTGGGGGGCCACCTACCTGGAGCAGCTCTTATTCGCACAGACGTCAAGTGTCTAATGCTCTCACAACATGAACACAGCGGCCGGCCACATGGAAACTATCTCTGGCCGCAGCGCACTGAATGACACACCGTCATGTGGACATATATGTTTTTATTTTTACCCATATCGTCGTCGCTTGGCAACACGATCCTCCCCTCATGCACTGGACAGAGCTAGATGACACACATATTATGATATGTCTCCCCCAGATTTGTGCAGCGCTGACGAGCTGGTCAGCTGCGACATGAGGCCTGCAGACACCTGATATTAAAAATACATCAACAGTTTAACTGGAAACATGTCATATGTGTTAAATATGTGTTGCTGATTCCCTTTCTTATTTTTCATGTGTGTTCCTGACATCTTTTGCTGTTATAATAAGGCTTTTGTCTGTGCTGCATATTGTGTGTGCCAAATACATTTATACAGTAATTTAATCATCCATGTATTCATTGAAAATGTGACTCACTGGTCTCCCCCCTCACCCACCCATGCACTTACTGCTTCCCCCTCGTGGCGCAGTGACCAGTGCACAGTCCAGCAAAGTTCACAGCTACTGTGGGCCATCTGCCTGGAGCAGCCCTTATCCGTACAGACGTCAAGTGTCCAGTGCGCTTCCATCATGAACACATCAACCAACTACATGGAGGTGGATGCAGCCGGCCACACACAGGGTCTGTGGTCACATCCCCCCATCCAGAGCAGGCAAAGCGCTCACGGCTGACTGTCAGTTAACGCTCCACCTGACAGACAGACTGTGTGGACATTGTGATCACGTGTCACGTGGCTGTTCAGATGGATGGCATGCTGACCGCTGATGGCCGGTCATATGGGGTTTATATGGGATCTATATGGGATTCATATGGGATGACGCTTTGTGTGTGTGTGTGTGTGTGTGGTGTGTGTGTGTGTGTGTGTGTGTGTGTGTGTGTGTGTGTGTGTGTGTGTGTGTGTGTGTGTGTGTGTTTATCTCTGTTGTGGGCAGTGTGTGTACACTGCTGCCCTGTAATTCCACTTCCAGAGGGACATGCTGAATATGTCATGATAGCTGTTCCACAGCTCTGACATCCCAGTCAGCTGTGTTTGGTGGTAGCGCACCGAGCCTGTCACATGCACTGACTCACGTGAGCACGTAGCATGCTGCACGCACCTGCACGTCTCATACTACACCTGTGATGATGATAATGTCTCATTCTGTATTTCATGGGAAGGAATGACAATGTATGTGTTACATGACATCCATCATGGACATGACATGCAGTCCAGATGTGTGTACTGCTCTGGACAGCAATTGCACTGTATGTCAGCCGCCATTCACACCATTTGTCACCTCGGCTGCACCTCGACAATGTTGGATCGTGGGGGGGGGGGGTGGCACGACACACTTGCATGCCATTCGTGTGGCTGGGGGGGCATGACACACTGAGCGGACATGACACACTGACCACCCTTTGAGCTTTGGGGACCTCAACTGGCTCACATTTTCTAAGTGCCCTATGACTGCTATTGGACGTTCGTGGGTGGCACCTTGATTCTGGCCGAGTGTGGGTCAAATGTCCATTCGGACACCGTTTGCCCTCAGTCAGCCACTGGTGTGAAGGCTAGCTCATTCAAGACATTTGGCCAGGGTTCGACACAGCCGATCATTTCATGCAGCCCCTCGACCGTGGTCCAAATGGTCCAACCTGCATACTTCATGCCATACAAATGTTGCAACCAGGGTCAGATATAAGTATGACCTCATCTCCACCGCTGTTCGGTTGGGTTTCCAGCATGAGTGCAACGCGATTGTGGAGTGCATGTGCTGTGGCCAAATGGTTGTGTCGACTGCTATATGAGGCAGTCATGTACGGCTCGGATTTTCCACGAGTGCCATTCGAATCCTCCTTCACCATTTGGTGAAGTGTAGCATTCAGCCTCATTCGTGATATGTGTGAGGGGGCCTTAAATGACACACACTGCTCAGATCCAGCTCCAGCAGCGCACATATGCATCTTTAAACCAGAAAAATCTTTCTGCTAAATGCTGTGCCATGGAAATGTGACATCATATGTCCATCAGAACCAAAATGCAGGAGGCCAGAGGGAGGACCTTATCTGTGCCAAATCAACATGCAGATCCATCTCACATCTGCTGTGGAGACCCCGGGTGAAATTAAAACAAGGGACAGCTGAAGGGACTTATAATGTTATTGCTGAATAATCAAATCAGAGCACGCACACCCCTGAAGCACTGCTAGACATTGCTGCGTCATGGAGAAGAGCAGCACGTGGATGATTGCTGGGCGTGATCTCAGAGCCACATGACCCCTAACTTGTAGTAAGTGGGTATACAAAATGGATGGATTATATACTGGACATGGAAGATAGGACACTAGACAAGGACATCATTCTGCAAATCGGTGAGAGTGATTTTATTTGATTTTATTTTGACATTACTGGGAACAGTGGGGGAATTCCAGTCTATTCACATGGATAATAGCAGGATAATAATAGGTGAACACTGTGCACAAATGTGTCATTCATCTTCAACTGCGTGTGGCCACTTCAGTGAGATACCAACTGTGACACTGTCGCTCTTTGAGTGTTTGGTTGCTAATTCGCATCTCCAACTACTCTCCAACAGTCGCGCCCAGTGAGATAGGACCGTTAGCACTGTTCACAGCAAGAAGGACCTGGGATCACTCCCCACCCGGTTCCTTTTGTGTGGAGTCCTTCCCTTGTTTGCGGTTGTTCACTCCAGCTACTCCAACTTCGTACCACATCCAAAGACATGCAGTTCTGGTGGATTGGAAGCTTTAAATTGACCACTGGTGTGCGTGAATGTGTTTATATGTCTGCAAGCCCTGGACAGACTGCCAGTCTGTCCAGGAAGTACCTTGCCTCTCAGACCCCTGTGACCCTTATTTGGAATTAGTGGGTGTAGAAAATGAATTCCAAAAAAAGAGCATGTATTCCTACCTGCTCCAAAAAATGCCAATATGATTCAATCTGCATGGAAGGTAATGGGCTCAGTTTTCTAATGCCCGAGTTACAGTTTGTTACACGTTTACACCAAGGATGGCCAAGTCATGCAGCACTGAAAGGAGTCTGTGGACCTCAAAGAGGAGTATTTTGCAAAATAAGCCACATATTGTCTGATTCTATCACAGCCAACCTACAGATCTTCCAGCCAACCTTTCCATAATAAGAAGAGAATGAATGGCAAACATCACTTTGCTCAGTCCTCTTCCTCACCACTTTGATTAAAATTCTGAATGCCAGAAAACATTCTGTTAGTGGAGCATTGAATATTTCATCACACATGAAGCAGGCGGATCTGTGCATGACTAACTGCAATACAAACTATGAGGGAATTAAATTTAATTTCACTTGACAAATTAAAAATATCAGTTTATATATTTTCTTTGTTTAATCATCCCCAAAAAGTGGTGTTTGTTCATTCATAACTGAATTAATCTTGTACTTGTTGATTATGCACACTTCAATTAATAAGTAATGCTTCAACAGGAAAATCTGCGGAAGCTGAATTTGAATTGCCCAAAATCTTTTGCAATTTGGGGATTCAAGTTTGTCTATGCTTCAGGCTGCCACCTCCCCGAAATTATACAAACCTTAAGATGTGAGTTGTGCTGCTGAACTCTGGCTTGAAAGAATAATTAACACCTACTGGTCTGTCTACGTGGGGATATTTTAGCAGCTCCTCAGTTCTTCTTTCATTGGCAGATTATTTATAAAAAGATTATTTAAAAAATGTGGGAATTACATCCTGATCCCACGGCATCTTATTGTCACCAGGCTCTCATTCTCTCGTACTTTCTCAGAGTTGTCAAAATCAGAATGGGCACCTTGCAGAAATGGTGTCTAATTCAGTGGAAAGTGGTTTTTAATAGGCTTGAATCTGGCCAACTGACTCCCTCCAGTACAATCTGCCGCCTGATTGGTTCTTTAAAAGGACACTGCAAATTCAAGCTTGAAAGTCATGTCCCAGCCCAAGTTCGAGGAAAAGCAGCCAACATGGTTCATTAGAATATGGAAGATGGCCATGAGGAGAAAGTGAAGACTGGTTTGAATTTTCCAGTCTGCTTTGTCAGTTGCTGTGCCGCCCTGTGGCCTTCTCTTCATTGACTGAGAAGAGTCTTTTCTTTCCTCTTAGACGCTACCATGTCAGAAGGTCTATTTTGGACTAATATACCCTTGAGCTGCTTCTTGGGGGGTGCAAGGTCAGTGATTTTAACAGGAGAGATGTACAGGAATGCAGGGGCCAGCTGGACCTTTACAAACCTTAAAGAATTCCATTATTCAAATTGAAAAGATCCAGTTTTCACTGCAGGCGTTTTTGCAATTTTACAAAAGTGTACAGATATTTTACAAGAAATAGATTTATACAGAACACCTCCTCTGAAATAAATACAAGCGATATAATCTTAATTTTTTTCTTTCCAATTCATTCCTGGAAACGATTGCTGGCTGTGTTGTGTAAGTGAATCCCCCAGACGCTGATGGATGATGATACAGAGTAATGTTGCTTTTGTCTGGGTCTCAGCAACTCCCCTCCATTACCTTTGACGTGCAATCTGCTCCCTTTATTAGTGACAGAGCCATCTGCTGACCTTCACTCTGATGGCTCCAGGTGTCTTCTTCTCCTCCATCTGTTTAATTATTCAGTTTCTGATCAACTTGGGATCTTTGCAGGTTGACAGCGACCTGCAGCAGAGCACTCCCTGAGCGACCGTCTAAGCAGCAGCGACGGAATCACAGATATTAAACCGTTTTTTTCTCCCCCTGCTATAATAAATGAGAATGCACACATGCAGTGACTCCCTCTTTCACAGCAGGCTTTGCGTGTGTGGCTAATCTACTTCTTGGGAATAATATCACTGTTGATTGCAGGCTTTTTTTCCTTTTTTTTTTTTTTTTTTTGCAAGAGGGCAGGTTTTCTGTGTTCACTGATGCTATAACACTCTAAGAGCATGCTGCACTTATGTGGAATCACACCAATTTCTATTTATGTCTCCATTCCATCAGAAAATAACTCAAGCTGAAAATAATTTTGCAGGCTCAGTCATGTGATTACCATGTACTTTTCAAATCACAGTTTTTGCAGTTACAAACTCCAAAATGAAAACATCTTTCCATGAACTCAAAACTTTCACTTTATATCAAGACCAGACATGGAGAAACTTTTCCAAGCATCTCTTTGTAGCAGTGACTAAGATACTGACTGGAACTAAGAAAACCAGGTATTAATATTGCATAGCATTCCATGTCCCTGTCGCAATTTTGCAGGTACGTAAATAGGGTTTGGGCTCATCCAGTTCAATCTTTATGGGTGTGTTGTTGTCTGTAAAACTGACCAATCACAGTGGCACCTGTCAATGCCTTTAATCCAGACTGTGCCAGACACATAGTGCCATGGTATTGAGGAAGCAGACACAAGTGGAAAGAAGATATCTGATGAGTTAACAGATTAGTGCCAACCTGTGAGAGTGCAAAAAGTGAATGACAGTCCAATTCCAATGAAGTTGGGACATTGTGTAAAATGTAAATTAAAAAACAGAATACAATGATTTGCAAATCTTCTTCAACCTATATTCAATTGAATACACCACAAAGGCAAGATATTTAATGTTAAAACTGATAAACTTTGTTTTTGCGCAAATATTTGCTCATTTTGAAAAAAAAAAAGTTGGGATGGGGCAAAAAAAGACTGGGAAAGTTGATGAATGCTCATTCACAAGCAAAGATGGGGTGAGGTTCACCACTTTGTGAACAACTGTGTGAAAAAATAGTCCAACAGTTTAAGAACAATTTTTCTCAACATTCAGTTGCAAGGAATTTAGGGATTCCATCATCTACAATCCATAATATAATCAGAAGATTCAGAGAATCTGAAGAACTTTCTACACGTAAGCGGCAAGGCCAAAAACCAACATTGAATGCCCATGACCTTCGATCCCTCAGGCAGCACTGCATTAAAAACCGACATCATTGTGTAAAGGATCTTACCGCATGGGCTCAGGAACACTTCAGAAAAACCATTGTCAGTTAACACAGTTCGTCGCTACATCTACAAGACGTAGATGTAGTGACAAGAAGCAAGTTAAAACTCTACCATGCAAAGCGAAAGCCGTACATCACACAACATTCAGAAACACAGCCGCCTTCTCTGGGCCCGAGCTCATTTGAAATGGACAGACGCAAAGTGGAAAAGTGTGCTGTGGTCTGATGAGTCATTTCAAATTGTTTTTGAAAATCATGGATGTTGTATCCTCCGGACAAAAGAGGAAAAAGACCATCCAGATTGCTACCAGTGCAAAGTTCAAAAGCCAGCATTGATGGTATGGGGGTGTGTTAGTGCCCATGGCATAGGCAACTAACACATCTGTGATGGCACCATCAATGCTGAAAGGTACATCCAGCTTTTGGAGCAACACATGCTGCCATCCAAGCAACGTTTTTCAAGGACATCCCTGCTTATTTTAGGAAGACAATGCCAAGCCACATTCTGCACGTTAGAACAGCGTGGCTTCGCAGTAAAAGAGTGTGGCTACTAGACTGGCCTGCCTGCAGTCCAGACCTGTTGCCCATTGAAAATGTGTGGAGCATTATGAAGCGCAAAATATGACAATGGAGACCCCGGACTGTTGAACTGAACTGAAGTTGTACATTAGCAAGAATGGGAAAGAATTCCACCTTCAAAGATTCAACAATTAGTGTCCTCAGTTCCCAAACACTTATTGAGTGTTGTAGAAGGAAGGTGATGTAACACAGTGGTAAACATACCACTGTCCCAGCTTTTTTGAAACATGTTTCAGGCATCCATTTCAACATGAGCAAATATTTGCACAAAAACAATAAAGTCTATCAGTTTGAACATTAAATATCTTGTCTTTCTGGTGTATTTAATTGAATATAGGTTGAAGAGGATTTGCAAATCATTGTGTTCTGTTTTTATTTACATTTTACACAACATCCTAACTTCACTGGAATTGGGGTTGCATGTGAAACTTATTTGTCGTGTTCCTGACGACCAGAGAACCTAGTAAATGTGTCAGCTAAGGTATAATGCCATGTTGAAAGCAACTGGTATAAAAATAGGGTTTGGCAGAAGGAAACCATCTGTACTCTTCAGAGTCTATGGCGAACGGACATGCAGCATCCAGCAAGGCAACGAGAAAATACAACAACATGCTTTTGGATGGCAGTATGCATTAACAAGGGCGAATATCTTTCATTTTGGGCGACTGGGCGTGAACGTCGGGCCTCTGAAAATGCATACTGCACAACAAATGCTTGTTATTTGCATTATTATCACTTTTTACTGAGATACACAACACGTAACGCATACATAAAAAGTTGGTTCACTTTAACTTTTGTCTTGTCGGCTGACGCGCGCTGCTTTCCAAATTCGGCAGTGCGTCCTCATCAAGTTGGCTGCTTTAGCTGTTGTTCATTGTCATACTATCCATGAGAAAATCATCCGGAATATCCATATTGGGACCAAAACACACTTCTCGCCTTTTCAGCTTTTCCTCTGCGGACAGTTTTTTTTTTCCCCTCTGTGGACAGTTCTTGGGCTGCGTGCGCGCTATGACGTCATTTGTTTACGCACAGCGGGCGGGTATAGCCAGGTAGGGTCGATGGAAATCTACGATTCCAGCCTAGCAACGCCTCGGTAAAGTGATATTAATACCTGATAGCTGTCCTCCAACTTCAGCATGATCTCATGGATTTGACACTGTGCCAGGAGAAGAAGAGATGAATAAAGGAGAAGGGCCTGGGTACACCACGTCCACAACTATGGCCTTGGCCAGGAGAGTTCCTGCCAGCAGGAATTCCTTTAGGCATGATAGCAATATTGATCCTTCGATTTGTAGTGTGATCACCACGTGCTCATCAGTGATACGCTGTTGCATGTTTTACGTAAGTGGAACTATTGTTGGGCATAAGTTGCGTATGCCGGCAACAATATACACAGTCGTTGGAGTAAATTCATAGAAATGTTTTATATATAAGTTAAGAATACAACATGTATATGTACAGCTGGTTATGAATACACTATGTATGTGTCCAACAGTGAAAAATAAAATAAAAATCCAACGTATGCCAGCGCTGCCTAAATCATCAAGGTGTGATGCGGCCCTTAAACAAAGAATTGTATCAGATTGCATCACACTGCACCAAAACAAATGGTTGCATCATAAAAAATTTCGTTACTAAATTGTATCATAGCTTGTATATCTAGATACATATCATATATTTTTATAAGGAACAGATGCACTCTGCTAACAGTTATGCTTGGCGTCAGACGAGAAGAAGAAGAAGGACGAGCCACAGTCAGATCGATAGAGAGACGGTAAAATTACAAGGTTACATTTTTGTAAGTCATTCCCCATCATAAAATGGTCAAGTGTTCAAGCATCCCTCCCTCACACATTTTGGAATAAGAACACGCCAGTGGGTCAGACAAAGGTTATTAATCTGATCATATCACAAGTTGATATCAGACCTCTATGAATGACACCAGAATTACCTGCAAGTCTATTTTTGATGAGAGCTTCCCCATCAATAAAACATGGATTAGAACTGAAACTCTGAGTTTCATTTCAGGAAATGGTTGTTTGCACAGCAATCACACCACAGTGTCTGCCACGCGTTTAAGGGGACACAATCAAATTAGAAACCACATCTGAATATGCGGAGAAAAACACAATCATTTGCAGCTCACACAGTAATTGTCGTACTGCCGAGCAGTGTGTACACACAGTATTGACTGCCTCATAGATTTCAAGCCTTGGCTGTGCAGCTTTGAATGTTTGAAAAGATTTTTAAAGTTCACAAACAATGCTGTAGACAAATGGAACATCAGAAGTAAAGAATGTGCATCGACCGCTCTTTCCAATTTAAGATGCCGTTTCTCTGTAGGTCTGTCATATTATGGGGAAAACAAACAAATGTCAGAAGGTGCCTGTGCATGGCTGCACCATTTGCCATCCTCTTCTTTACTTCATTTTCTGCTGTAATTAAGGCTCGATGGTTGGGAGCCACAGGGACTTAGATGTTTGATTGATACATGTAACTGTCACCTTAATCAGCTGTTCAGTCACAGTGGAACGCAGCGCTGAACAGCGCAGTGATATTCACAGGGTCAATCAATGTCAAATAACTGCGCGGGTGTGTGTGTGCAGAGAGCAGGCTGCTGTTCAGAGGAGATGAGTGGTATTGACAGAAGTGTGATTCCTTACCTCTCTCCACTGTTTGGATTCCACACCCTGAGTATACAACACCACCACTGTGCACAGCATTGGGGGGGGGGTGTCGGGAGGATAGAGAGAATTGTCACCAAAAAGTCTCAATCAGGCATCCTGCTTCATCAAACAGTTTGTTTTTTCCCGTTCTTTACAGACAGTCATCATCAATTACATGGTCATACACTGACAGCGTAATGAAGCGTCTGGTATGATGATGCTCCATCACCTCCGATTCTCAAATTCCACATGCTAAGAATAAATAAGCTTTAGGAAACACTCTGGGCTCCAGCAGCACAATTGCAATCAAAACATCATTTAGTAACAGCAAGATTTTTCTACTTCCTGTTTGTTTTTTCTTTTTCTTGTTCTTGCCATTTATTTTAGGGCTGCATCTAGTGATTGTCGTTGCAGTTAGTTAAAATATCAAATTTTTTCCTAGTTTTTTTTAGTCAATTATCCCTTGGTTAATTTACCAGTAAATCATAACCATCAATTCTACCAGTAACGTACAACCTTCTTGTCATCAAAAAAAGCTTTTTGTTTGTACAAATCACAACATATGAAAGATAGAAATTGTCAAAAATTAAAAAGCTATTCACAAGAGAAAAAAAGTCTTGCATAGAGCTTTGCCTCTTCTTGGGACACAAAAAGACAACATATTTCATAAGGCAGCAACTAACAATTATTTTTATTGTCAGTTATTATGTTGATAATTTTCTGGATTAGCTCCTTAATTAGTTGGTCCATAAAATATAAATAAAAGTTTTGTCTACAGCCCAAAAATATTCAGTTTACTGTCACAGAGGAGTAAAGAAACCAGAAAATGTTCACAATTAAGAAGATGAAATTAAAAACATTAGACATTAAAAAAAAAACATCAAAATTATTAATTATTTGGTTTAATTTATTCTGAGGTTGATCTTCAGGAGAATTCTCCATTTAATGTGGAGTTGTGTCAGGGAGGGCATCCGGTGTAAAACTTGTGCCAAATCAACATGCAGACCCACCTTGGATCTGCTGTGGCGACCCCGAGTGAAAACAAGGGAGCAGCTGAAGGAACTTACTTATCTTCAGGGAAATAAAAACAGGGCTAGTGTAATTTTTTTCCTTCCTAGCGTGTTCATGTATCAGGTTTGTATCATCTCCCTTTTGTGTTAAATATCTCTTTTCTAGAGGACTATCAAAGAAAAGGCTGGTGTGGCAGCTCTCTGTGTCACAGCAGCACATACCCGTGTCTATTCAAAGGCTGCTGTCTTCAACCTGCATGCATTACGCTGATTTCTGTAGCTCTCCCTGAGCAAAGGTTGTCTCATTACTGTGCAAATGACATGCAGTTATTGAAGGAGCACTTTGAAACTGCAGCGTAAACTGAATCAAAGTAAAGCTCAGTGAGAGCAAAAGTAAAGATTTGAAAAAGCAGAAGAAGTGTCAATAAACCAAAGTGTAACTGAAATTTCCTGCAGGAAAAGCTGAGAAACAATTTGAACGGCATTTAAAAAAAATGCAGGGTACTTACATGGGTCAGATTTGGAGAAAGTGTCTCGATCCAAAAGATTTCTGCAAAAGAAGAAAAAAAAATTGTATAAAATTGAGTCTGTGCTTGTTTTTCAATGGAATATTATCAGTTATGATTGCGCCTTGGGGCAACTGTATGTTGTGATTTGGCGCTATATAAATAAAATTGATTGATTGATTGATATGAAGTTGTTCACAAATGAATATGGCTTTATACACCCTGAGGCCTCAGGGTGTATAAAGCCATATTCATTGGTAAAACAACTTCATAACGATTTTATCATACACCTATAAATGATAAATGCACGCAGAACACAATGCGTGTGCTCTCCCTTCGCTCACTGCCTCCGGGGGTACGGATGCGGGACCTGCAAAGAATCCAATTCATGGCCACAGAGCTCTGTGGCTGTGGTTACCGAGACCATGCAGCGGGCGCTGCGCATCAAAACAGCAAGCGTAGTCTCTGGACCTGTTGCTGCATGCAGCTCGGCACAGCAGACAGAGGGGCGGTGTGAGTGGCCCGCTGCGGCGCTTACCAAGCCCGCAGACTCGGTAAGCGAATCAGAGGCAGTGAGAGCAATCACCCGCCTGATAAGGACGCAGAACACAATGCGCTGTTAAAAAAAAAAAAAAAGAAGAAGAAGCATGCAAAATTGCACTAAAAAAAATCTGCAAAACTGCGAGGCCGCGAAAGGGAGTTAGGCTCTAAAAATAACCCGCGATAGGCGAAATCCGCGAAGTAGTCAGTGTTATTTTTACAATTATTATAGATGTTTTAAGGCTGTAAAACCCCTCACTACACACTTTATACACTTTTCTCAAACAGGCATTAACATTTTCTCACTTTTCTCTCCTGTTTCTGTGTAGGCTCTCAGTTGTCCAGGTGGTTTCCATAGTAGAGAAGCTTGAATATATATATATAATATAATAATATTTTCTCTCCTGTGTAAACACTCAAAGTTCAAACCTTAGTAGAAAAAAAAATAGAATGTTTTCGTATAAATAATTATGATGGTTTTTAGAAGTAACGAATTTAATTTTAACGATCAACCTACGAGGTTGGACACGTAAGAAATTATTAATAGTGACTCACCAGTATTTCACAGTTCCTCTGACCGCGCCTCTTCGTCGTGGCGCCGCTCCGCTGTCCGGATTGGCTGATTACTCGGGTGGTATGAAAAATATTACCCGTCCGTGAAAAGGGTGTACTGCTATTTATTCTTTAGTGTTTTATCCAATCATATTTCAGATCATTTATAGGTATATGATAATGTTCATAATCATACAGTAAAGATAGAATCCTGATATTGTAGTTTTCATTCACATGGTGTCACTTTTTTAAAAAAGAGTTGGAAAGAGATCGTGCCATGAGGATGAATTCCATAGATAAATAAATATATGTAGAGTTGACAGACAAACATCAAGTGTATTTCTAGTTTCTATCTGATGTCGTTGTCATTTTCATTTTCACCGCTCATGCTGTCTCTATAGAGGCAGTCTATGTGCACACATAAGTGCGCTGATGGGCATGCTGGTGTGAAAATGAGGTGATGTCAGAAGAAGCATTAGTGCTTCACTATCATGAGGCAGCAGGAAGTGAGTGATACACTCACCAGCCACTTTATTAGGTACATCACCTTGATAATATCGGGTTGGACCCCTTTTTTGTTCAGAACTGCTTTAATTCTTCATGGCATGGATTCAGTGGAAACAGTCCTCAGAGAGTGTGGTCCATATTGACATGATAGCATCACGCAGTCACCCATTCAACCAGTCTGTCCATTCTCCTGCTTCCTCTGACATCAACAGGGCATTATCGTCCACACGACTGTTGCTAACTGAATATCTTCTCTTTTTCAGACCATTCTCCGTAAACCCTAGAGATAGTTGTGCATGAAAATCCCAGTAGATCAATAGTTTCTGAAATACTAAGACCAGCCCATCGGCCACCAACAACCATGCCACATTCAAGTCACATGGCAAAGTTCAAAGTCCCAGTTTGAACTTCAGGAAGGCATCACCATGTCTAGATGTCTAAATGCAATGAGCAATTGAACAGGTGTACCTAATAAAGTGGCTGTTTCTTGTAAGTACACAGGAAATTTGCTGAATAAAATTTACTCTGCTGGGATAACATTTAATCCCAGTCTAAATAGAATGAAAAACACTCTATTGTAGAGTGAAATCAGCTCTACCTGTGTCGCCGACCGAACAGTCCCCCCGCCCCACCCTGCCTCCACTGCACATGCGTCATTTCGGAGCACAGCCGCTCTGTGGATGGACTGCCTTCAACCAAAGCGATCGATTAATGGGATTTTTAACCATCAGATGACAAGGCAAAACCTCTTAAATCATTCTAAAGTCAGTTTAAAGCCGAAATGAGGCCATTTCAAGCAGAAACGAAGTGATATTCCGTGACACTTTGAAATGACAGACGGTCAGTGAACGCAACAGCCAGCAGCCATGCAGCTTCAGCGCTGTGATCACTTCCTCTGCATTTTCTGATGAAATAGTGCTGAATATATGCGGAAATGATTGTTCTACAAAAGCTGAAGATATCTGTCGCTGAGACAGATGATAACTGGAGTGCAGTTTGAAGCAGAAACGAGGTGTTAATCAGTGAACCACGGCCGATGACGCATGCGCAGTGAAAGCAGGGCGGACCACGTTTTAGGGCGGACCGTTCGGCTGGCGACATGTCTAGTCAATGCAAGTGGTTTTATTCCAATAAGAGTTGATTTTACACTATGATGATTTGATTTAGCCCCGTGGTAGAGAATATTTTACTCTATTTGGACTGGGACCAAATGTTATCCCAACAGAGAAAATTTTACTCAGCAAAATTTCCTGTACATATACTATATTCTAAGTATTCACACCCTTTGCTCAATACTTTATTGATGCACCTTTGACAGCAATTACAGCCTCAAGCCTGATTGAAGATGGTGCCATAGGTTTGATGCACCATTCTTTGGGCTGTTTTGTCCATTCCTCTTTGCAGCACCCCTCAAGCTCCATCAGGTTGGATGGGGAGTGTCGGTGCACAGCCATTTTCAGATCTCTCCAGAAGTGTTCATTCAGATTCATGTCTGGGCTCTGGCTGTGCCACTCAAGGACATTCACAGAGTTGTCCTGAAGCCACTCGTTTGATATCTTGGCTGTGTGCTAAACCGTCACCCCAATCTCATGTTAAAAGCGCTCTGGAGCAGGTGTTCATCCAGCATGTCTCTGTACATTGCTGCATTCATCTTTCCCTCAATCCTGACTAATCTCCCAATTCCTGCCACTGGCAAACATTCCCGCAGCATGATGCTGCCACCACATTCTTCACTTAATAATAAATCTCTAACATTGATTGAATCCAAAAATGTTTTAAAAGTAGTTTCTTTTATAGACAAAGTTGATTTGTAAATGTTTGGTTGCCCTATATTTTTTCTTTTATTATTTGTAAATAATATTCAATAAGCCTCTTATGTTCTTGTATTTGTATTTTCATGTATGCAGCTATTTCAGGATTTTGTACAAGACCTGTTTTGTTTGGATTTTTTTTTTTTTTAAGGAGACACCGTTGTCTCCTTCAGGGAGGTGGTGGCATCATGGTTTGCACGTGATTTAAGAGGTTTTAATTTGTTATTTGGTGGTTAATAATCACATTATTCCCTTTGATCAGTTTGGGTGTACAGTATCAGTCTGCAGATGAGTGTCAGGAGGTGATTTTTATTTTAATTGATTTTTTAATCAACTTTGCGCGAGCAGAAATCAAGTTCCAGCAGGCGGGGGGAGCTCTGTTCCTCACACGCATCACCTTTGCGTGTGCACGCATTGATAATTTGTGTGCGCTGAGATAATTTGTGTGTATGCAGAAATAATTTGTGTGCATGGAGTGATCATTTGCACGTGAACGTATTTTTTACGAGAGTGGGTTTTGTCACTGATCTGACCCCATACGTTGTTTTAGGTATTTTATTTCTGTCACTGTTGGCTTTGAGTGGGGTTACTTTCACTGAGCTGACTTTGCTCCTGTTTGTCATGCCCACCTGCCAATGAACTCCCTCATCTGTCTTGTTCAACCTTGCCCCCTTCCTGAACTTTCCCCTGCACGTGTTCAGTTCAGGCCTTGATTACCCTCCATGTATTTATGCCTCATGTGTCATGTATCTCTGCCAGTTCATTGTGCTCTCTGCCTTGTGCTACAGCCCTCGTCCCAGCCTTCATATCTTTGTCCTAATTCAGTCTTTATATTCTGCCTTGCTGTGTATGACCCTGCCTTGTTTTGGACCTCGCTCTTTTCGCAGCCTTTGAACGTTGTCTCACCGTGAACTGAACTTTGCTTGTTTTTGACCACGCCTCTGCCTCAAAATTGCCTGCTACCTCCGCCTTGCTGATTGTCAAACTGTGTACCGAACCTCTGCCCATCTTTCAGATAAAACCTTTTTTGATTACTTCCACACCATTGTTTGAGAGTCTGCATTTGTGTCCGACTGCTGTCTGAGCCATGCCTCCGCGCCCCTTGACAATTTTGCCTTGGGCTTTAATTGTACCGGTAACCCACAGGGCCCTTGGCACTCTAGTTATTATTAGTTGTTTATCTTTCTTTTTATATTTAATCCCTTCCACAGTAGATTTTGTACAATTGTTTGAGATGAAAATTTTTCCATTACTTGTTTTTCCTTCCATGTTTCTCGCTCTACAGCCTCCATTCAAACAGACAATACCTTTAAAATGCATAACTCCAATAGTTTCTACAATCAGTCATTCCCTCCAAGATTTCAGATGAGAGACATTTTACCGATGGCTTCAACGGACTCATTAACATATACACATAACACGAAAGCCTATAAATATGTCTCCTTTCTTGTCCCAAGTTCTGAACCGTGTCAGTAAATAACTTGCAGCTCAGAACAATCCTCTTCCCTTAAGGGAACAGGTTGAGGGAACAGGAAGATTTCAATGAATACTGATGAGAGATTTCAACACTGAATCCCACAAACAGGATGTCATCCATGTATAATTCTCCTGGAAAAAACATATTTCATTACAGGGATACGCAGGAGAATAACAGATGCAACTCCTTTCCATATTAGCCTTGGGCTGACCCGACTACAGTTGGAACAATGTCGGTGTAATTATCACTTCAGATAACAAAGCCATCCATGACTAACTGCCTCTTTATATCAACCTGTTAATGTCTGGCATCATTTCCCCTACAACAATTAGCTTGTCCATCATTGTGCCCGATCTGTGTGTGCACAAGAGACTGTGCCACTTGATGAAATCATTTTTCTGTTTACTATCATGTGACCAAGTTGCCAAACAACGCTATCTAATCCAGCAAGAAATTTTTAATACACAGATTTACACATTTTAACAAATTAAGCTTCCAACCTTCTCTGTTCGTGTCAAAAGTACACATAGTGGTGCAATAAGATGGGTATTAACCCCACAGGTAATCCTTCTGCCTTTACTGAACTAACACAGCCTGTTTTGAAAGTTAACTCCTTCTTTCTACTGTAGTCCTGCACACAGTTACTGCTGCCCCTGTATTTTAAATAAAGATTTTTAAAATATGGGCAGAAATATAATTGACCCAATGAGCATGCTCTGATGCTGCGTGTCACCACATTCACGACACTATAGAACCACCTACGATCATGGATTCCAATCATCCAAATAACCAAGATATCCTCAAAGGTGAGGTAAGTAAAAAAAAAACATATTACGAACCAACGAACCAATTGTTTGCTTGTCTGTGTATTTTGAAATTCAACATTTGGTGGATTATTTTATGATACAGACCATGTACAAAGTTAAAAATAAACTTTTGCCTCTACACATTCAGGGGTTGTTTAAAATGAAGGAGTCCAGTTATCATTTGTGAGGAACACTGATATTTGAGAGAAGAAAGATTCGAGCTACTCTTACTATATTACGCCATATTAGGCTAACTATTTTCGTTGTTCTTTTTTGTTTATTTGTACATTATATTACTGATTGTTTTGTTGTGTTCAGTTACATTATTTTTCTGATTGGTACCTTGTTCTGAGTGTATTTAAATGTGTATAGTAACTGGTGTATGGGGTGGGCGTTTATAAGCTTTTGCTTCAGCCCACGCCCTTTCAGCCGCACCCAACTGGGAAATCATTTGAGTTATTGTTATATTTTCTTCTGTTTTTTTCTATTTGTTTTGTTAGTAAGAGATCCTTTTGTTGGTATTTTGTTTATGTGCATGCTGAATAAAACTTATTCATTCATTCATTCATTCAAAGGTAATGGAAAAACATTTTCTTTACAGAGATAAAGTTCATTGAAAGTAAGAAAAAAGTTGTCTACTGTCCTACATTGCATATTGTTTCATAGCTCACTGTGCTTTGATGACTACAGTGTGTGTACAAGAGAGTTCGTAAGATTCATAGGTTGACTACGAAGCAGTAATACCAGACCAGCGAATCAGATCATGCATTTTCTCAGTTCTTGCAATAACTAATTGCATGACATTTTTCCAGGTACGCCTATACAGTGTTTTGTCTTCAACAACACACCAGAGATGACAACGACAATGTGTTGATCAAAATGGGAAAAATATATCTTCTATCACAGAATCAACAAATATAGGAAGAAAAAATTTGAAAGACTGAGGCCATTAAGATTGATATGCATGCTGCAATAGCGCATGAGGCTCCAGCATTATTAAATCAAATCAAATCATGCTGTGGAAGAGAGCAGATATCAATCACCAATGATTAAAAGCAGAGTGGTGCATACAGAGCAAAAAAAGGTGAATAAAAAGAAACACTGGGTGCATCATGGGAAACCCCCCAGCAGTCTAAGTCTATAGCAACATAACTAAGGGATGGTTCAGGGTCACCTGATCCAGCCCTAACTATAAGCTTTTTCAAAAAGGAACGTTTTAAGCTTAATCTTAAAAGTAGAGAGGGTGTCTGTCTCCCTGATCCGAATTGGGAGCTGGTTCCACAGGAGAGGAGCCTGAAAGCTGAAGGCTCTGCCTCCCATTCTACTCTTACAAACCCTAGGAACTACAAGTAAGCCTGCAGTCTGAGAGCGAAGCGTTCTATTGGGGTGATATGGTACTATGAGGTCCCTAAGACAAGATGGGACCTGATTATTCAAAACCTTATAAGTAAGAAGAAGAATTTTAAATTCTATTCTGGAATTAACAGGGAGCCAATGAAGAGAGGCCAATATGGGTGAAATATGCTCTCTCCTTCTAGTCCCCGTCAGTACTCTAGCTGCAGCATTTTGAATTAACTGAAGGCTTTTCAGGGAACTTTTAGGACAACCTGAAAATAATGAATTACAGTAGTCCAGCCTAGAAGAAATAAATGCACGAATTAGCTTTTCAGCATTACTCTGAGACAAGACCTTTCTAATTTTAGAGATATTACGCAAATGCAAAAAAGCAGTCCTACTTGTACATATTTGTTTAATATGCACAATCACCTCAAAATCTCTCATCAGCCGTTAAAATTTTCACTGAAAACCAGCTTAATTTTCGAACCGTGTCCACTTCGATGTGTCTCACAGGTTTAGAAAAAATTTTGATCAAACAACGCGCCAGTCTCTCAGCAACTTCTCAGACAAAGGAATTCCGACGAGGGGCTGGACGACTCCTCCCACAAGGAGTGCTCACAGGCGAATGACGTCACCGACAGGCGTGGAAAAACTCACGCATGCGCACGAGAGTTCAAGCATGTCTGACGTAAAAACATATGAATGAAATCCATATAGTTTTTGAAAAAAATAAAAAGGACCGTTACTTTATTGACAGCCCTCGTAGAATCAAATGAGCAGGTTGTGCTTTTTGTTGAAGTTACAAGTGTTATCAGCATGCCTAGTGAGAAACTATCAAATTCTATAAATCTAGGTAATACCTCAGTAATGGCGCCCACTTCAATAGTAGGGTGTAGTGGCTGGGTTAAGGAATGCTGGGATATGTTTAACCTAATGTCTTCTATTTTCTTCTCAAAGTAATCCAAGAAATCTTGTGCTGTAAAAGGAGACCGAACTACAGGTGGTTGTCCATGAATAAGTGTTGCCACCGTGTCAAACAAGAACTTTCAGTTATGCTTGTTTTTGTTGATCAAATCAGAGTAATAGGTCCGCTTTGTAGCCAGTAATGCATGCTTATAGTCTAAGATAGCATCACATCACGCAAGGTGGAATATTTCTCATTTTGATCGACACCATGTCCATTCTGGACCTCTTGCCTTATGCTTGAGGTCACGCAGGTAATCACTGAACTAAGGTGACTGTGATTTGGGGGAGTGCGGTTTTAACGCAGGTGGCGCAATCATGTTGAGTGTAGTTTTGAACACTGAGTTTAAACTATGGACAAGACTGGCTTCTGATTGGATATTTGCCACATGTGAAGCTAAGACATCAGGCAGTCTAGCTTCGAGTTCAGTCTTAGTTGAGGAGCTGATGCATCACCGTAGTGATATATAAGGTTGTTCTTCCACTAAACACGGCAGTGAAACTGTAAACTTAATAAGTGAGTGATCACTGATGTAAGAGACCACTGATGTAAGAGGCATGATGTCAGTATTCCTGACAGCAATACCACGTGCAAGAACCAGATCCACGGTATTTCCACTAATGTGCGTCGAGTCCCGAATGAATTGCCGAAATCCTAATGCATCCACAATTTCCATAAATGATTTACAGAGAGGATCAGAAGGCTTATTTATATGAACGTTAAAGCCACCAATGATCAGAATGATATCTGCATTAGTTGACAAGTTAGAGATGAATGCACCAAATTCATCTAAGAATTCACAATATGGGCCAGGATGCCTATATACAGTGACAAAGTAATACAGCTGATTTTTATACTTCTGACCTTGGCAATGCGTAATATCCTGAGCAGAGTGGAGAATCAGATGCTCAAATGAGTTATATTTGTGACCCCTGTCAGCTAATAAGATAAACCTAGATTTATAAATAAGAGCAATACCCCCGCCTTGCACGAGGGACGTGACAAAATGTATATGTTGGTGGGCAGGCCTCATTTCAGGGGAGGACAGCTGTAGGTTTAAGCCAGGTTTCACATAACCCAATCATATCGAAGTGATGATCATTAGATCATTAATCAACAATGATTTTGAGGACAGTGATCTTTTGTTCATGAGACCCAGACTAAGGACCTCAGTGGGGTTGACAGTTGAACTGTTTGGATTTAGGGGTGGTTCCAGAGTAGCATATATAAGATGCCTAGAAGTAGGTTTAGGTTTGAGACATTCCACGGGCGTTGTAGGTAGCAGACACGAAATCTTTGCTATTGCTGGAACAACCACTGGGCCATCCTCAATTTCAGCATCATCCAATGTCATAACAGCTATAAAGTTTGCAAAGCATAACCCTCTATGATTTTTATGGACACGTCTCCGGAAGCAGGCCACAGTCTCAACTTGTTGAATTTCCCTCCCTGCCACATAAACTGCACTATCACCATAGTGGATTTTCTGCACTAATTTCCCCGCTAATCTAATGGATTCCACATCCACATTTGTCATAAGCCTTGCAGGGTCTCTAATCACCTGCTTTGTGGACTGCTGTAAATTCCTAATGTTACCCTCCCTGTAGAGCTCTATCTATGTTCGCAGACAAGATGGCGGCACCTTCCAGTAGGGTGGAGGCCGTCCGGCATCAGCAAGCCACGGCGGCCCCAGAAAGAAGGCCAGTTATCAATAAAGCTAAAGCCTTGCTGTCTACAAAATTGTGCCAGCCACCTATTTAACAATGTCAGCCTGCGAACGATGTCCGCCTGCACCAAATATTGCACCAAATCGCATCATATTGCATTGTGAGGAATTGAATCGCCATCAAATACATATCAAATCACATCGAATCGGGAACAGCGGTGAATCATATCACATCGTATTGTCAGTATCATCGTGTATCGCTATATGTATCACTAGTAGTGTATCAAGATGCATATTGAATCATCGTCAGGAATGAAATTCACATGCCTAGTGTGTACGGATACTGTGCGACCACCGAGAATGTGGGCAGATCCTGCTGTGATGAATTTGTGCACTGTCGTGTGCACGCGCACGAACACATGGTGACAGGTGTGAGGCTGCACGTCACACAGCAGCAGGGAGCTGTCCCAGCAGTGGGTAAACATTGGAATATTTGATTCCTGATATAAAAAGAGCAGAGAATACAGGAAGCACCATGTGTCTGTTCCCTTTCATTCATGCCATAGAAGTAAGCAAGGATTTAATGAAACTACATGTATGAAATAAAAAGAAAAATAAATATTTTATATATATATATATATATATATATATATTATATATAAATATAAATATATAAAGAAAATATATAAATATAAACATCCCTCCCCCCTCCCTCGTGTGCACAGTGATCGGTGCTCAGTCCAGCCAAGTGCACGGCTGCTGTGGGGCCACCTACCTGGAGCAGCTCTTATTCGCACAGACGTCAAGTGTCTAATGCTCTCACAACATGAACACAGCGGCCGGCCACATGGAAACTATCTCTGGCCGCAGCGCACTGAATGACACACCGTCATGTGGACATATATGTTTTTATTTTTACCCATATCGTCGTCGCTTGGCAACACGATCCTCCCCTCATGCACTGGACAGAGCTAGATGACACACATATTATGATATGTCTCCCCCAGATTTGTGCAGCGCTGACGAGCTGGTCAGCTGCGACATGAGGCCTGCAGACACCTGATATTAAAAATACATCAACAGTTTAACTGGAAACATGTCATATGTGTTAAATATGTGTTGCTGATTCCCTTTCTTATTTTTCATGTGTGTTCCTGACATCTTTTGCTGTTATAATAAGGCTTTTGTCTGTGCTGCATATTTGTGTGTGCCAAATACATTTATACAGTAATTTAATCATCCATGTATTCATTGAAAATGTGACTCACTGGTCTCCCCCTCACCCACCCATGCACTTACTGCTTCCCCCTCGTGGCGCAGTGACCAGTGCACAGTCCAGCAAAGTTCACAGCTACTGTGGGCCATCTGCCTGGAGCAGCCCTTATCCGTACAGACGTCAAGTGTCCAGTGCGCTTCCATCATGAACACATCAACCAACTACATGGAGGTGGATGCAGCCGGCCACACACAGGGTCTGTGGTCACATCCCCCCATCCAGAGCAGCAAAGCGCTCACGGCTGACTGTCAGTTAACGCTCCACCTGACAGACAGACTGTGTGGACATTGTGATCACGTGTCACGTGGCTGTTCAGATGGATGGCATGCTGACCGCTGATGGCCGTGTCATATGGGGTTTATATGGGATCTATATGGGATTCATATGGGATGACGCTTTTGTGTGTGTGTGTGTGTGTGTGTGTGTGTGTGTGTGTGTGTGTGTGTGTGTGTGTGTGTGTGTGTGTGTGTGTGTGTGTGTGTGTGTGTGTGTTATCTCTGTTGTGGCAGTGTGTGTACACTGCTGCCCTGTAATTCCACTTCCAGAGGGACATGCTGAATATGTCATGATAGCTGTTCCACAGCTCTGACATCCCAGTCAGCTGTGTTTGGTGGTAGCGCACCGAGCCTGTCACATGCACTGACTCACGTGAGCACGTAGCATGCTGCACGCACCTGCACGTCTCATACTACACCTGTGATGATGATAATGTCTCATTCTGTATTTCATGGGAAGGAATGACAATGTATGTGTTACATGACATCCATCATGGACATGACATGCAGTCCAGATGTGTGTACTGCTCTGGACAGCAATTGCACTGTATGTCAGCCGCCATTCACACCATTTGTCACCTCGGCTGCACCTCGACAATGTTGGATCGTGGGGGGGGGGGGGTGGCACGACACACTTGCATGCCATTCGTGTGGCTGGGGGGGCATGACACACTGAGCGGACATGACACACTGACCACCCTTTGAGCTTTGGGGACCTCAACTGGCTCACATTTTCTAAGTGCCCTATGACTGCTATTGGACGTTCGTGGGTGGCACCTTGATTCTGGCCGAGTGTGGGTCAAATGTCCATTCGGACACCGTTTGCCCTCAGTCAGCCACTGGTGTGAAGGCTAGCTCATTCAAGACATTTGGCCAGGGTTCGACACAGCCGATCATTTCATGCAGCCCCTCGACCGTGGTCCAAATGGTCCAACCTGCATACTTCATGCCATACAAATGTTGCAACCAGGGTCAGATATAAGTATGACCTCATCTCCACCGCTGTTCGGTTGGGTTTCCAGCATGAGTGCAACGCGATTGTGGAGTGCATGTGCTGTGGCCAAATGGTTGTGTCGACTGCTATATGAGGCAGTCATGTACGGCTCGGATTTTCCACGAGTGCCATTCGAATCCTCCTTCACCATTTGGTGAAGTGTAGCATTCAGCCTCATTCGTGATATGTGTGAGGGGGCCTTAAATGACACACACTGCTCAGATCCAGCTCCAGCAGCGCACATATGCATCTTTAAACCAGAAAAATCTTTCTGCTAAATGCTGTGCCATGGAAATGTGACATCATATGTCCATCAGAACCAAAATGCAGGAGGCCAGAGGAGGACTTATCTGTGCCAAATCAACATGCAGATCCATCTCACATCTGCTGTGGAGACCCCGGGTGAAATTAAAACAAGGGAACAGCTGAAGGGACTTATAATGTTATTGCTGAATAAATCAAATCAGAGCACGCACACCCCTGAAGCACTGCTAGACATTGCTGCGTCATGGAGAAGAGCAGCACGTGGATGATTGCTGGGCGTGATCTCAGAGCCAACATGACCCTAACTTGTAGTAAGTGGGTATACAAAATGGATGGATTATATACTGGACATGGAAGATAGGACACTAGACAAGGACATCATTCTGCAAATCGGTGAGAGTGATATTTATTTGATTTTATTTTGACATTACTGGGAACAGTGGGGGAATTTCCAGTCTATTCACATGGATAATAGCAGGATAATAATAGGTGAACACTGTGCACAAATGTGTCATTCATCTTCAACTGCGTGTGGCCACTTCAGTGAGATACCAACTGTGACACTGTCGCTCTTTGAGTGTTTGGTTGCTAATTCGCATCTCCAACTACTCTCCAACAGTCGCGCCCAGTGAGATAGGACCGTTAGCACTGTTCACAGCAAGAAGGACCTGGGATCACTCCCCACCCGGTTCCTTTTTGTGTGGAGTCTTCCCTTGTTTGCGGTTGTTCACTCCAGCTACTCCAACTTCGTACCACATCCAAAGACATGCAGTTCTGGTGGATTGGAAGCTTTAAATTGACCACTGGTGTGCGTGAATGTGTTTATATGTCTGCAAGCCCTGTGGCAGACTGGCAGTCTGTCCAGGAAGTACCTTGCCTCTCAGACCCCTGTGACCCTTATTTGGAATTAGTGGGTGTAGAAAATGAATTTCCAAAAAAGAGCATGTATTCCTACCTGCTCCAAAAATGGCCAATATGATTTCATCTGCATGGAAGGTAATGGGCTCAGTTTTCTAATGCCCCGAGTTACAAGTTTGTTACACGTTTACACCAAGGATGGCCAAGTCATGCAGCACTGAAAGGAGTCTGTGGACCTCAAAGAGGAGTATTTTGCAAAATAAGCCACATATTGTCTGATTCTATCACAGCCAACCTACAGATCTTCCAGCCAACCTTTCCATAATAAGAAGAGAATGAATGGCAAACATCACTTTGCTCAGTCCTCTTCCTCACCACTTTGATTAAAATTCTGAATGCCAGAAAACATTCTGTTAGTGGAGCATTGAATATTTCATCACACATGAAGCAGGCGGATCTGTGCATGACTAACTGCAATACAAACTATGAGGGAATTAAATTTAATTTCACTTGACAAATTAGAAAAATATCAGTTTAATATATTTTTCTTTGTTTAATCATCCCCAAAAAGTGGTGTTTGTTCATTCATAACTGAATTAATCTTGTACTTGTTGATTATGCACACTTCAATTAATAAGTAATGCTTCAACAGGAAAATCTGCGGAAGCTGAATTTGAATTGCCCAAAATCTTTTGCAATTTGGGGATTCAAGTTTGTCTATGCTTCAGGCTGCCACCTCCCCGAAATTATACAAACCTTAAGATGTGAGTTGTGCTGCTGAACTCTGGCTTGAAAGAATATATTAACACCTACTGGTCTGTCTACGTGGGGATATTTTAGCAGCTCCTCAGTTCTTCTTTCATTGGCAGATTATTTATAAAAAGATTATTTAAAAAATGTGGGAATTACATCCTGATCCCACGGCATCTTATTGTCACCAGGCTCTCATTCTCTCGTACTTTCTCAGAGTTGTCAAAATCAGAATGGGCACCTTGCAGAAATGGTGTCTAATTCAGTGGAAAGTGGTTTTTAATAGGCTTGAATCTGGCCAACTGACTCCCTCCAGTACAATCTGCCGCCTGATTGGTTCTTTAAAAGGACACTGCAAATTCAAGCTTGAAAGTCATGTCCCAGCCCAAGTTCGAGGAAAAGCAGCCAACATGGTTCATTAGAATATGGAAGATGGCCATGAGGAGAAAGTGAAGACTGGTTTGAATTTTCCAGTCTGCTTTGTCAGTTGCTGTGCCGCCCTGTGGCCTTCTCTTCATTGACTGAGAAGAGTCTTTTCTTTCCTCTTAGACGCTACCATGTCAGAAGGTCTATTTTGGACTAATATACCCTTGAGCTGCTTCTTGGGGGGTGCAAGGTCAGTGATTTTAACAGGAGAGATGTACAGGAATGCAGGGGCCAGCTGGACCTTTACAAACCTTAAAGAATTCCATTATTCAAATTGAAAAGATCCAGTTTTCACTGCAGGCGTTTTTGCAATTTTACAAAAGTGTACAGATATTTTACAAGAAATAGATTTATACAGAACACCTCCTCTGAAATAAATACAAGCGATATAATCTTAATTTTTTTCTTTCCAATTCATTCCTGGAAACGATTGCTGGCTGTGTTGTGTAAGTGAATCCCCCAGACGCTGATGGATGATGATACAGAGTAATGTTGCTTTTGTCTGGGTCTCAGCAACTCCCCTCCATTACCTTTGACGTGCAATCTGCTCCCTTTATTAGTGACAGAGCCATCTGCTGACCTTCACTCTGATGGCTCCAGGTGTCTTCTTCTCCTCCATCTGTTTAATTATTCAGTTTCTGATCAACTTGGGATCTTTGCAGGTTGACAGCGACCTGCAGCAGAGCACTCCCTGAGCGACCGTCTAAGCAGCAGCGACGGAATCACAGATATTAAACCGTTTTTTTTCTCCCCCTGCTATAATAAATGAGAATGCACACATGCAGTGACTCCCTCTTTCACAGCAGGCTTTGCGTGTGTGGCTAATCTACTTCTTGGGAATAATATCACTGTTGATTGCAGGCTTTTTTTCCTTTTTTTTTTTTTTTTTTTTGCAAGAGGGCAGGTTTTCTGTGTTCACTGATGCTATAACACTCTAAGAGCATGCTGCACTTATGTGGAATCACACCAATTTCTATTTATGTCTCCATTCCATCAGAAAATAACTCAAGCTGAAAATAATTTTGCAGGCTCAGTCATGTGATTACCATGTACTTTTCAAATCACAGTTTTTGCAGTTACAAACTCCAAAATGAAAACATCTTTCCATGAACTCAAAACTTTCACTTTATATCAAGACCAGACATGGAGAAACTTTTCCAAGCATCTCTTTGTAGCAGTGACTAAGATACTGACTGGAACTAAGAAAACCAGGTATTAATATTGCATAGCATTCCATGTCCCTGTCGCAATTTTGCAGGTACGTAAATAGGGTTTGGGCTCATCCAGTTCAATCTTTATGGGTGTGTTGTTGTCTGTAAAACTGACCACTCACAGTGTGCACCTGTCCATGCCTTTAATCCCGACTGTGCCAGACACATAGTGCCATGGTATTGAGGACGGCAGACACACGTGGAAAGGAAGATAATCTGATGAGTTAACAGATTAGTGCCAACCTGTTGAGAGTGCAAAATAGTGAATGACAGTCACCAAAGCTCCCTGAGGTGAAGCAGTGAGGTGAAATTCTGCATTTTTCATAGGTGTTGACTTTAATTTTTATGGGTTGTTTTTATTTTACACACACCACACAGAGGGGCAGAGAAGGAGAGAGAGAATGTTTGTTTGGCATAGTTAAGTGGTGTGTTGTAATTCAAACAATATACTAATCAGCATGACACCTGTCCTTCCTATTAAACTGGACTGCACCACATGCAGAGCACTGCTGCATTGACAAAGTCAAAGCAAGTTTAAGGAATTCTTACGGGTTAACAGATTAGCATCAACATGTAAATGCACACAGTTGATAGGAACCAACTAAAGCTCCCAAAGATGCAGCAGTGAAACAGTAAAGTGAGCATTTGCATCTTTACATGTTTACTTTTATTTTATTTAATAGTTGTTTGCAATTTGCTTTGTGTATTTTGTGGCATATAATGTAGCCTGTGTTTTTTTTTGGGGGGGGGGGGGGTGCCCATAATACACAGTCATATTCATATGCTATTCCAGGTGACTGTCAACGATAGGTGCAGGCAAACAGCATGTACAAGCACTGTGCACCCAATTATGCAAGGTATTTTCCTCTTTAAAACTGCATTCATCCTCATAATTACTTTGTATGTATTTTTACACATAAAGTGCCTATTTGCAGAAGGAAAACACTAACAGGTCCTCCTCTTAGTTGAAAGGTGTCAAAGGAAAAGTACTACCTGATTGTCCAGTCAGACACATACTATACCAGAAGTAGCAGCCATCATAAACAGACTTGCTGCATATTTGAAGTCAAGTAGAGCATAGATAGACTTCTGAAACATGTCACTATGCAGCAGATAAGCCAGAAAGTATTGACAAATTGGTGGCTGCCAGCTCCTTCAGTGTGTTGTAAACACAACAAAATGCAGAAAGAACACAGATGGAATGCAGATGGATATGGTGTGTTGAAGAGGAATGTCTTCTTGTGATAAATGATATGAATGCACCAGCTCTGTGCCCGACCACACCTCATTTATAGACTTGCACACCCACATGAGCGCAAGGGTACATGCTGTTTACAGAGGGGAGCATTGGGCTTTAAATTACAACATCAGGTGGAAGTAGCAGTAATACTTGGGATAGAGTCCATTGAGTTACTTTTTTCAAACATGAATGGGGGTCTTGGAAATACATTTCTCCAAGTGGTAGTACTTAGGCTGGGTTAAATGCGTTTATGGTCCAGATGTATATCCTTAATTGTCTGAACAGTGTCTGTTTTGTCTGGTTTACTGCCCTTCTCTAATTCTGACTGTGGGGTTTCTGGATGTACGCATGCATCAGACTGGAAACAAAGCACCCACATGCCCACATGCACTACACTGTGCACGTGTAATAAACTTGCTCACTTTGTAATATGTAAGTATAACATTTTGAGTTCATCTTAACCCTATCTAGACCTGGCTTTTTTGGGGATTCCTGGAGTCGAGGGGGGGAGCCTCTTTCAGCACCCCCCCCCCCCAACTAGTGAACGGTACAGTGTATGGCCACCAAATTTGCAGAAGATGATCTACACATGAAATTTAATCATTAGCATCATTTTGGTATCATTATAATGTAATATGACATCATTATGACATCATAATCTGATTGTATTGCCAAATGTCATAATGTATTTTCCTACAACTATCTTCCTACAAATTTAGGTTATGCATCTCAGTTTTACTGATTATGTGCCTTAGAGCAGTGATTCTCAACCGGGGTGCCACAGCACCCTAGGGTGCCGTGATCGATCGTCAGGGGTGCCGTGGGTATTTTTCATATTCGCGATTATTTTTCATATTCGTGATTACCGTGAATTATTTATTTTATCCACAAAGCATAAAACGACAGAATCTGACGTCAAACGTACTGCAGCCTCGCTCTCGTCTTAAGGCGGGACAATAACAAGGAGGCTGACGGCCGATTAAAACAGTGCCGTCTTCTTCAAAAGCCGTCTAAAATGCAGAGCTGTCGGTGTGTGTGTCTGTGCCTGTGTGTGCGCGCACATGGAGTTAACAGACTGCAGACTGCGAGGGAGGGGGTGGGTGAGGGAGATTCCTGAATGCAGGTTCAGTGCGCAGCGAGCGCAGAGCAGAGAGAGGATTTTAACCCGAGTGAACGTTAACAAAACGGAAACGTGAAGCTGCCTTTACTTCTCTCTGAACTTTTCTCTAAAGGTGTGATTCTGCCGTTACATCCTGTTCACACCATGTGCGTGTCGTATGCTGAATTTATGAGATCATGAGATGAAATAAATGGTCAAATATCTTTAAAAACATATTTAAAAAATGAGAATATATGAACTGAGCCACAAAAAAACAAAAAAAAAAAACAATGCTCAGACGCACAGATCACAAAAAGCAGGTGAGAACTCTGAACTTTAACAGCTGTTATTTTCCAAAGGAATTTATTTGTTCAGTCTTGAGCTTAATGCAGTGTTTAAGCACAAAACGTGACTGATAAGGAGAAACAATTTCAGAAATGCAGCAGAAACAACCACAATTCAGAAAAAGTTGGGACTGTATGTAAAATGAAGATAAAAATAAAAATGTTGCACCATTCCCAGTTTCTCCACTCACAGAAGCCAAACGTTCTTCCAGAGTTGTGTAATTATACTACAATAGTAGAATATAAAGAAGGGGGAAAAAAGAAAAAAAAATAGACAATATATTCGTCAATCGCAATTATTTGTCTGACAATTAATCGTCTCCAGAAATTCCTAATCGTGACAGCCCTACTTGAGATCAGAGCGCAAAATGCTTGAGGATTTTCGAAATGCGGTGTTTTCTGTATCGATTTTCTATTAATAATAATAATAATGATATTTGGGTTTTGCGCAAAACCAGAGGTAATAGAATTATAATATTATTTTGGTTGGTGGTGTGCCGCAGGATTTTGTAAATATAAAAAGGGTGCCGCGGCTCAAACAAGGTTGAAAATCACTGCCTTAGAGCACTTAAATGTTCACAACGATTTCTGCTGCAAATGGCAACTACAAAAAAAATATCAAAATGACGTCATAAAATGACATAGATATGGAAAAGTGGCTTCAATTTCTCATAACATGACAGTAAACTGTAAGTCCTTAACAACATGATATGTTACTACCAAATTTGCAGGGTATGATGTACAAATCACTACAAATATAGTCGTGTTATTATTAAAAATTATGATGTCGTAATGACATCATCAAATTAGCATAAATTAATTCTAATTAAGAAAGCTGACATTAAATTAGGTAAAGTTATGTTAATATAATGGAATACGTATATGTTAAGTAGAAGATATGGAAAGTACATTGATGAAACATAGATCGATAATTTTGTGTCAGACATACCTGTCAGAAAATTGTTGCCATGGAAACTGCAAAGATGATGGACTTAAGCTTTTGGTACCAAATTGTAGCCAAAAAAGTCACCAAGTTTCATAGCCCCCCAGTCCACATAGGGTTAAAGTTTGCCCATAAATTCTGTGCTTTCTTGGGAACAATGAGCTGTATTTATTACAGAACTCTATTTATCAATCGTGACATTTCAGGCGTTTTTTTTTTTGTTTTTTTTCTCATGCAGCAATGTCTCTGTGGGCTGCAGCACAACATATCCACTCTAATATATCAAACAGAACACTTCCTAAGTTATGCACGCCTATGGAAATAACAACAATGTGACAATAAGACTGTCAGCGAGCGAGACCTTCAACATTTGCAAGCTAAAGTGGGAAAAACTTTCACTGAGCAAAAAAACTCAACTTGGCACCTATGTACAAGTCCATGGCCTGCTATAATGGAGCACACAAGCTATGACGTGGGGTCAAACATGCCCCAACACAGGGATCCACAGTTTGATGACCCTTAAGGTTCAGTTTAAATAGAGACGAGCAGTTTGATACGTTCGAGCTATGATTTGTTATCACCAGTGCACAATCTTGACTTTTCCTGTGTTTCTAATCAACACCTTCAGATCACACAGTTACAAACCAGCGGCACATCACCACAGCTGTACTTCTGCAGGACACCACCTCCGCTGTAGAACATTCCAAATGAAAACACAGCAACGCCAACATTACCACATGCTGAGTGTGTGGCACCCAAACTCATTTTCACTGTGTCACGGCTTCATGCAAAATGATCTGCTCCATCAGGCAGTGAAGCTCACCTGCTGTAATCTTAACATCTCCAAAAGTGGACAAGAAAAATAAATAAAATCCTGTCTGTCAGCCACTCCACTCATACGTGACACATAACACACAAAAACCATGCTGCACCACAAAAGGTGTGAGTTTGCCCCAAGTCAGTCTTAACCCAGAACATGACATGAAAAGAGCGACATCATAAAAAAAACACTGCAAATTGAAATTTATCTCTCATGCAGAGGGATCTTTTGTTAATATTGTACTTTCTTCTACAATGCAGTGAAGGTGCAAAACAAAATTAAGTTTCAAGCAGAGAAACAGGTCACAGGGTTTGATTGGATGGGTAACCACGAGCCAGTGAGATTAAAAGCTACGACATCACTTAACTGCACAAAATTAACAGAGTTACAGCCCAGGCTGGAAGTGACAACATTGCACTGGAATAAACAATAGGTTGGTTGCACACGGCGAATCTCAATTGCTCTGCTCAAGCAATTGTTTCTGACAGACGGAGCAGCGACACCACACATCTAATGGTCCTGATGATTTCATTAGACCTCCCCTCACCGCGGCAATGATTGCCTCAGGAAGATTTGTGATCAAGAAGAAGCATGCCACAAGTTTTCAGACCAGCCCTCAGGTCCAGCAATCAGGAGCTTTGTGCTCCTGGAAAATAATCTTTCACATGTGTTTGTCACAGGACACTGGCAATCAGGTGACCTCTGTACGCTGCACTGACTAATGAATCCCTCAGGAGCTGAAAGGCCTGGTCAGGTCAAATCCCCCTCCCAGTTATGGAATGCATTGATTAGACGCAGTGTTGCAAAACCCAATCTGTCGCGCCAAATGAACAGTTACAGCTCCAGTGCAGCATCAGAGATCCAAGAAAAGAAGCGACACTTCTATCCTGATTAAATAAACCATGAGAGCTGATGCCAGGTGAAACAATTCTTCCATTGATGGAACTTGGTTCCAAACCAAGAGTTGGAGGTAATGAGCAGAAGCACACATGTATTTCTGATATTATCCTATAAAGATGATTTAACCACTGTCTGATTAAACACATCACGATCTCAAAATGCTGTTAGTTATTTGCACTTTACAAAAAAAATGTACGTATTTTGTTTTGTTTTGAAGCAGAAATCATGTGCAAAATGTGTAAAATCGTCCCTGCCTTGAACGCCTCGTAACCTGTTGCTACAACTTTTTGCACACATCAGCGGCTGAAAGACAGAATGCGCACTGTGTGAACCCATCAATCCCTCTCGCGGCAGGTGTCGGCCAAATTCCACCTGACACACACGAACATCTAACACTGCTCGTTTGGCACTTAGAAAATGTGTGTCCATTTGCACTCTTGGCATGACAACAGTCTGCAGACAATCACTGTCGTGCTGGCAGTGAAATTTGTATAAGTTCCCCACAAGTGTGGCTTTTGTGTGTGCAGCGTGTGCATGCTCCCTCACTGCAGCCCATTGATAGATCAGAACACGCAGCAGGTGATCTGACTTTCACGTCACCTACGTGAGCTCTGTTCCATATGACGCGGTGTCAGTTCTGGCGCACTGTCCACAAGACACGCATCGGGCAGGACACATGTGCGGGCCAGCTGGACATGCGTCAGCAGATGTGCATATGAGAAGTGCAAACTGCTTCTCATTCATGTAATTTCATGACTGTATGTCTGTGACTATGGGTCGTCTACAGAGGAACAGACGGATCATAAATGTATTGCCCATTTGATATGAGGGATTCAATATAAAATGCTGTGTTTTTAATGGTGTATGGTTTTTTAAAAAAAAAATATGTCCATCTCGTTGTTGATTTCAGGCGTTTTCCCCACATTGTTTACAGGCCAGTGATGGTAGCTCAGTGGTAAAATTTTGGGCTGGCAATCAATAAAGTGCAGGTACGAATCCCGTGGTTGGCATGTTTTTTTGTTTTTTGTTTTTTTATTCCACATCAGTGGCACAATGTGGTTCCATGGGTACCAGCTGGTTTTTTATGTTTTATTTAATCCACATAAGCGGTGCAATGTGGTTCAACAGGTACCAGCTGGTTTTTAATTTTTTGTTTATTCCACATAAGTGACACGATGTGGTTCCACAGGTACCAGCTGGTTTTTATTTTTTATTTATTCCACATCAGCAGCTCGATGTGGTTCCACAGGTACGAGCTGGTTTTTATGTTTTATTTATTCCACATAAGCGGCTCGATGTGGTTCCACAGGTATCAGCTGGTTTTTATGTTTTATTTATTCCACATAAGCGGTGTGAAGTGGTTTCACAGGTACCAGCTTTGTTTTATGTGTTATTTATTCCACATAAGCGGCACGATGTGGTTCCACAGATACCAGCTGTTTTTTCATTTTTTATTTAATCCACATAAGCAGCGTGATGTGGTTCCACGGGTACCAGGTGGGTTTTATGTTTTATTTAATCCACATAAGCGGCACGAGGTACCAGCTGGTTTTTATGTTTTATTTATTCCACATCAGAGGCACGAAGGGGTTCCACAGGCACAAGCTGGCTTTTATTTTTTATTTAATCCACATAAGTGGCGCAATGTGGTTCATGTCAAATGTGGCGTGATGTGGTTTATGTCAAACAGTCTGGAACCACTATGGCTCAAACATGGTGAAAGGTGTTTGTGAGAGTCAAGAATAAAGTGGTTGCATTTTAGACAGAATTGATGAAATGTCAAGGCCACAAAGAACCGGGTATTATGGTGTTACTGAGTCATGAAGAATTAAACCACAGATGTTGCACCCTTTCAATGAAACTTTGTTTGTTTGTTTCAAAATGCCATATTCAAAAATAATAATTGAAACATTTCTTTAATGAATGAGGCAAACCTCACATCTGACTTTTCTTGGAAAAGTAATGTTTCTGTGAAGGCTCTCAGTGGTCCAGGTGGTTTCCATAGTAGAGAAGATCGCATCTTCGACTGGACTGGGTTGTTTGACGCCAGTATGTTTCGCTTCAAATCACAGAAGCTTCCTCAGCTAAATTTCTTGCTCTGGTAGTCTGACTTCCGTCTTGACTCTTGTAGAGAAGAATAACAGAAGCCAGCAAAGGCTGGAGTTTTAAACCTAACCAGAACACTTCTACCGCGAGGCAGACTGCTATTGGCTAGTGACTAACAATTACTCTAATTAGCACTTATTGTGCTCTAGTTAGCACCCTTCTAATTACAGGGCAGCTGTCCCTCCTAATGATGGGACTGACACCTCTCCTGACAACTCTCCTGACGACGTGAATGACTCATTACCATGAACAAAAGACTGAAACTGCTTTGACCTGAGTACCCCATTGTAAACAGGGGACATAGCGTGTCTCCGACCCCGTCCCCGGTTAAAGCTGGGTTTCAACTGTTTCACATACAATGCTTCCTTCACTCCCCTCTCAAACCATTTCTTTTCTCTAGCTAACATTTTAATTTCCTTGTCCTCAAACATGTGGATAGTGTCTTTAAGGTGGAGATGACCACATTACTCTGTTCGTAACTAGGGATCCTGTCCTTAGGGTGAACTAATTTCTGTCTCAAGGTGTTAACAGGTTTAAAGTAAACTGGGATTTTGTGCTGTCTGAAGATCCTGTAGTTTTTCCCCTACTCCTGCTAAATAAGGGATAGACACTCCTCTTCTTCATGGCTCTGTCTCCTGTCTGTCTGGTCTCTTTGTTCTTTGGGACTTCTGCACTTTATCCAGGGACCAACGTGGGTACCCACATACTGTGAGGGCTTTCCGGACATGTTGTTGTTCTTTAGCCCTTCCCTCTGTAGTTGTGGGCACCTGTAGGGCTCTGTGTTGAAGAGTCCTGATCACCCCGAGCTTGTGTTCAAGGGGATGGTTTGAGCCAAAGAGCAGATATTGGTCAGTGTGTCCTGTGAGCGGCGTGCCGCAGGACAAGTCAACACTGCGACAAATGTACCACTTTCAGTCATGTATCAGCAGAAATACACTGTAGCAAACGTTGTTTGGTCAGTTATCGCGGTGCTTTTTCTCTTTATTTTAGAAATACTTTTATTTCCTTGTTGATTTTAGCCATTTTACGCTCCTGTTATAAGACAATGACTGTAGCACAGTGGTAAAGATTCTGTCTGGTAATCAGAGCTTTTGTAAATTGCAGGTTCGAATCCGTGAATGGCATTTATTCCTTTATTTAACCAGGGTTATTTAACCGCAGGGTTTTGTATTGTATCCCCTTTTATTTATTATTTATATCAACCCAGTGATATTACCTAATTATACACCTGATTTTATTTTATTTTTCTCCACATCAGCTGCACAATGTGGTGCAACACATCCCAGCTGCGTGCACTGTGTTTGTGTATGCACACAATGGTTCGTGGTTCATCATTTCGTATTTGATTCACGGATTTTCTTCTGGTTTCTGCATCTTTCGTGTTATGTGTGAAGGGGCCCTTACTCAGGGAGTGGAAAATGTTAATTTATTCATCCCTCAACTTGTCTAAAGAAAACTGACTGTAAATGTGAGATTTGTGTTATGATATATTTATTATATTATCCTGACAATGTGCAGATTTACCTGCCACTGACATCTAATTCAAATAATTCCATACAGACATTTCTTGACTGTATAAATGATGTTAAGTTTTCAATGTCTGCAAATGTTTTGAACATATATGAAAATAAGATGGAAATTATAATGTTTGGATATGGTCCATCAGACTTTTTGGTTGGCCTTTTGGGCTCCCTGAAATCTAACATCTGGCCGTCAGTGAAAAATCTTGGTGTAATATACGAGGGCTGTCCGTAAAGTATAGGTCCTTTTTATTTTTTTCTAAAACTATATGGATTTCATTCATATGTTTTTACGTCAGACATGCTTGAACCCTCGTACGCATGCGTGAGTTTTTCCACGCCTGTCGGTGACGTCATTCGCCTGTGAGCACTCCTTGTGGGAGGAGTCGTCCAGCCCCTCGTCGGAATTCCTTTGTCTGAGAAGTTGCTGAGAGACTGGCGCTTTGTTTGATCAAAATTTTTTCTAAACCTGTGAGACACATCGAAGTGGACATGGTTCGAAAAATTAAGCTGGTCTTCAGTGAAAATTTTAACAGCTGATGAGAGATTTTGAGGTGATTCTGTCGCTTTAAGGACTTTTCACGGTGCGAGACGTCGCGCAGTGCTCTCAGGCAGCGTCATCAGCCTGTTTCAAGCTTAAAACCTCCACATTTCAGGCTTTATTGATCCAGGACGTCGTGAGAGAACAGAGAAGTTTCAGAAGAAGTTGGTTTCAGCATTTTATCCGGATATTCCACTGTTAAAGGAGATTTTTTTAATGAAAGACATGCAGGCGGATTGCAGCGTCGGCTCGCAGCTGCCGCGACGCTCCGCCACAGGAAAAACACCTCTGTTGGAAGCCTTGAGGACAAGTTGGAACATCTCCAGCTGATAAACAATTTCTCATATACTCACTCCACTGAAAGCCATCAAAAGCCGCCTGGATTTTACAAATGGTTATCAACACGGAGGTGTTTTTCCTGTGCCGCCGCGCCGCGTCGGCTGCGTCCCAACGCGCGGACCCGTCCGCACGTCTTTCATTAAAAAAATCTCCTTTAACAGTGGAATATCCGGATAAAATGCTGAAACCGACTTCTTCTGAACTTCTCTGTTCTCTCACGACGTCCTGGATCAATAGAGCCTGAAATGTGGAGGTTTTAAGCTTGAAACAGGCTGATGACGCCGCCTGAGAGCGCTGCGTGACATCTCGCACCGTGAAAAGTCCTTAAAGCGACAGAATCACCTCAAAATCTCTCATCAGCTGTTAAAATTTTCACTGAAAACCAGCTTAATTTTTCGAACCATGTCCACTTCGATGTGTCTCACAGGTTTAGAAAAAATTTTGATCAAACAAAGCGCCAGTCTGTCAGCAACTTCTCAGACAAAGGAATTCCGACGAGGGGCTGGACGACTCCTCCCACAAGGAGTGCTCACAGGCGAATGACGTCACCGACAGGCGTGGAAAAACTCACGCATGCGCACGAGGGCTCAAGCATGTCTGACGTAAAAACATATGAATGAAATCCATATAGTTTTTGAAAAAAATAAAAAGGACCCTTACTTTACGGACAGCCCTCGTATAATGACAGGCTAAAATTTGATTGTCAGGTTAGTTTGGTTGTTAAAAAATAGCTTTTTCTATTTACTGATTTTTTTGAAAGTTAACAGGTACTTTGCATGTAAGGTTTTTGAGACTCTAATCAATGCTTTTGTCAAACTCTATTGGATTACTGCAACTCATTGTATCTTGGCCTCGATCAGGCACTCTTGCATTGCCTGTAGCTGGTACAAAGTGCAGCTGCTCGTCTTCTCACTGGCAAATGTAAATATGACCATATATCCTCTGTCTTGGCTTCGCTGCACTGGCTTCCGGCTGCTTTGAGAATAGATTTTAAAGTTTTATTATTTGTTTCTAAACCTCTTAATGGTTTAGCCCCACAGTGTCTAACTGAGCTCCTTTGTGTCTACACCCCTGCCAGAGCTTTGACATCTGGGAGTCAATTACTACTAGTTACCCCAAAAATGAGGCTGAAAAATAAAGGTGACAGAGGCTCTGTGGCAGCAGCCCCTAGGCTCTGGAACAATCTGCCCTGGCACATTCGCTCTGCGGGATCAATTGAGGTTTTTAAATCTTCACTAAAGACACACCTCTCCTCCCTGGCTTTTAATAAATTCTAAGTGGAATGTAATTTTAATTAATTGATTTTATTATTTTATTCATTTTATAGTATTGAGTCATGTGCCTTAGTTTTATTTTTGATTTCTGGGAAAACCCTATATAACTAGTTATTTTATTAGTTAAATAGTGATTTTATTGTAATTGCTGCATTTTTATTATTGTAATGTGTACAGCACTTTGGCCGACTGCGGTTGTTTTAAATGTGCTTTATAAATAAAGTTTTGAGTTGAACTGAGTATTTTCCGTAGTATAATTCACTTTTCTTTTTCTTTTTTTTACTAGTTTGGGAAGTCCTGCAACTTATACTACATTGCAACTTTGGCTTTTCTTATTAATAAGAACAATTAAAATAACTATTTATATAGGGTTTTCCCAGAAATCAAAGCATGACACAAAATAAACTCTAATAATGACACAATAAATGCCAGTAAAACTCCAGTGTGACATATATTTTTTTACCTCTTCTTTTTTGACAGGTGTGACTTATATGCTAGTGCAGTTTATGCTCTGAAAAATAGGGTTTACAGCCTCTCGAATGGAGGGTCTATGTGTAAAAAATGGTTATAATTCCTAAATGGTTTCTGTGATTTTTTTTTTTTTTTGACACTTACAATAATATGTTACAGTGAGGAAAATAAGTATTTGAACACCCTGCGATTTTGCAAGTTCTCCCACTTAGAAATCATGGAGGGGTCTGAAATTTTCATCTTAGGTGCATGTCCACTGTGAGAGACATAATCTAAAAAAAAATAAATCCATAAATCACAATGTATGATTTTTTAATAATTTATTTGTATGTTTCTGCTGCAAATAAGTATTTGATCCCCTACCAACCAGCAAGAATTCTGGCTCACACAGACCTGTTAATTTTTCTTTAAGAAGCCCTCTTATTCTGCACAAGTCGGAGAACTTGCAAATTCACAGGGTGTTCAAATACTTATTTTCCTCAGTGTAACTGTTCCATCCTACTGCCAGTAGTACAAGTATTGTGTCACTGCCCAAATACGTATGGACATGATTTGTGCTGATGTTTTGCAAAAAAATGGCAAAATGAGAAAAATGCATTTATTAAACAATGAGCAGAGCATTAGTCTGTCAGAGTGCTTGTGGTTTTCAACTATGTGCATGTTTTGCATTTCAGCATCCATTACCAAAAACTGGAAAATATCCTTCACAATGGTTTTTGGACCCGAGGATGTAATCCCAAGCTCCCTTTAAGTAAGCGAACATGGGGACTCTAAGACAGTCTGGCAGGCTGCGATACAGAAAAAATACATTTGACAATTCAGCAGCATCCACACTTACTACTTTGGTCATAATTAAACCATGATTGCATGCATTAATTATGAAATCATCAGCAGAGCTCCTTAAATATTAAGAGATGAAGCGACATCTTCTGCCATGTAAAAGGTGGGATCAAACCTTTAAAAGCACTGTGGGATCACAGCCTCTCTGACATGCTTTCGCTGGCAGCTACAGTAAATTTTCTTCTTACTGTAAGTCTGAAACACTGTTCCTGCTGAAGTGCTCAAAAGCTCAGCCCACTGACTGACCTGTGAGAAAAACTAATCACAGCCACCGGTGGGGGGGGGGGGACAATGTGCTATCACAGCCATACGCACTTGTTTTGATAAGAAGTTGTCTGTGTCAGCCTCTGCGCTTTGTCGAGGGGTTTGCAGCAATATTGGCAGCGCGTTATGAGAGTGCCTGTAGGGTTGCACGGCACAGTTCAATTCCATGTATGCTGCAATCTCAGAGCTTTCAGGGTTACTAAATCAATTACGCAGAGTTATGGAGCCTGTGCCTCCCTTTGTTTCGCTGTGCTCCTATTGGACGAGCTAAATACGTACTCACTAACAAACTAGAGGAATATCTGTGCCTGAATTTTCCTCACACGGCTTTTCAGCCGTCTGCAGGGATCAGACGTCAGCTAATGGGCCGATGTTCACGACTTACAAACCAGACCTGAAGTCTTTGGAATGAAAACAGACAATTATGAGGCCAAGCGAAAGCAGGAATAAACATTTTCACTGCGCAAAGCTTGACCTGGAGCGAGTCTGTTTGAGGAGACGCGTTAATGCCAGACAAGAGAGTTGCAGACTGACGAAGCCTCTGGGCACCAACGCAGAGCCGCTTAATGTACGAAGGCCTGTGGGGGGGCAACAAAACAACACAAAGTCTGAAACAGTGTCCAGCTGCTACATAAAACATGCCCCATCAGATAAATGTGCACCTACACAAACCCCATCAACACACAAGGGTTTCCGCATGCTTCACTGTGCACATAGCGGAATGATCGTTCTGCACTGGAGGCTAAATCGGAGTCGCTAAACCATGATGTGGGATTTAATGCTGCTTATCTTCCTTAAACTAAAATGAGTTTCACACTGCGTGCTCCATAAAGACTGGCTTAAAGGTGACCTAGGCTCTTCAAAAGCGGTATTGCCAAAATTCACCTTCGATGCTGATGTGATGCAGTGTGTGTAAGATTTAGGGGAGTTTATCAGCACGAATGGAATGTAGCATTCATAACCATCTGCTCGTTTGTGTATAATTACCTGAAATAGCCACTCAAAATCCTTTCATAAGCTTAGAATGAGCCCTTCATATGTACATGGGAATGGGCCGGTGGTCGCCAAAATGGACATACATACTCCATCTTTCACATTTTTCAAATTTTTTCATGCAGCCAGAAGACTTAAGAAGAACAAAGAAGAATCAGCGTGCTCCCCTCACCACTGCACTCTAGAGAAGGTGAGGGAGCATGAATCCCAGTTGCCAAAAAATGTGAAAAAGTGAAGGGAAACAAAACAGCGGCAGGCAATGGCATAATACAATATGCAACTTCACCACTAGATGACACTAGATCCTACACAGTGTACCTTTAAAAACAAAAAAAGAGATTCTCAGTTCTTTACAACACAACCTGTTTCTGTGCCTGTGAATTAGTTTGATACCTCTCCATTTATGTGTCATTCCCAGAAAGCAGTACCATCACATGCACAAAAAGCTATCTCTATTAAACTCTCCTTTGTTCCTCAGGCCATCAGACTATACAGCTCCTCACTCAGGCGGAGGAGGAGTAACAGCAAGACAGGGGACAGGAAGGAGAGGAACAGTAAGACAGCAGCAAGCAGTATTTCTCGTATTTGTATTTGTATTTACGTTTTGCAAATTGTTTTTTTTCTTATACTTTTGAGACCCTGTGTGCTTCTTACCCTGTGTGCTGCTATACAATGCTGCTGCAACCTGTTTCCCTGAGGGACTCTTCCCAAGAGATTAATAACTTTCTATCTAATCTAATCTATTAGACAGACACACAACGAATCTGAGCAAAGGGGCATGTGATGTAGGCAGAATGGCAACCAGACTAGTGTCAACAAACATGCATTCAGGAGTTTGGCAAACACAACTTTCTTACAAAACAGAAGCGAGAGCTGTTTCAAATAATTGCTCCATATCAGCAAACGGTAGCTCTTTGGCACCTCTCAATGCATTTCAATTTCAATTTCAGTATAGCGCCAAATCACAACAGAGTTGCCTCAAGGCACTTCACACAAGCAAGATCTAACCTTACTAACCCCCAGAGCAGCAGTTGTAAGGAAAAACTCCCTCTGAGGAAGAAACCTCAAGCAGACCAGACTCAAAGGGGTGACCCTCTGATTGGGCCATGCTACAAACATAAATTACAGAAACAATTCACAAAACGAAAATACAGGAAATGCTGTTGGTGCACAGGACAGAGGGGTCTCCAGCACAAGTACCATACCCATCTCTGGATGGAGCTGCACCTTAAACAGAGAGAAAAAAACAGAATCAGGCATCAGAAAGACAAGAAATACAGTATAATCTGTCAGGATTAAACAACAAGAAAAACAGGAAATACTAAGGTGATTGCGTGCCACTAGCCCTAAGCTTCACTAAAAGACCCAGAATTTAGGTAAAGTTGAGGCTGCAGTACGCTCTGTTTCTTAATAAAATGAATTAAAAGAGTGAAAAGCGTAAAACTATACTATGCCAGTATGCTAGCCATATGAAAGGGAAAATAAGCGCATCTTAAGTCTGGACTTGAAAGTCTCCACAGAATCTGACTGTTTTATTGATGCAGGGAGATCATTCCACAGAACAGGGGCACGATAAGAGAAAGCTCTATGACCCGCAGACTTCTTATTCACCCTAGGGACACAAAGTAGTCCTGCACCCTGAGAATGCAAAACCTGGGCTGGTACATAAGGTTTAATTAGGTCAGATAGGTAGGGAGGTGCCAGTCCGTGAACAATTTTATAGACTAGTAGCAGAACCTTAAAATCTGATCTCACTGGGACAGGAAGCCAGTGAAGGGATGCCAAAATGGGTGTAATGTGGTCGAACGTTCTGCTTCATGTCAAAAGTCTGGCAGCAGCATTTTGTACCAATCGGACACCCCTAATGCTGGATTACGGTAAACCAGAAAATAGAACATTGCAGTAGTACAATCTAGAAGAGATAAACGCATGTATCAGGGTCTCAGCATCAGCCATAGACAGGATGGGACGAATCTTTGCTATATTTCGCAAGTGGAAGAAAGCAGTCCTCCTAATATTTCTAATGTGGAAGCCAAAAGACAACATAGGATCAAAAATTACTCCAAGGTTCCTCACTTTGCAAGTGTGATGTATGACACATGAGCCTAGATAAAGCATTAACTGGTCAAATTGATGTCGATGTCTCACTGGACCAAGAACCATCATTTATTTTGTTATAATAATAATAATAATTATTATTATTATTATTATTATTATTATTATTATTATTATTATTATTAAAATCAAATTTCAGTCTTATCAGAATTTAAAAGTAGGAAGTTTCTAGACATCCAGCTTCTCACTGATGCAAGGCAATCTTCTAAGGATTTTATGTGGATGAGATGAACAGCAGTTATTGGCATGTATAACTGAGTATCATCAACATAGCAGTGAAAGGTAATCCCAAAGCACCGCAATATGTGCCCAAGGGGTGCTATATAAAGGGAAAAAAGCAGGGGGCCTAAGACAGACCCCTGTGGAACCCCAAATTTCATGTCACTAAGGTTAGAGGTCATGTTACTGTACAGAACACAGTGAGAATGACTGGTCAAGTATGACGTCAGCCATGCAAGGGCACTCCCAGTAATCCCAAAATGATTTTCCAGCCTATCAAGTAGAATATGATGATCCACTGTATCAAATGCAGCACTGAGATCTAACAGCACAAGAACCACAGTGGTGTCCGAATCCATTGCAAGCAAAAGATCATTCACCATTTTAGTGAGAGCTGTCTCTGTGGAATGATATTTTCTAAAAACAGACTGCAGTGGCTCAAAGAGATTAATCTCAGTAAGATAGTCTACGAGCTGCCGTGACACCACTTTTTACAGAATTTTAGAGCAAAATGATAGATTTGATATCGGCCAATAGTTTTTCAGTACACTAGGGTCAAGATTAGGTTTCTTAAGTAATGGTTTAATCACTGCAGATTTGAAACATTTAGGAACAGATCCAGAAGTTAAAGAAAGATTAATCATTTTCAGCACAGTCGGCCCAAGAGTGGGCCACAGGTCCTTAAACAGGTTTGTTGGTATAGGATCAAATAGACAGGTTGGGCTTTTTGTTGTGATTACGAGTTTTGTCAGCATGCTGAGAGAGATACTCTCAAATTCTGTAAATAGGTAATACCTCAGTAATGGTGCCCACCTCAATAGCAGGGTGTAGTGGCTGGGTTAAGGCATGCCGGGATATGTTTAGCCTAATGTCTTCTCTTTTCTTCTCAAAGTAATCCAGGAAATCTTGTACTGTAAAAGGAGACTGAACTACAGGTGGTTGTCCATGAATACGTGTTGCCACCATGTCGAACAAGAACTTTGAGTTATGCTTGTTTTTGTTGATCAAATCAGAGTAATAGGTCTGCTTTTCTAGCCAATAATGCATGCTTATAGTCTAAGATAGCATCATGCCAAGCAAGGTGGAATACTTCAAATTTTGCCCAATGCCATTTCTAGACCTCTAGCCTTATGCTTGAGGTCACGCAGGTAATCATTGAACCAAGGCAACTGTGTTTTGGGTGGGGTGGTTTTAACACAGGTGGAGCAATCATGTCGAGTGTAGTTTTGAGCACTGTGTTTAAACTATCCACAAGACTGTCTACTGACTGGGTGTTTGGCAAATGTGAAGCTAAGACATCAGGCAGTCTAGCTTTGAGTTCAGTCGTAGTTGAGGAGTTGATGCATCGCTATAATGATATATAAGGTTGTTGTTCCACTAAACATGGCAGCGAAACTGTAAACTTAATAAGTGAGTGATCAGAGACCACTGATGTAGGAGGCATGATGTCAATATTCGTGACAGCAATACCACGTGTGAGAACCAAATCCAGGGTAATTCCACTAACACGTGTCGAGTCACATAAAGCCGGCCCCTTATGTGATAATTGGTTGTAACTAACCCAGCCTGTTTTTGGTCAAAAAGAAATGGCCATGAATGGGAAGGCAACCGGCGAATTTATTCACAAAGTGAATTATGGCTCTGGTTTACCAGGTTACAGGAATCCACATCTCGAATGATATATGCTACATGAGTTGTTTCGGACCTGCATTTGCTCATATTTGCCTGTTTCAACATACACATAGTATTGTGGAACTTTAACGATGTTTTACATGAAATCCCAGCTACAGCTAATTGTAAGGAATAGAAAAATGTGTCCAATTTGATCCCTATAAAGTGGTGATATTGCAAACTTCATCAGCAAGCTTATACAGGCTTACTAACTGTTTTAATAATAATATACATGAAGGTTTGTTGGAAAAAATACCCAAACAATAAATATGGGACCCTTGCACTTGGGGTGAGGGTGAATCATTAAGGGTTGGGTTTTTTTATGGTAAATCTTAATAACTTATTAATGCCAATGTTTGAACAGGTTATAACTTCATTCAGTTACCTATAATGCCAGTGTGTATACATCGTTCTTTACGTGAAGGAATCAGGTCAGATTTCACAGGAAATCTATTAGTATATGTTGGCTGTGATATTTATGTACATCCTCGAATGTCTTTCACTGTATATCACAGGTGCCAAGTCTGCTAATAATATGTGGCGTCGGGCTTCTTCTTCTTTTTTTAATTGCTTGGGGAAAAATTACAGGATGTGTTTTTGGGATTGTTTTAAAAGAAGTGGATTCATTTTAATGTGTTATTAGCATGTTAATGTTAACACTGGTGCTGTAACAGGCTATAATAAGGTCTGGTTGTGTATTTGTTTGACCAGACTTGGCAAAACTGCTTGCCCATTTATTTTGCATAATACAGGATCCAGAGCCAACAGCATCACCAAGAAACAGCTGGTTTCCTGGACAACAGAAACTCTAAGCAAGACCAAACAATGAAAGGCATTTTATCTGCTGAAGCCCTTCTTGCCAAACAGTAATCAGCTTGGCATCAGGCGAAAACACAGGTAAACATAGGTATGACCAGAGGTGGGTAACCCCAGCTTCAAAGAGTAAAATCCTTCTATGGATTGCATCTATCTGTGTGCCTAAAAGTGGTGATTTTACTGAATATCTTATCTACCAGCTGGTTTGGTGGGTGGATGGAACCAATATGTCAGAGGACTTTTACTCTTTCACTTTTACTCACTGGGACTACCCACCTCTGGGTATGGCTTTTGAGAAATTGGACAGAGCTCTGTTATGTTTTGGTGATCAAAACCGGCCCTAATTTGGATTTCATACTATTGGACAGGTTAGCAAGTATTACAGAAAAACATGAATATTGTGTAATTTTGTCTTTTTCTCAACTCAAGTTCTTACCTGCTACCACCACCAATCAGTTGCTAAGGTATATCTAAACTGGCTAGCTAGCTAACATGACTAATCATAATTTGTGTAACATTCAAACAGGGTAATTTCAGTTACATCTTCTATATTCACAATGGTTGTCTTCAGTGTATCAGGTCTCCTTCAGTGGTAAAAGGATGCTCACTCATGAGTGAACTTGTGTGATGGTAGGGTATTTGGTGGGTTGCAATCTGAAACGTCACAACTAGATGTCTCTGAAAACTACATAATGCACTTAAGGTTCCAACAAGAATCAAATTCACATTAACTGACTTGGGATACCAGCGTCTTCCAGAGTCTAAATCACCGACTTAGAAGAGGGGACTGTAACGTAGGTAAAAGAAAATGTAAGGTTGACATCCATATGCTCTTCCACTAGTCACATGGAAGTATGGTTAGCTCCCAGCTGGGTTACAATTAATAATGTTTTTTGTAATTCGTTACTGTAATTATTTTTTTATCAGTTTATTGATTATTGTTGGATTAGTCAATTCATATTTCACTCATTTCCCAGTAAATCATAACCCTGCATTCTACCAATAACTTTAATCCTTGCATTCAAAAATGTTATCACAAAAAGTATTTATTACCCAAGGCCATTAAATATGGTCATCTGGTATTGTGAAAGCTTTGCGTCCTTCAGTCTGAAAATACTGTTTTGTAACCTGATTACACCCCTGGAGTGATTTACAAGACATTTCATGGACATCAGCATGCACACTAACTTCCGCTAACTCAAAGCTAACTTCCACTTTTCTAAAAAGCTCAAAAATGTAAATATTGTTTATGATTGATTGATTGATTGATTGATTGATTGATAAAAGGATTTTACTGAACATGTACAAAATGTAAGTAAGACAATAGGATCTTAATAATTAATGTAATTAACAATAAATATCTTATTGGAGAGAGAGAGAGAGAGAGAGAGAGAGAGAGAGAGAGAGAGAGAGAGAGAGAGAGAGAGAGAGAGAGAGAGAGACTGCGACTCCACTGGGATACCTATTAAATAACTGCAAATTATAAAGACGACAGTGCTGATACGGTGGAGGTTATTTTAGCATTACGTTATTTTAGATTTTTTTACAATTTTTAAACTCCCAATGTATAAAAAGGCCATAAATGGTCAAAAACTAAAAAGGCAATCATGGAGAGGGGGCTGGGGGGAGTAAATCATTACCTCTTCCTGAGATAAAAAAGACAGAAAATAAACTTCTAACATATTTCATAGAGCTGCAACTAACAATTATTTTATTATCACTTAATCTGTTGATTATATTCTCAATTAATCAATTTGTTGTTTGACCAATGAAATGTCATCAAATGGTGAAAAATGTCAATTAGTGTTTCTCAGAATCCAAGATGATGTCCTCAGATGTTCAGTTTAATGTCACAGAGGAGAAAAAAACACAGAAAATATACACATTGAAGAAGCTGAAATCATAGAAGTGGGGCTTTTTAAAAAATCTAAATGATTATTCAGTTACCAAAATACTTGGCATTTAATTTAATAATCTGTAAATAATCAATTATTTTTTGCAGCTCTACTCATATGCCAAGATTGTGTTAAACATTGTTCATCATAGCAAGGAAAAAACACTTCAGATCTCTAAGAATCCACTTGTTTCTGAAACTTGTTACCTTAAATTGGGAAAGGGGAAAAAATGGAATTAAGGCCTAGATCAGGGCCAAACCGTGACAAAATGGAAAGAAGCTGCTGCTCCTCCCTTCAGAGAGGAGGAGGCATCTTCTCTTATCTCACACACAGACTGTGTGGGCACCTTGCACAAAGTGCAGTCTGGCTCAATAGGCATCTCACGAGTAAGAGGGAGACCTTGAAATTACTGAAGTCTACAATGAGTCATTTATGCTGTAAATTTAACTTATTGCATCCGAGCTCGTAGGACTTTAAAGTAACTTCACATGAAAACCCAACCAGTTCTGTTAAACTCAGATCAAATCGAGGGTCTGATGTGCAGCTTTGCAGTGTTTGAACAAGACAGATACTTTCCCCTGCGGTGACTGGCAGAATTGGGTTTTCTATGAGAATTCTAAAAGCAGAACAAAGCAGCAGCAGCAAGCTTTTATATCTCATGCCTGTGGATTTAATGACGTCTCTATAGGCACGACGAAGATCTGACATAAAAGAGAACTGTACAGGGGAACAAATCATTTCCATGTGCGTAATGCAGCCTGCAAGTAGGCGGGCTGAGATTCTACACAGCTCACAATGAACCCAAGCCTTCAACAGAAATATTCAAAGAAAATGGAAAACGCACATATGAAAAACCACAGCAGGAATCACTCACATCGATGCCCAGCTCATTCCAGCCACGGACATCATGGCTACCCCCCCTCTCTGTTTTTGGGAAGAATCTAAGACTTTTTTTGCGTTTTAGTCTCAGGGGAAACCTCTGGCACACGTGAAATACTCCTGTGGCAGGCAAAGACGATCACAGCAAATGAAACAAAAGAATGCAAAATAAGTCATGACAGCTGAATCAGTTTCCGCATCACTGTGATTTGCACTAATGTATAGAGGTGGGCAATACCAGGAATTTTGGTATTGATCCGATACCAAGTAAATACAGACCCAGTATCGCTGATATCGATACCAATACTTTTTCATATTTAAGCTTCATAGATCCAAATGATCCAAAAGACCTAGGATAGAATTTCGCCAAACATTGTACGTGACAACAAAATACTTTATTATCACAGTCAACATTTTTGTTTAAAAAAAAAATCACTCAACACATCTTAAAACAAAATCTCCTGAGGTAGAGAGCTGACAAACCACAATACAAGGGTGCGCTGCTCTTTGTTGTGCAACACAGAGCAGCACTGCTCTTACAGAGAGTAGACTTTGATGAATCTGCGTGCGCAGCAGTCAGTGCGTGCGGGAGAGAATAAAAGCTTGAGTATCGATCTTGTTACACAAGGATCGTTCAATATCAATACCAGCGTTGGTATCGATATTATTGATATTAGGATCGATCCGCCCACCTGTACTAATGTATGTCATTTTCGGTTTGGTGAGTTGGAAACTCTATAATTGTCCAGGTCTCCCTTGCAAAAACAGATCTGAATCTCAAAGGGATGAATCTGGTTAAATTAAATTAAAACTCAAAAATTGGTCCATATGTTGTTGAATTAATTTGTATTTTGTAATCTGTGGTGTGAAAATCAAAATCTGTAAGTGGATTTTATTTATTTATTTACTTTTTGGTTTGATTTGCAGTTCTTCTTCTTCAGATACATAAAAATATTTCGTGACCATCAGCAGGAAAATTAAAGCTCACAGATCTGCTGTCAGAAGGAGCGCCGCCGCCTCCCACGGCCGCCCGCAGGTTCGCGCGTGGACTCACCTGCACGACACGGTGATCTCCACTTTGGTGGCCGGGATGCTCCCGCCGATGCGGTCGAAGTCACGCACGGTGGCCGTGGCTTCCACTTGGGCCGTTACGTCTCCCTCCATGCTTGCGGGAGAGCCAGGCCAGCTCCGGAGCCGTGCGGAGGAGCAGGTACAGTGGCGGAGGCGCAGCAGGAGGAGCAGCAGGGGGAGGAGGAGGCGCGGATACAGTCCAGGAGAGTGACTTAAGTGCTGTCCATTGGACGAGCAAGTGCGTGGAAAGTTCACCGGGAACTGCAGTGAGTGACTGAGGGGTGTCACACGCCAGGAGGCATCGGTGCGAACTCGGTGGTTTTCCAGCCAAAGAATGAGCTGTGGAGCTCAGAGGAGCGTTTGAAAACTGCCCGCTGTGAACTCCTCCCCTCCTGTCCGCCTTCTCCTCCGCACCGAGCTGCGACAGCAAACTGATTTTAAAGACAAAATAACGAGTGGGTGTGGAAACTGCACGCTGATTTAAGATGTGATACGGTGAAGCTGGTTTCAGCACCTGGACAGCTCCTCAGCCCGCAGCCTCCTCTTCCTTCTCCTCCTTCATTTTTCCTGCCAATAAAAAGTGACGTTTGTGGTTTTCCTCCTGCTCATCCCTGCTCTTCTGTCTCTCCATCCACCATTTATATCCCTCTGTATTTATTTTGGCTGTTCTCCCTGCCGTGTTCCCATTCACTTTTACTGTTTAGTTTCACTGAGCGTGGAATAAGAAGAACATCAACCTGTCAAACTGCTGTGAAGCTTCGTGCTGCGTTTGTAAGAAAATATGCAACAAAAGAGAATCTGTACTGAGTGATTATTTTGTTGTGCTTTAAAATAAAAATGACTGAACCCGCTGAGAGTTATGACCGATAAATACAGCTGCTGTCAAACAATTAATTATCCACTCCAAATGTATTCATTAGTGCTTTGGTGGAGGGAGCAGACATGGGCGGAGTCTGTCATTCATTTTGTCTTGTGTTTATGTTTTGGGCATTTGCTTCAAGAGAAACTGTTTCATTTCGCATTTTGAGCATTTCAAAATAGCAAATCATTAGCCAAAGTAACTGTTTCATTTAGAGTTTCAACATGTTTTTAAACACTGGATCACTTTTGCAGTAACATGAGCATTTCTGAATCATTTTTGCATTTTGCATTTCAAACATTTCAAAACAGCAAATTGTTTTCTGAAGAAATGACTTTACTATTCCAGGCATTTCCAAATCAAATCATTTTGCAAAGCAACTGCTTCATTTTGTGTTTGGAGCATTTCAAAATGCATACCCCCCCCCCCCCCCCCCAAGCAAATGGTTCATTCATAAGTTTCTTGCATTTTGAAATAGTAAATTATTTTATGAAACAAATGTTTAATTTAGTGTTTCAAACAGTTTAAAGCTTAAGGGTTTTTAACCAGTGGCTTCATTTACAGTTTCAATCATTTTTGCCCTGTAAGTGATTTGCATATTTTCCTCTACAGTGCATAACACTAATAAGTGATTCAAATAATCTTTGTGCACTTCAATGCATCAATGGCAAGTGTGCAAGCCTAAACTGAACACCCATGATCTCCAGTCCCTTAGACACCACTGCATCAATACCTGATATAACCACATGGATAAGACATTTCTTTGTGAAACTTTGTCAAGCATGACAATATGAACCCACATTCAAAAATGCCACTTAAAATGTTGCTGTGCAAAAAACAAGTATTATGTTAACCTTTTCCAGAAGCATCATCTACTTCTCTGGGCTTTGAGACATCTTGGTTAAACCAACACACAGTGCACATGTGTATTGTGGTCAGATGAGCGAGTATAAGCCTTTCTGGAAGAAATGTAAGCCATGCTCTGTGATCCAAAAACAAAAACGTCCATCCAAACTACAACTACCAAAAAGTCCAAAAACCAGGGTCTTGTCTTGTTCCACAATATTCTCCCTCAGAGCTGCAACAACTACAACTGGCATTATGCATAACTAGATCTGTGGTAGGTCTCAGTCCTTGGAAGATTTTGGCAGCACTGTGGTGTGTGTGTGTGTGTGTGTGTGTGTGTGTGTGTGTGTGTGTGTGTGTGTGTGTGTGTGTGTGTGTGTGTGTGTGTGTGTGTGTGTGTGTGTGTGTGTGTGTGTGTGTGTGTGTGTGTGTGTGTGTGTGTGTGTGTGTGTGTGTGTGTGTGTGTGTGTGTGTGTGTGTGTGTGGACAAGATAGCATAAAAAACAGCTGGATGGATTTCCTTCCAACTTGGTGGGAATATCACTTGGATAGATATCTAGAGGTGATTAGATTTTGGAGTAGTTTTGTGAAAGGTCAAGGTCAAGGAAAACATGGTCTGAGAAACAGAGTTTTTGTATATCTCAACAAGCAAGATGCCTAGATGGATGGCATACAGCATATGTCAGTAAATCAGTAAAGTATTTGTGACTGATTGGTATGAATGACTTCATAATAAAGTCCCAGAAAAGCCATATGATGATAGTGATACATAGTCAAAAACAGCATTACACACATATGTATGTACAACCATTTCCAATGAAGTTGGGACATTGTGTAAAATGTAAATAAAGACAGAGTACAATTATTTACAAATCCTCTTTAAGCTATATTCAATTGAATACACCACAAAGACAAGATATTTAATGTTCAAACTGATAGACTTTTTTGTTTTTGTGAAAATATCTGCTCATTTTGAAATGGATGCCTGCAACACATTTCAAAAAAGTTGGGACAGGGCAAAACTGATCATTGTGTAAAGGATCTTACCGCGTGGGCTCAGGAACACTTCAAAAAATCATTGTCAGTTAACACAGTTCATCGCTAAATCTACAAGTGCAAGTTAGAACTCTACCATGCAACATCCAGAAACGGCGCTGCCTTCTCTGGGCCTGAGCTCATTTGAAATGGACAGACGCAAAGTGGAAAAGCGTGCTGTGGTGTGATGAGTCCACATTTCAAATTGTTTTTGGAAATCATGACGTTGTGTCCTCTGGACAAAAGAGGAAAAACACCATCCAGATTGTTACCAGTGCAAAGTTCAAAAGCCAGCATCTGTGATGGTATGGGGGTGTGTTAGTGCCCATGGCATGGGTAACTTAAACATCTGTGATGGCACCATCAATGCTGAAAGGTACATCCAGGTTTTGGAGTAACACATGCTGCCATCCAAGCAACGTCTTTTACATCCCTGCTTATTTCAGCAAGACAATGAAAGCCACATTCTGCACGTGTTACAACAGCGAGGCTTCGTAGTAAAAGAGTACGTGTACTAGACTGACCTGCCTGCAGTGCAGACCTGTCACCCACTGAAAATGTGTGGCACATTATGAAGCGCAAAATATGACAACGGAGACCCCAGACTGCTGAACAACTGAAGTCGTACATCAAGCAAGAATGTGAAAGAATTCTACCTGCAAAGAATTCCACCTACAAAGAATTCCACCTACAAAGAATTCCACCTACAAACCTTCAACAATTAGTGTTCTCAGTTCCCAAACACTTATTGAGTGTTGTTAGAAGGAAAGGTGATGTAACACAGTGGTAAACATACCACTGTCCCAGCTTTTTTGAAACGTGTTGCAGGCATCCATTTCAAAATGAGCAAATATTTGCACAAAAACAATAAAGTTTATCAGTTTGAACATTAAATATCTTGTCTTTGTGGTGTATTCAATTGAATATAGGTCAAAGAGGATTTGCAAATCATTGTATTCTGTTTTTATTTACATTTTACACAACGTCCCAACTTCATTGGAATTGGGGTTGTATGTATATTTACTTGTCCATTTTTATTGTGGTGTGTATGCACAAGGTACACAGTATATTTTGCTGAGTAAAATATACTCTGCCAGGATAACATTTGGTCCCAGTCTAAATAGAGTAAAATATACTGTATTATAGAGTGAAATCAGCGCTACTGTCTTGTCAAATGAAGTGTTTGTACTCCAATAAGAGTTGATTTTACACTGTGATAGAGTATTTTTAACTCTATTTGGACTGGGACCAAATGTTATCCCATCCATCCATTCATCCATTTTCTTCTGCTTTATCTGGAGTCGGGTCGCGGGGGCAGCAGCTCAAGCAAAGCCACCCAGACCTCCCAATCCACACACACCTCCCCCAGCTCCTCTGGGGGAACCCCAAGGCGTTCTCAAGCCAGCCGAGAGATGTAATCCCTCCAGTGTGTCCTGGGTCTTCCCCGGGGCCTCCTCCCAGTGGGACATGCCCGAAACACCTCTCCAACGAGGCGTCCAGGGGGCATCTGGAAAGATGCCCGAGCCACCTCAACTGACTCCTTTCGACGTGGAGGAGCAGCGGCTCGACTCCGAGCTCCTCCCGAGTGACCAAGCTCCTCACCCTATCTCTAAGGGAGCGCCCAGCCACCCTGCAGAGGAAACTCATCTCGGCCGCTTGTACTCGCGATCTCGTTCTTTCGGTCATGAGCCAAATCTCATGACCATAGGTGAGGATCGGAACGTAGATCGATCGGTAAATTGAGAGCTTTGCCCCCCTACTCAGCTCTCTCTTCACCACGACGGTCCGATACAGCGACCGCATCACTGCAGATGCTGCACCGATCCGTCTATCGATCTCACGCTCCATCCGTCCCGCACTCGTGAACAAGACCCCGAGATACTTAAACTCTTCCACTTGAGGCAAGGACACTCCACCGACCTGAAGAGGGCAAAGCACCTTTTTCCGGTCGAGAACCATGGCCTCGGATTTGGAGGTGCTGATTTTCATCCCGGACGCTTCACACTCGGCTGCAAACCACCCCAGTGCATGCTGAAGGTCCTGATTTGACGAAGCCAACAGAACCACATTGTCCGCAAACAGCAGAGACGAGATTCTGTGGTTCCCAAACCAGACCCCCTCTACACCCTGGCTGCGCCTAGAAATTCTGTCCATAAAAATAATGAACAGAACCGGTGACAAAGGGCAGCCCTGGCAGAGGCCAATGTGCACTGGAAACAGGCTTGACTTACTACAGGCAATGCAAACCAAGCTCCTGCTGTGGTCGTACAGGGACCGGATAGCCCTTAACAAAGGACCCCGGACCCCGTACTCCCGGAGCACTCCCCACAGGGTGCCCCGAGGGACATGGTCAAACGCCTTCTCCAGATCCACAAAACACATGTGGACTGGTTGGGCAAACTCCCATGAACCCTCGAGCACCCGATGGAGCTTGTAGAGCTGGTCCAGTGTGCCGCGACCAGGACGAAAACCACACTGCACCTCCTGAATCCGAGGTTCGACCATCGGTCGAATTCTCCTCTCCAGTACTCTGGAATAGACCTTACCGTGGAAGCTGAGGAGTGTGATCCCCCTATAGTTGGAACACACCCTCCAGTCCCCCTTCTTAAACAGAGGGACCACCACCCCCGTCTGCCAATCCAGAGTCACTGTCCCCAATCGCCACGCGATGTTGCAGAGGCGTGTCAGCCAAGACAGCCCCACAACATCCAGAGACTTAAGGTACTCAGGACGGATTTCATCCACCCCAGGAGCCTTGCGACCGAGGAGCTTTCTAACCACCTCGGTGACTTCGGCCTGGGTAATGGATGAGTCTGCCTCTGAGTCCCCAGTCTCTGCTTCCTCTTCGGAAGACGTGACGATGGGATTGAGGAGATCCTCGAAGTACTCCTTCCACCGCCCGACAGCATCCCCAGTCAGGGTCAACAGCTCCCCACCCGCACCATAAACAGTGCTGGTGGAGAGCTGCTTCCGCCTCCTGAGGCGTCGGACGGTTTGCCAGAATCTCTTCGAGGCTGACCGATAGTCCGCCTCCATAGCCTCCCCGAACTCCTCCCAGAGCCGAGTTTTTGCCTCTGCGACCGCATGGGCCGTGGCACGCTTGGCCTGCCGGTACCTGTCAGCTGCCGCTGGGGTCCCACCTACCAACAAAGATAAGTAGGACTCCTTCTTCAGCTTGACGGCATCCCTTACTTCCGGTGTCCACCACCGGGTTCTGGGAATGTTATCCCAGCAGAGTAAATTTTACTCTGCAAAATTTACTGTGTATGCATCAGCACTCTGATCATTTTCATTAAAAGCAAATTTTGAAACATTGTCTTTAAATCCAACTCTTCATCCACATCATAATACCTGGATATAGTAGGGGATTGCCTGTTGGGGTGAAAAACAGCAGGGATGTTGTATCCCCCGTGGCCAGTGCAAACACCAACAAGAACCCCGAACATGAGATAGCTCACTGAGCTTTGGTGAAAAAAGAAGTATTCAATGGCGGATCAGGTGGAGGAGGTGATGGCTTGTAACCCAATGGCTATGAAGATGCACAGCAAAATTACCAGTATAAAATTAACACTGCCTGTATTTATATATTGTTCAGTGTGGACCCATTAAGACACTGTCAGTGTTCATTTAACACTGGTAATTTTGCTGTGTGGATGAAGGCTGCAGCAGGTCCTCAAGACACAATCATATGGGATTTCCCAGCCATGGGACTAATCTAAAGGACCATGTGTTTGTCTGCATGCAACAACAATCCTATGTTAAACAAACACACACACACAAGCATCTCAAGATCGACACTGGTTGTAGATTTTCTCCACCACCCCGTCCAGGAATCGATCAAGAGACCATCTTCATCACCACAGAAGGGACTGCAGTGACTTTGACAAAGTGACTATTTTGAGAAACAGTTGTTTATTTCAGTATTTTTGAGCTGGACTGTTTGTACAGTATCAGGTCTGATTTGGTCTGACTTCGTTAATGGTGACAGTCAATTCAACACATTGTAAACAACTGCAACTGATTTTAAATGATGGACAAGTTGTTCCTGTACCCACAGTGTAACACATCCTGAGCATGACATCCTGTCAGAATTACTTATATATGATATGTGACTGTTGCATCAGTTCCAAAGTGATTCAGGCAGCCCACATCATGTTTCTGCAGCTACATGGAGTCAGAAGAATTCATATCAAATCTCAAAGGATGACCCCTGGAGCTCAAATATATACTGTAGCTATGATGTAATATTTTGAGAATAATAATAAAAAAATTTTTAAAAAAAACTTGGATCATCTTATGAAGAGTTTGTGTCATTTAATGTTTTGAGCATTTTAAAATGGTGAATCATTTTCTGGAGTAATTGTTTCATTTTGTGTTTTGAGCACTTCCACATAGTATTTTTCTGTTTCTGTTTTCTGTTACTGTTTCAGTAAGTGTTCCAAGCATATGAAAAATAATTTTTAAAGCAATCCTTTGAATATTTCATTCATCTTCTGATTCCGCTTAGTCCTGTTAAGGTCAAGGGGGATTGGAGCCTATACCAGCAGTCATAGGTGAGAGGTGGGATACACCCTGGATGGGACGGAGGTTTATTGAAGGGCCACATATAGACAGACAAACACATTCACACTATCACTCACATCTACAGTTACTTTAGAGTCACCATTTCACCTGATCTGCTTGTCTTTGGAAGCGGGAGGAAGCCGGAGCATCAGGACGGAAACCCACACAAACACAGAGCGACCATACAAATTCCACACAGAAAAGACCAGGTCAGAAGAAAACAGGGACCTTCTTGCTGTGAGGCAACAGTGCTAACCACTAATCCACCGTGCTGCCAAACTGAATACTTTCCTAATTATTAGGTAGCATATCAATTCAATCAATTTTTTTTTTTATACAGCGCCAAATCACAACAAACAGTTGCCCCAAGGCGATTTATATTGTAAGGCAAGGCCATACAATAATTATGTAAAACCCCAACGGTCAAAACGACTCCCTGTGAGCAAGCACTTGGCTACAGTGGGAAGGAAAAACTCCCTTTTAACAGGAAGAAACCTCCAGCAGAACCAGGCTCAGGGAGGGGCAGTCTTCTGCTGGGACTGGTTGGGGCTGAGGGAGAGAACCAGGAAAAAGACATGCTGTGGAGGGGAGCAGAGATCGATCACTAATGATTAAATGCAGAGTGGTGCATACAGAGCAAAAAGAGAAAGAAACAGTGCATCATGGGAACCCCCCAGCAGTCTACGTCTATAGCAGCATAACTAAGGGATGGTTCAGGGTCACCCGATCCAGCCCTAACTATAAGCTTTAGCAAAAAGGAAAGTTTTAAGCCTAATCTTAAAAGTAGAGAGGGTGTCTGTCTCCCTGATCTGAATTCGGAGCTGGTTCCACAGGAGAGGAGCCTGAAAGCTGAAGGCTCTGCCTCCCATTCTACTCTTACAAACCCTAGGAACTACAAGTAAGCCTGCGGTCTGAGAGCGAAGCGCTCTATTGGGGTGATATGGTACTACGAGGTCCCTAAGATAAGATGGGACCTGATTATTCAAAACCTTATAAGTAAGAAGAAGAATTTTAAATTCTATTCTAGAATTAACAGGAAGCCAATGAAGAGAGGCCAATATGGGTGAGATATGCTCTCTCCTTCTAGTCCCCGTCAGTACTCTAGCTGCAGCATTTTGAATTAACTGAAGGCTTTTTAGGGAACTTTTAGGACAACCTGATAATAATGAATTACAATAGTCCAGCCTAGAGGAAATAAATGCATGAATTAGTTTTTCAGCATCACTCTGAGACAAGACCTTTCTGATTTTAGAGATATTGCGTAAATGCAAAAAAGCAGTCCTACATATTTGTTTAATATGCGCTTTGAATGACATATCCTGATCAAAAATGACTCCAAGATTTCTCACAGTATTACTAGAGGCCAGGGCAATGCCATCCAGAGTAAGGATCTGGTTAGACACCATGTTTCTAAGATTTGTGGGGCCAAGTACAATAACTTCAGTTTTATCTGAGTTTAAAAGCAGGAAATTAGAGGTCATCCATGTCTTTATGTCTGTAAGACAATCCTGCAGTTTAGCTAATTGGTGTGTGTCCTCTGGCTTCATGGATAGATAAAGCTGGGTATCATCTGCGTAACAATGAAAATTTAAGCAATACCGTCTAATAATACTACCTAAGGGAAGCATGTATAAAGTGAATAAAATTGGTCCTAGCACAGAACCTTGTGGAACTCCATAATTAACCCTAGTCTGTGAAGAAGATTCCCCATGTACATGAACAAATTGTAATCTATTAGACAAATATGATTCAAACCACCGCAGCGCAGTGCCTTTAATACCTATGGCATGCTCTAATCTCTGTAATAAAATTTTATGGTCAACAGTATCAAAAGCAGCACTGAGGTCTAACAGAACAAGCACAGAGATGAGTCCACTGTCCGAGGCCATAAGAAGATCATTTGTAACCTTCACTAATGCTGTTTCTGTACTATGATGAATTCTAAAACCTGACTGAAACTCTTCAAATAGACCATTCCTCTGCAGATGATCAGTTAGCTGTTTTACAACTACCCTTTCAAGAATTTTTGAGAGAAAAGGAAGGTTGGAGATTGGCCTATAATTAGCTAAGATAGCTGGGTCAAGTGATGGCTTTTTAAGTAATGGTTTAATTACTGCCACCTTAAAAGCCTGTGGTACATAGCCAACTAACAAAGATAGATTGATCATATTTAAGATCGAAGCATTAAATAATGGTAGGGCTTCCTTGAGCAGCCTGGTAGGAATGGGGTCTAATAAACATGTTGATGGTTTGGATGAAGTAACTAATGAAAATAACTCAGACAGAACAATTGGAGAGGATGAGTCTAACCAAATACCGGCATCACTGAAAGCAGCCAAAGATAACGATACGTCTTTGGGATGGTTATGAGTAATTTTTTCTCTAATAGTTAAAATTTTGTTAGCAAAGAAAGTCATGAAGTCATTACTAGTTAAAGTTAATGGAATACTCAGCTCAATAGAGCTCTGACTCTTTGTCAGCCTGGCTACAGTGCTGAAAAGAAACCTGGGGTTGTTCTTATTTTCTTCAATTAGTGATGAGTAGAAAGATGTCCTAGCTTTACGGAGGGCTTTTTTATAGAGCAACAGACTCTTTTTCCAGGCTAAGTGAAGATCTTCCAAATTAGTGAGATGCCATTTCCTCTCCAACTTACGGGTTATCTGCTTTAAGCTACGAGTTTGTGAGTTATACCACGGAGTCAGGCACTTCTGATTTAAAGCTCTCTTTTTCAGAGGAGCTACAGCATCCAAAGTTGTCTTCAGTGAGGATGTAAAACTATTGACGAGATACTCTATCTCACTTACAGAGTTTAGGTAGCTACTCTGCACTGTGTTGGTATATGGCATTAGAGAACATAAAGAAGGAATCATATCCTTAAACCTAGTTACAGCGCTTTCTGAAAGACCTCTAGTGTAATGAAACTTATTCCCCACTGCTGGGTAGTCCATCAGAGTAAATGTAAATGTTATTAAGAAATGATCAGACAGAAGGGAGTTTTCAGGGAATACTGTTAAGTCTTCTATTTCCATACCATAAGTCAGAACAAGATCTAAGATATGATTAAAGTGGTGGGTGGACTCATTTACTTTTTGAGCAAAGCCAATAGAGTCTAATAATAGATTAAATGCAGTGTTGAGGCTGTCATTCTCAGCATCTGTGTGGATGTTAAAATCGCCCACTATAATTATCTTATCTGAGCTAAGCACTAAGTCAGACAAAAGGTCTGAAAATTCACAGAGAAACTCACAGTAACGACCAGGTGGACGATAGATAATAACAAATAAAACTGGTTTTTGGGACTTCCAATTTGGATGGACAAGACTAACATATTCATCCTGCTGTAACCAGGTTTCTGTAAGGCAGAATAAATCAATATGTTGATCAATTATTATATCATTTACCAACAGGGACTTAGAAGAGAGAGACCTAATGTTTAATAGACCACATTTAACTGTTTTAGTCTGTGGTGCAGTTGAAGGTGCTATATTATTTTTTCTTTTTTAATTTTTATGCTTAAATAGATTTTTACTGGTTATTGGTGGTCTGGGAGCAGGCACCGTCTCTACGGGGATGGGGTAATGAGGGGATGGCAGGGGGAGAGAAGCTGCAGAGAGGTGTGTAAGACTACAACTCTGCTTCCTGGTCCCAACCCTGGATAGTCACGGTTTGGAGGATTTAAGAAAATTGGCCAGATTTCTAGAAATGAGAGCTGCTCCATCCAAAGTGGGATGGGTGCAGTCTCTCCACTCAGACAGCCAGCAATTCAAGGAGAACATGCGGCTAAACATGTCACTCCCGGTCCAATTGGGGAGGGGCCCAGAGAAAACTACAGAGTCCGACATTGTTTTTGCAAAGTTACACACCGATTTAATGTTAATTTTAGTGACCTCTGATTGGCGTAACCGGGTGTCATTACTGCCGACGTGAATTACAATCTTACCAAATTTATGCTTAGCCTTAGCCTGCTCTGGCCCCCGGAAGACAATTGACTATGGTTGCTGGTGTCGCTAACTTCACATTTCTCAAAACAGAGTCGCCAATAACCAGAGTTTGATCCTCGGCGGGTGTGTCGTCGAGTGGGGAAAAACGGTTAGAAATGCACTCTGCACACGTGCACACACATACACACGTGAGCACAGCCTCATGCACACGTGCACACAGTTGCTCGCGCACATAGATGCGCACACCCACACGTGCTCATGCACACACACACAGCGCACGCACACACAAAACAAATCCACTGTGCTGTCTGGAGGCTGTTGGCCGGAAGTTGGAATGAAAAGCTGGAATCATTTCTGATGTGATTTTTTTTTTCACTGCACTGAGGATGTACACAGTCTTTTTTTTTTTTTGGTAGTACACGCGTGCACAAAGGCCGAACCGGTTGCATGTGTCTGCGCGCACTGACGCTGCTAATTCTTGTAACACACACTAAATCCACTCCGCTGTAAACCATCTGGATGCATGAAGAACTGTTCAGATGAAACGCTGATGTGAGTTTTGGCTGGACTGAGGAACTACACAAAGTCTTTTTTTTTATGGAAGTCTGAAGTCAGTGCACAGCATCACTGGACTACACATTACAATTTGGACTTTAGCAGTGGTGGATCACCAAAATGTAAGTCCCTTTTCTGTTGTTTGTAAATGAATAAAATATCAAATGTTAATGATCTATTTTAGCCATTATATAAAACAAATAATGAATGTTTTTACATTTGTTCAATGGAACGAATATTTAATTTGGTGAAAGCTGGAAGAAACCATTCAACTCAGCTTTGCCTTGATGAATGGTATCTTCCAGCTTTCACCTCATGAAATATTCATACTATTGAACTCATAAATATTCATTATTTGTATACTGTAGCTCAGTACTTTCAAATTATTTAATAACTGCTACTGCAACAAGTATTGAGGTTAAAATGATGTCTCTAATGTAACTGATCCTCCACTTAAAAACTTATTTTTGCAGCCCACACCACAATATAACTTCAGCACATCGAACTGCTGCTTTTTTGCAACCGCTGTACATGAAATTAGAGAAAGCCCTATCAAATCCCACAGGATGAGCATTCTGAATCAAATATATGTCTCTGATGTAGTGTTTTAAACATTTCATAGCAGATTGACTTTTAACAGTTGCCTTTGTAACTAATATTGTGCTAACCTGCCCCAGCTATGTCCAACAGTGTGGTTTAATCCACCAGTACATTTTAAGAATGTACTAAATTGTTGATTTGTCCACTCTGGACAAATCAACAATTTGGATGATGGTTACATCAAACACATGCTGCCATCACTCTTCTGGAGAAGGTAGCAGAGGAGATAAGTCCTGCTCTGGAAGATTTCCTGATGGCACCACCTCAGCTCCATCTGCCCGGCTTCAGTGAGGTCCAAAACATGACCCTTCTCCTGGTGGAACTGACAGAGGAAGGTGATCGGCATATTGTGCCTGCTGATATTCAGAATAAAACCATTACTGCTACTGCTCTGCATGACCATGACCGTACTTTCAAGAACTTCCAACCTAAGTACGAGTCAAACTGGGACTGCACCCTATTTGATTGATGCAGTAGCACTGACAGTCCTGAAAACAGGAGAAAGTCAGTGGCAGTAAACAAAAAATATTTACATTTTGTCCTGCCACACATAAATCCACCACACCGGTGTCACAGACCGAACGGTCTGCCCTGCCTCCACTGCGCATGCATCATTTCAGAGCTCAGTAGCTCGTCTGAGATGGATTCTCTTCACCCAAAGTGATCAAATGGATTAATGGGATTATTAACCATCAGGTAACAAGGTAAAACCTCTTAAATCATTCTAAAGTAAGTTTTAAGCAAAAACGAGGCAATACTCGGTGACGCTTTGTGTGCAGTGAACGCATCAGCTAACAGTCCGTGTAGCCACGGCGCTCTGATCGCTTCAGCTGTCTTTTAGGATGAAATAATGCTGAATTCATGTGAAAATGATTGTTGTACAAAAGCTTCAGATATCTGTCGGTGAGCTAGATGATGACTGGAGTGCAGTTTTAGGCAGAAACGAGGTGATAATTGATGAACCGCGACTAACGATGCATGCGCAGTGAAGGCAGGGCGGACCAATTTTTTGGAGGGACTGTTTGGTCGGCGACACTGGGATTTGAGATAGTGTATGATCACTTCAAACATTTCAAACATGTATTGGATGAGGAAACAAAATCAGTAAAAAGAGATGACAAAAGAGCCCTGTGACAGACTGGTGTCCTTTCCAGGGTGTACACACCCTATGACTGCATGGATAGGCTCCAGCTCCCACCCCCTCTGTCCTGTGACCCATAATTGAAGTAAGCAGGTATAGAAAATGGATGGATGGAGATCGCACTCACTCATCTTCAACTGCTTACTCTAATTAAGTGTCACAGGGGGCTGGAGCCTATCCCAGTAGTCATAGGGCGTGAGGCGGGGTACACCCTGGACAGGACGCCAGTTTGTCGCATGCACATCTACGGACAATTCAGAGTTTCCAGTCCACCTAACCTGCATGCTTTGGATGGTGGTAGGAAGCCAGAGCACCCGGAGGGAACCGACGCAAACACGGGGAGAACATGCAAACTCCACACAGAAAGGCCACAGGTGGGAATTGATCGCATGACCTTCTCACTGTGAGGCAACAGTACTAACCACTAAGCCACCACCCGGACAGATGGAAATGACAAAATAAGAGAAAAAAAATCACACACTAGAACAACAAATATGTCGTGAAAGAGTTAAAAAAATGAATGAGTGCTGTTACTAATTTTACTGAAAATAAATAAAGAAATGGGAGCAAAAAATATGCCATTTATAATAAAAGAAAACAGTGAAATCTATGGTGATAAACTAAAACAGCACCCTCTGCACTGATCATAAGGATCAGTGATCGGAAGCAGCCAAGATTGCAGATTCCCAAGAGGCCTCCCACCAAGACCCACTCTGCTTAGCATCTGAAGATCTGACAGAATCAGACAACAGACTGACTGCAAAAAGAAGAAGATTCAAAATAGTATGTCAAATATACTTTGTTTTTAAAACGCTGGTAAAAATTTCCACACAGAAATTCTAAGTAAATTTAACTAAGTGAATTCTCTTGTTTTTGCCACTCAGCATCACTGATATAACATTAGTATATTCTGCTTCAAAATATTGTCAGATATAATAAAGAGAATTGCTAAATAGAATTGCTAAACAGAAATGCTCCGAAACTTGCACCATATTCTCCTACCACTGTACAGTGAAGATTTCCATCCACTAACCCCAGGAAATTTTAGTGTCTTTCATCTCTTCATCAAGGAAATATAGATGCACAAGTTGGAATTGAGCCACCACCTTTTTAATAAAGGGGTAATTAGTTCAACTGAGGCCAATCCATCTAAACCCAAACAGGACTTAAAAAAATGATAAGTGAAAACCTCACTTGACAAAACGGGAGGGTTATTACCTTTGAGTGTGAATGTAACTCAGAACTAGGTATGTGTGAACTGAAGAGTTGATGGTTAAAATCCTGTTTATGTGCATGAATGTCCATCAGTAAAAGGTCAGTTGTAAATGTGATGCCTCACATTTGGAGAGTTTGTTCTAAGATGAGAAGCCACATGTAAAAGTTTTCCTTTATTAGATCATTTCTCTGTGAAATTGTTACCAAGAGGGTTTTTAAAGTAAATTTCATTCCACATTTTTTCAGTGAAGAAGCAGAACAGCCTTATTGTCATTGTACATACACACAACAAAACTTGTCCTCTGCATTTAACCATCCTAATTAGAGTTAGACATAATCCAACCACTAGGAGCAGCATGCAGCCACAGTCTGGAAAACAGGGACTAACTCCATATGTGGAAATGCTGCCTTGCTCAGGGACAGAGAAACAAGTATGTCCTCAATGCGTATGTCTTTGAAGGTAGGAGGAAACTTGAGTGCATGTAACGTACAATCCACACGAGTGTGCAGACATTCATGATGTTAGCACAGGTCATTTATGATGTCATCTTTATGAGTGTTTGCTAAATCTGATGTGGCACATTCATATGAGCCCTTTATGTGAAAAAGTAAGAAAAATTTGAGATAAAAATGCAAAAATGTTCTTGCATGAGGTGCACTGTGTGATGTCTAGAAATAAAAAAGTTCACACAACCTAAAAAGGACTTTATGTCACTTTCAAGGTGACGTGTCTAATGGCCTCTTCACACATAACACGACTGAGGCCGAATGGTGTACAAAGGAGGATTTGAATGGCAATCATGAAAAATTGGAGTCGCCTCGAATTCCTCCTACAGCAGCCAACACAACCATTAGCCAAATCACATGCATTCCACATTCGCATCACGCTCGTGCTGGAAACCCAATCGAACGGCGTCAACATGAGGTCATACTGCCGCCTGGCTGTGGCTGCAACATTCGTACAGCATGTCATACGCAGTTTGGACCATTCGGACCACGGTCAAAGGGCGGCATGAAATGATCGGCCACATCGCACCCTGGCCAAATGTGATGAAAGAGCTAGCCTTCACAATAGCGGCCGAATGAAGGCAAATGACGCGGAATGGCCATTTAACCCATGCTCGGCCAGAATCGAGGTGCCACCCACAAACTTCCAACAGCAGTCGCTGGGCACTTAGAAAATAAGGGGCCATTCAAATGTAGAGTGCAGGGCTCAAAGGGTGGTCAGTGTGTCATGTGCGCCCCCAAGCAACACAAATGGCATGCAAGTGTGTCGTTCTCCACCCCCCGCAACATGAATGGCACATGAATGCGTCGTGCCACCCCACGAGCAACATGAAAAGTATGCGAGTGTCCCCCCCACACACACACAAACACACACCATGATCCAACATTCTTAAGGTGCGGCTGAGGAGGTGAAGGCTTGAACGGTGGCCGGAGTGTAGTGCGATCACTGTCCAGTGCAGTGCACACATCTGGATGGCTGTCAAGCCATGATGGAACAGCTGACAGCTGTGGAACACTCATCATGGCATATCCAGCATGTCCCACTGGAGGAAAAATCACCGGCCAGCAGCTTGCCCACAACATGACAACAAAGATAAAGGTAAACCCAGCTGCATGTCACAGAGCTAGCCGCCATGCGACTGGACAGCCACATCACGTGGCATGCGATCGCTGATGATAATGGCCCAGGTGCGCCCACTGAGGCAATCAGACGATGCCAGCGGACAAGGGTGCACCGAAGCCATCAGATGATCACACGCGCATTCACCAAGGCGATCATCATGTCGCAGCTGACCACTGTATCATCGCTACTCACAGCTGGAGAACACATATCGTGCCATGAAGAACATCGCCTCTCAAAACACGACATGGTGAAAAACAAAAACAGCATACCGGGCTGACTGTGCTGGAAATTATTCATATCTCATTAAGCTCTGGATCTGTTCCTAAATGTTTCAAATTTGCAGTGACTAAACAATTACTTAAGAAATCTAATCTTGACACTATTGTATTGACAAACTATAGGCCAATATTAAATCTATCATTTTGCTCTAAAATTCTGGAAAAGGTGGTGTCACGGCAGGTCGTGGACCACGTTACTGAGATTAATCTATTTGAACCACTGCAGTCTGCATTTAGAAAATATTATTCCACAGAGACAACTCTCACTAAAGTGGTGTATGATCTTCTGCTTGCAATGGATTCGGACACCGCTATGGTTCTGTTGCTGTTAGATCTCAGTGCTGCATTTGATACCGTGGATCATCATATTCTACACAACAGGCTTGAGAATCATTTTGGGATTACTGGGAGTGCCCTTGCATGGTTGACATCATACCTGACCAGTCATTCTCACTGTGTTTTGTACAATAACACTACCTCTAACCTTAGTGACATGAAATTTGGGGTTCCACAGGGACCCATCATAAGGCCCCTGCTTTTCTTCCTTTATATAGCACCCCTTAGGCACAAATTGCTGTGTTTTGGGGATCACCATTCATTGCTAAGGTGATGATACTCAGTTATACATGCTGATAACTGCTGGTAATCTCATCCACATAAAATCCGTAGAAGATTGCCTTGCATCATTGAAAAGCTGGATGTCTAGCAATTTCCTACTTTGAAATTCTGATAAGACTGAAATGATGGTTCTTGGTCCAGGCATTAATTTGACCAGCTAACGCTTAGCCTAGACTCGTGTGTCATACATCACACTGACAAAGTGAGGAACCTTGGGGTAATTTTTGATCGTACGTTGTCCTTTGACCTCCACATTAGAAATATTACAAGTCGCATCATTCCATCCAGTCTGTTGCGGATGCTGAGACCCTGATTTTTGCGCTTGTGTCTTCGAGATTGGACTACTGCAATGCTCTGTTTTCTGGTCTACCACAGTCTAGCATTAGGGGTTTCCAATTGGTTCAAAATGCTGCTGCCAGACTTTTGACAGGAAGCAGAAAGTTTGACCACATTACAACCATGGTGGCATCTCTTCACTGGCTTCCTGTCCCTGTGAGATCAGATTTTAAGGTTCTGCTATTAACCTATAAAATTGTTCATGGACTGGCACTTCCCTACTTAGCTGACCTAATTAAACCTTATGTACCGGCCTGGGCTCTACGTTCTCAGGGTACAGGACTAGTTTGTGTACCTAGGGTGAATAAAAAGTCTGCAGGTCACAGAGCTTTCTGTTATTGTGCCCCTGTTCTGTGGAATGATCTCCCTTTATCAATAAAACAGATTCTGTAGAAACTTTCAAGTCCAGACTTAAGATGCACTTAGTTTCCGTTTCGCATGGCTACCATACTGGCATAGTATGTTACTATGCTTTTTACCCTTTTAAATAAATTTTATTAGGAAATGGAGCAGGCCGTGGCCTCAACTTTATCTAAATTCTGAGTCTTTTAATGAAGCATAGGGCTAGTGGCTGGCGATCACCATAGTATTTTTCTGTTTTTCTTGTTGCTGAATGCTGACAAATTATATTGTATGTGATGTCTTTACGATGCCTGATTCTGTTTTTTTTTTTTTCTCTCTGTTTGAGGTGCGGCTCCATCCAGAGATGGGAGAGGTGTTTACTTCTGCAACCCTCCCATCCTGTGCACCAGCAACATTTCCTGTATATTCATTTTGTAAATTGTGTCGGTATCTGCTTGTGGCCCAAGCAGAGGGTTATCCCTTTGAGTCTGGTCTGTTTGAGGTTTTTTCAGTGGTGGGCACAGTTCTGCTAATCCGCTAACCGCTAATTATCAAAGCTAATGTTTTCATTATCGGATTAGCTTTGTTATGTTTCGGACGCGGTCGGAGCACCGACCCAGCGTTTGAAAGGACCAAGCATGAAATAAGCAGAGCACGGTTCAAAAGGATAACAGAATTTAATAAACATAACAGTGAGTAGTGCCAAACAACTAAAACGTCCGCGGTCTGGTGAGGTGGAAACACGGCGCGCTCTTAACAGCGCAAACGGTCCGGAGCCACAGCAGTTCGGACCCAGGGACCCCGCCGACACCCCCCAGGTGGCCGCGACAAACCGAGTCTGTGAAGAAAGAAAACATGAGGTGAGTCCAACTCCACACAGAGAGACACAACTCAAAGGTGCACGCAATCAGCAAACACTTCCTGGCTTAAAGCTATACATCAGCTTCTCACCCTGCAGGCACGGAACAACTCAGTTCAAATCTCTACTGCAGCAGAAGCTGATTAGACAATTAGCATAACGTGACAGCTCAATAACACAAGGTGTGAGGGACACCAAATCCACTGTCATTACTTCATAAAAGTCACCAAAACCAAATTACCTCAGGAAGTGTGCTAAAGAGCGTGAGACCTCACCCAATCCTCCTTCACAGACTGTGGCGTCAAACCTGGAGCGGTCTCTGCGTCCGTGATGGTGAGATTGTTCTCCTGACGTCGATCTCACACGTCTGCTCACAAGGTCGAGTCTCTGGAAATCACACACTGTGCATTCAAGGTTTAAATGCAGCAATCTCTGATTATGACAAAATACACCACAGCTGTGAGTCCTGATGACCTGCACGTGATAACAAGCCTCAGGTGTTCAGGGTGAGGTCCTGATGCTCAGCCACTCAGTCCTGAATGCATACCACCTGGTGGGAGAAACAGAAAACAAAAACCAAGCCAGCCAAACACCCCAGCCCACAACAAGCTTTTCATATAACTTTGAAAATCATCATCGGACCAATTATCTTCTGATAAGTTTTGGTGCGATAATTTTTAGACTGCTAACATATTTTTTAACATATTTTTGCAGACGTGGTGAACAAAGCTTAATAGTTACAAACATTTATTAAGTCTAAAATCAGTTGCGTACCTACCTGTTAAATGAGTTCTATCCTCTGCAAACAGAGGAGAGCTGGTTCCAGAAGAAACTGTGCTATCCTCTGCAGGCAAAGGAGAACTGGTCACAAAAAATAAAAAACTCATTTCTTTTGACCCCATACTAATACAGTGGCAATATCACCCAAGTCATCCAGAGGCATACAGTTTTAACTCATAGTTAAAATTTTAACCATACTAATTTCAGACAAGTTATTTAAATTAACGTCACGTCTGAAGTTTTATGAAGTGAAAATATCTGATATATATGTTTTAGTTTTAAAGTAATGCACTAATTTTGAAGGCTTTAGTGTGGATGTGCTGTCTTCACAATGTGCATTATGGGTAATCTCAGTACATTCGCGACAGAAGAAATGCATTTGAGATGCTCTGATCAGGCTCCACACGGACAATAGCATTAAACTATTTGTATATTGTGCCTAAAACTCTCGTGAACATATTCTCTGGGTTTATAGACGTTGTTATTGTGTTTGTTTTATGTAAAAATGCCAGAAGAAGCCCAGGTGGCTTCTCCATTATTTTCAATTGGAATCATTGCAATCGATTCCTGTTTGTGCTTTAGAATCCTGCTTATGTCAAACACTGTCTGTCATCTTTGTTCCAGAGTAATATATATAAGATGTCTGAAATTCAGTTTGTGTTTATTAAATTCCACGCATCTTAAACGTAGCAGACACGGATTATCTGGAATTTTGTTTTGGCAAGTTTTCACGGTCTCTACTGCCATCTACTGGCCACTATTGTTCATGGCAGTATTCGCCCTAAGTACTGAGCATCTGGGCACCAGTAGATGGCAGTGTTCTATTTATTTTGACACCGGTTATATCAGACGGTTGTCTAATTACAATTGCTTTTTTTTTTTAATGGCATATTTTCCAAAAGCACATTTATATGTAAACACCAACACACACCTCACATTCATGTGTTGGTTTTTACATAGAATGAATGAGTCAACCAATCAGTGTTAGCGGAGGCACATTACCCATATTCCCTTTGGCATCTGTCCGTGTTTGTTACAAAACTTCAGAATTACTGCATTATTTAAAATTAAAAGATATATGTTATATTTTAACTTTGTACAAATGACAGAAATAACATTAATGGAGTTATTCTATCGGTATTAATTTATCTATAAATCAAAACCATAAGTCAGCACTGCTTTATTTTCCAAGACCTCTGCCTCACTGCAACCCTTTTATTGAGTAGAGAGTTGAACTTTGCTGCTGCAAGCTATGTAGTAAACAGGAGCTTCCAGCAGTGGGCAGTAGAGGTGGGTGATACCAGGAATTTTGGTACTGATCCGATACCAAATAAATACAGACCCAGTATCGCTGATAATGATACCGATACTTTTTCATATTTAAGCTTCATAGATCCAAAGGATCCAAAAGACCTAGGATAGAATTTCACCAAACATTGTACCTGACAATAAAATACTTTATTATCACAATCAAAATTTTGGTTAAAAAAATATCACTCAACACAACTTATAACAAAATCTCCTGAGGTAGAGGGCTGACAAACCACAATACAAGGGTGTGCTGCTCCGTGTTGTGTGACACAGTGCAGCACTGCTCTTACAGACAGAGAGTAGACTTTGATGAATCTGTGTGCGCAGCAGTCAGTGTGTGCAAGAGAGAAAAAAGCTTGAGTATCGATCTTTTTACACGAGGATTGTTCAATATCAATACCAGCATTGGTTTCGATATTACCGATATTAGGATCGATCTGCTCACCTCTAGTGGGCAGGGCACACAAAGACAGAAGTGCTGACTCATTCTTTGGGTCTGTGATCACCTTTGATGCTACCAGAAGCAATCGTGGTGTTAAAACTAGGGATGTCCCAATCAGGTTTTTTTGACCCCAATCCGATTCCAAGTCATCTGATTTTGAGTATCTGCCGATACCGAGTCCCGATCCGATACTTTAAAAAACTGAATGAACAATGAACAAATGCTAAATATATAATAATTTCATTTTAATAACCTTATTTTATTATTTATCACTTAAACAGTGCACTTCTCCTTGAAGTAGCTTGAACAATCAAGTAATAATCTACTAGACTTAAAAAATGTACAAATTTCCATGTTATTTGTCTAAAAATAAATGTCCAAGGTTCCGTATGTTAAACAAGAAATTATCTAATCTGAAATAACAGGTGGTTTTAATTTACAGATGAAAGGTTTCTAAAGAACCATTTATTGATTTAGCTATTTTAATTACAAGTTGTTCTAAACTTTTTTAAACAGTAATCTTAAATTTTGAGGTAACAAACAATAACAACAACAAAACATTTCCAAGGATTTTTCTTCAGACACGTGGTTTCTGCATTGATCTGTGGTTCAAATCCCTGCCTGACTGGAAAATCACTAAGGGCCCTTGGGCAAGGTCTTTAATCCCCTATTGCTCCCGGTGTGTAGTGAGTGCCTTGTATGGCACCACCCTGACATCGGGGTGAATGTGAGGCATAATTGTAAAGCGCTTTGGGAAAAGCACTATATAAATGCAGTCTATTTACCATTTGTACAGATCAGTGGTTTCTGCCACTAGTCTTCCATGTTTTGGTCTGAGGCGTTGTTCCTATTGGACAGCGCAAAGCTACGTCACAGCTCAGAGCGTCGAAAGTTCAAAAGTCAACTTGAAAAGTAAAAGGAAAAAAAACAACTTACATTTGCATCCTGACAGTCCTCAGTGTACCCCTCTGATGTTTTATCAGTGTTAAATTAGTTCAGAGCAGCGCAGTGAACGTGAATGAAGACGGAAGCTCTTTAAGACGCGTTCCTAAATGTGATGAGTGCACACATCGCTCGTGCACACACCATCTCTCGCTCTGTTTTGCAGACAAACGATCACAGGACAATTTGTTTTTTTTTTCTTTTTGTTAATCAGATGACAGATCGTCGTCCTGAGGACTTGGTCAGCACCGAGTCCTGCTGCGCACTGAAGGATGACTGAGCAAGAGTTTCGGTGGGAAAGTGTCCATCATCCTCTTGTCGTTCCATTGAGGTGTCAGGTTGAGTACGTAAACAAACAGCAATTCTGCAAAAGAAACTTTGCACGCGTAACTCCCACCACCTCTGTCCGTGTTACAATTCCATCTCTTCTTCCCAAAGTCACTGCGCAACTCTTGTTCCCTTTTCTCCTCTGGAATCGGTTTCAGCCGCACGCGTGTGCGAGAATGTCCGGTTGAACTCATGTTTTTTCTTTTGTTCAATTAAAAAAAAAAGATTGGGTTGAACTTTCAAGCATCAGCCTGCCGACAAGCGGCAATGCGTGCTCCCGTCCTCTAAAAAGCAACGCGTCTCACGCCTCTGGCACTTCCAACGTGTGAAAGGCCTATTAATCTGCAATAATGAGCTTGAAATAGCGCTGATCAAAATAATGAGGGTAAAATCTATATCGGATTCCTGATCGGGATGCAACGTCCGATTTCGATCAAGTCTGAAACCACGTGATCGGAAATCGGGCCCGATCACGATCGGATCGGGACATCCCTAGTTAAAACTCAAAATCACTTGCTAGTAGTTGCAAATGTACCGGAGAAAATACTGGGAGTTATCGGTTAGCTGTAACTTCTGATAAATTTTTGGGTGGTTTATCAGTTTAGCTTTATAAAAGCTAACTTTTCAGTTAGCTGATTATCTGTTATCGAAACTAACTTTTTGGTTAGCTGTGCCCACCACTGGGTTTCTTCCTTAAATCATCAGAGGGAGTTTTTGCTTACCTCTTTCGCCTGTGTGCTTGCTCTGGGGGTTGGTAAGGTTAAACCATACTTGTGTGAAGCGCCTTGAGGCAGCTTTGTTGTGACTTGGCACTATATACAGGGCTGTGAAAACTCCGTGGATCCGAGGAATTCTGCATATTTCATCATGGGGGGGGGGGGGGTGTTAGTGTTGTACTCTGCAATTGCGATTGTCACTGAGTTTTTAAAATGCCTGTCACAAAGCCGTTCCTTTTATTACGACATTGTGCAAGTTTTATAAATCCGTGGACACTGATCTGTTTGTTACAGATACAAATCAGTGTCCTCGGATCCACAGAACTTCGCAAAGGAAAAATGACACTCAAAGCGTAACGTAGCTGTTACAACAGTTGTCGTAAAGTGGGACTGGTTGGTTGCTGCGGCAACGCTGTGTGACTCCTGCAAGACGCTTAAGCTAAACGTAGCATGTGGCCATCACAAACTTTTAGAGCTCTCAAATTTTTAAAAGAAGAATTTTGCAGCATGTCTGTGTCACGGAGCGACATCAGACAGCGGGAAAATGGCGAGAAAGACGGTTTGAAAGAGTTTGACAAGGACACAAATCTGTGGAATTGTCGCTGGTTTCATCAACACACCTGAAAGATAAAAGAAACAGCAAAAGCAAACTGTGCTCTCAGGAAACACGGTAAGAATTTTTCTTTCCCTGGAAAATAAACATTGTGCTGTTCAAACAGGATTTTAGACAACATTTTGTGACTCTTTTTTATTATTAATCTAGACTTTCTTTCATTGGAAAAAAATACATTGTAGCTTTGAATGTATTTACATGTATTTACACAAGAATGTGAATGAGTTTTTATTAATGTAGACTTTTTTCATGGGGAAAAAAGACTCTGTGGCTTTGAGTGGATTTACAGGAATTTACACAACAATATGTGACTTTTTTACTGTAACGTGCGTTACTGATATTTTACCATGATTTTCAAAATATTCTACAAGCTTTAGCTGTGGTTTTTGAAATGCTTTAACAGTCTTTTCAGTCTTCATGAATTTCATGTAGTTTACCTGTTCTGTTCTGAGTTAATGCATAATTTGGTTTACAATTAAAATAAAAATCATTCCATGTCATATTCTGTTATTTCAACATTATCATTGACAGTTCAAATGAAAGGTTGAATCTAGGATCATTTAAATATGCACTTCTTTTGAGATTTTTTTTTTCTTCCAGGAGATGCTGAAAAATGTATCATTAGATACAAATTAATTTGGTTTCTGGAGCCCCTATGGGCCCTAGACCCCGTCTCGACCCCCTGTGAATTTTCCTCGGATTTCACAATTTTCATTTCACGGCCCTGTATATAAGTGAAAATAAATTTCAATTGAAAGCAGCCCACTGCACCTCACATGACATGCAATTGCAACATCCACATGGTCTGTCCATCATGTGACAGCCTGACTGACACAGCAGGCAGCTCATTTGCCCCACATCCTGCAGCCATGAGCCCATTCATGTGAGCGCTTTGCACCTCCGAACAGGGAAGCGTGTCGCTAGTCTGTGATGTGATGTCCATATTGACATGATCACACTTGCTCACATCCACTACAGTTATGCATTTATCAGGGGACCATGGTTGACATGTAATCACATCATGGGTTGGATGTCATTTGAAATTAAGCAAGGATGGAGCTGACCACGGCTCACGCCCAGTGACTGCATTCCTGTGGCTTGTGCTGCAACCGCTGCGTCAGCAACACATATTGTCACATGTGCTCCAATCACCCATGTACAAGATATGGTGGCGCATGCATGTCAGCAAACGATTATATGGGGAAAAATAAAAAACAAACAAGATCTCCTTTGGATTGCCCCCAGCCACGTCTCAGCACGCATGGCAATGACCATGCGGTCAGAGCAGCATCTGACCCACCAAGGCAATCAGATGATGCCAGCGTACACGGGTGCACCAAAGCCATCAGATGATCACACGCACATTCACCAAGGCGATCATCATGTCGCAGCTGACCACTGTGCCATCACTGCTCACAGCTGGAGAACACATATAGTGCCATGAAGAACATCACCTCTCAACACACCACCGCGATGCACATGTGTGTGCAGGCTCTCATGACATGGTGAAAAATAAAAACGCATATCACCTTTGGAATGCATTCAGCTGTGCCTCAGTGTGCACTGCAGACACCATCAGCCAGGCTGGCCCATGTGAAAATATCTGTCTGATCATGTGAACGGTCAGCTGGCAAGGCAAATGTAACATCCACCACGTGAGTTGTAGTCCACATGACGCAGTGTCCTTTGGCACATTGCACGCCGATTGGGCAGAGACTGTTGGAAGTGCGGAGCCTCTGTGTCACTGGCAGATGTGTTTATGATGTGAGCACATGAATTCATTCATGTCAGTTCATTAATTCCTAGTTTACTTCCATGGGCATGGTTCATGAACAAAAAGGAAAAGAAGGACGATAATTCTTGTGTTGTCTGCTCTTTAGAACAGGAATTAAATATTTTAACAGACAAAACGAAATCCATTTGTGTCCTCAATTCCAACACAGACCGTCAAGTCATCAAGCATCAATTAAACATCAATACCATCATTAATATCTTACATTAAAACAACACATTCATTGTTCTTATAATGTTCTGTGCTCTCTCATGATGTTGTCTGTGCATATTTTCTTTGATTTATGTACATTTGTATAACATTTAATTGCTTCCACTGCTGTGTGAGTGCGATATGGCATCACACCTCACACGTGGTTGCACTGTGTTCACAAGCATGCACAAAACCTTCGCAGTGGAATCGTGCGGCATCTGTACAAGGCTGTCCAATTGTCCCTCCCAACAGCGGCTGGAATTTTTGGAGGTTTGCCAATTCTCTCTTTTTTGTCCTTTTTCATCCAGTTTCAGCCTCATTTGCCCAACTTCGTGCTATGTGTGAAGGGGCCATAAAATGAAGCACCATTTAACTGCAACAGGGATGGAAAGTTGGGGCAACTAGATGGTTAAAGCCGCATGAAAACATGGGAACACTGCTTCATCGTGACTCACTCAGTAAATAGTCCCTGTGTCTCTTGGTTGGCTGATTTGAAACCTCTTGGAGTGCAGGATTCACCACCACTCACCAAGATAGCCTCCATCGGTACTTGCAGCCAGCATTCTGACCCCACAACTGTAGCTGCAGTGCAATTACAGCTGTATGAAACCCCTCTGTGGGAAGTGTGTCTGGTGGCACCGCTTTCCCATTGCTGACCTGCTCAGCATTTATGAGCACGGGGAAGAACAACCACGTCCACCAATGATTATGCTGTAGCAACAACAAGGAATCCAGTGAGCAGCAGAGGTGGGAAGAATCATAAGTATGTTTACCCAAGTGCAGTCCAAAACTTTGCTTTTCTGTAACTTTGTTTTATTTTGTTCTATTACATTTTCTCCGTCAGCTGTATTTATTTGAAGAATGTACGAGGTCTATTAGAAAAGTATCCGACCTTATTATTTTTTTCAAAAACCATATGGATTTGAATCACGTGTGATTACATCAGACATGCTTGAACCCTCGTGGGCATGCGAGAGTTTTTTTCACGCCTGTCGGTTACGTCATTCGCCTGTGGGCAGTCTTTGAGTGAGGAGTCGCCCACCCTCTCGTCGATTTTTTCATTGTTTAGGAATGGCTCAGAGACTGCTGCTTTGTTTGATCAAAATTTTTTCAAAACTGTAAGGCACAACTGAGTGGACACCATTCAATAAATTCAGCTGGTTTTCGGTAAAAATTTTAATGGCTGATGAGAGATTTTGGTCTGGTAGTGTCGCTGTAAGGATGGCCCACGGCTCCTGATGGCTTCGAGGCGGCAGCGTCTCACCGTTTCAAGTTGAAAACTTCCACATTTCAGGCTCTGTTGACCCAGGAAGTCATCAGAGAACAGAGAACTTTCAGAAGAAGTCGGCATGAGGAGTTTATTTGGACATTCCATTGTTAACGGACATTTTGTAATGAAAGGGGGGTCGCGACAGAAAAAACACCTCCGTTGGAAACCTTAACGGGCAAGTTGGAACATGCCCAAGCTGTTAAACAATTTCTCAGTTACTCACTTGTTGAAAGCCATCAAAAGCCGCCTGAATTTTACAAATGGTTTTCAACACGGAGGTGTTTTTCCTGTCGCGGTGCACACAGATTCGCCAAGTCGTCACGGAAACGACTCGGTGAATTTGCGTGCACGTCTTTCATTACAAAATGTCCTTAAACAGTGGAATGTCCACATAAAGTCCTCATGCCGGCCTCTTCTGAATCTTCTCTGTTCTCTCACGACGTCCTGGGTGAATTAAGCCTTAAATTAGGATGTTTTCAGGTCGAAACAGGCCAACGACGGTGCCTGGAAGTGCTGCGGGACGTCCCACTCCGTGGGAAGTCTTTACACCGACAGAAATACCCCATAATCTCTCATCAGCCGTTAAACTTTTCACCGAAAACCAGCTTAATTTCTCGAATAGTGTCCACTCGGATATTCCTCACAGGTCCAGAAAAATTTTTTTGATAAAGCAACGCGCGTCGTCTTGAGCAGCGTGTGAAACAAAGGAATTCAGCCGAGAGGGCGGGACCACATCTCACTCAAGGCCTGCCCACAGGGAAATGACGTCACCGACACGCGTGAAAAAACTCACGCATGCGCACGAGGGTTCAAGCATGATTGGTGTAATCGCACGTCATTCAAATCCATATAGTTTTTTTTTTTTAAATAAAAAGGTAGGATACTTTTCTGATAGACCTCGTAGTTGCCATTTGCAAATAATTAAGATTTTAAATGTTAACTAGCATGTTGCCCATGGGGATCCATGGGCTCTAGACTGGATAGTGTTTATGAAATAGGTAGCTGACATTTTTCAAGGGTGGTAATAAATTATGCAAAGTTTCTACAATAATTGTAACTGAAAATGCAGGAAAGTAAAACAAGAAAGTTTTGAGAATAATTTATCACTTGGCACATTTAGCTAACGTCATGTTTTACAACTGGCAATGTTGAGATATTTCCTTTGTCAGAGCTTATCTGGTTACCAGAGACTGATTAATGGCAATATTAAACGTCACTGTTGTTCATGTTGTTATGTATTATCCCTAATTTCTCCAAAAATATTAGTCCTATCAACATTCCATTTTGTAGTGTTCATGCCTGACTCAAAATACATAAGCACATCAAACGGAAAATGTCTGCTCTCCCCAGTTTCTCCATGATTGAAGTTACACACACGCACACACCTACACATGGCTTTAAATACATAGATGATTTACCGCCCCCTGCTGGAATGGCGTGTGAGTCCAGAATGTAATTATCAATGTCCATTGTTCACTGTTGTTACCTAAAGCCCTGGTCACACGGCACTACTGAAGGACACCAAAACCAAAACAAAACAAGAAATCTGGACTTATACTCGATCCACAACATTGACATCAGAAAACCGCTCACCCACACGATGCCACACACGCTGTGTGTGGCGTCCCTGGACAGTGTGAACTGGGATTCATCCATGAAGAGAACACCTCTCCAACGTGCCAAAACGCCAGCGAATGTGAGCATTTTCCCACTCAAGTCGGTTACGACGATGAACTGGAGTCAGGTCGAGACCCCGATGAGGACGATGAGCATGCAGATGAGCTTCCCTGAGACGGTTTCTGACAGTTTGTGTAGAAATTCTTTGGTTATGCAAACCGATTGTTTCAGCAGCTGTCCGAGTGGCTGGTCTCAGACGATCTTGGAGGTGAACATGCTGGATGTGGAGGTCCTGGGCTGGTGTGATTACACGTGGTCTGCAGTTGTGAGGCTGGTTGGATGTACTGCCAAATTCTCTGAAACGCCTTTGGAGACGGCTTATGGTAGAGAAATGAACATTCAATACACGAGCAACAGCTCTGGTTGACATTCCTGCTGTCAGCATGCCAATTGCACGCTCCCTCAAACCTTGCGACATCTGTGGCATTGTGCTGTGTGATAAAACTGCACCTTTCAGAGTGGCCTTTTATTGTGGGCAGTCTAAGGCACATCTGTGCACTAATCATGGTGTCTAATCAACATCTTGATATGGCACACCTGTGAGATGGGATGGATTATCTCAGCAAAGGAGAAGTGCTCACTATCACAGATTTAGACTGGTTTGTGAACAATATTTGAGGGAAATGGTGATATTGTGTATGTGGAAAAAGTTTTAGATCTTTGAGTTCATCTCATACAAAATGGGAGCAAAACCAAAAGTGTTGCGTTTATATTTTGTTGAGTGTATCTATCTATCTATCTATCTATCTATCTATCTATCTATCTATCTATCTATCTATCTATCTATCTATCTATCTATCTACGTGGTGTGTCCATAAAGTAACGGTCCTTTTTAGTTTTTTTTTAAAACTATATGGATTTCATTCATATGTTTTTACGTCAGACATGCTTGAACCCTCGTGCGCATGCGTGAGTTTTTCCACGCCTGTCGGTGACGTCATTCGCCTGTGAGCACACCTTGTGGAAGGAGTGGTCCCGCCCCCTCATTGGATTTTCATTGTCTGGAAATGGCGGAATGAAAAGGACTTTTTTTCCATCAGAATTTTTTCAGAAGCTGTTAGAGACAGGCACCTGGAAACCATTTGAAAAAGTTATCTGGCTTTTGGTGAAAATTTTACGGGCTTCACAGAGAATAAGGACTTTAACTACAGCTTTAAGGACCCCTTTAAGGACGGTCGGTGCACCGCGCTCCGAGCTGCAACGTCGCGGCACAAACCACTGGATCATTTCTAAGCTGATGGCTCTGTGGATACGAGACCGTCATGTGCTCTTTCTCTGGTTATCACAAGAGCTGGACATCAGCCATTTTCTGGCAGATTTCACTTTTAATAAGAGATTTTGTCATGGAAAGCCGCGCGGAGGTTTCACGCGTCACGACCGATTCGCTGATGAAGCGAGACAAAGGAACATCTCCATTTTGGAGTGTTAGAGGACAAGTTTGGACATGTCTAGCTCTCCATAAGTTCTCTTATACTCACTCAACTGGTAAGCACTGAAAGCCGAGATAGGCATGTCCAAACTTGTCCTCTAACACTCCGAAACGGAGGTGTTCCTTTGTCTCGCTTCATCAGCGAATCGGTCGTGACGCGCGAAACCTCCGCGCGGCTTTCCATGACAAAATCTCTTATTAAAAGCACACGACGGTCTCGTATCCACAGAGCCATCAGCTTAGAAATGATCCAGTGGTTTGTGCCGCGACGTCGCAGCTCGGAGCGCGGCGCCCCGACCGTCCTTAAAGGGGTCCTTAAAGCTGTAGTTAAAGTCCTTATTCTCTGTGAAGCCCGTAAAATTTTCACCAAAAGCCAGATAACTTTTTCGAATGGTTTCCAGGTACCTGTCTCTAACAACTTCTGAAAAAATTCTGATGGAAAAAAAGTCCTTTTCATTCCGCCATTTCCAGACAATGAAAATCCGACGAGGGGGCGGGACCACTCCTTCCACAAGGCGTGCTCACAGGCGAATGACGTCACCGACAGGCGTGGAAAAACTCACGCATGCGCACGAGGGTTCAAGCATGTCTGACGTAAAAACATATGAATGAAATCCATACAGTTTTTAAAAAAAATAAAAAGGACCGTTACTTTATGGACACACCACGTATCTTTTTGTGCTCTTGATTCACAGGTTTTTCAGTGATGGGAAAAGTGCAGGATCATTCGTCCACCTTTTCTCAACAATTTGTGACTTTTTTCCATCGTTCAGCTATCGCTGTGTGCCATGTGACCGGGCCCTAATATCCCTAATTTCTTCCAAAATATTAGCCCTATCAACTTTCTGTTTTTGCTGCATCCATCCTTGACCCAAATTAGATAAGCATACCTACATGCCTGCTGACATTTGACTTTACCAATGCAGGACACCCAAGCGTGGCCACGAGCGCCAATGACGCAAAGTGTATCTAGGGGGTCCGGGGGCGTGCCCAGCTCCACACAACTGCAGGACTAATGGGCATCCCACAGACACTCATGCGGGATGCGGGACATGGGGGTAAATACCTGGACTGTCCCACCCAATGCGGGACAGTTGGCAGCTCTGTACCAAACGGCAAATGTTATCTCTCCCCGGTTTCTCCATGATCGAAGTGATACACATGCATGCACACATACATACATGCACACAGAGGCCACTTGGCTTTTAATATATAGCTACCACCATTTTTTAGTTATTCAAATATAGCTTGATGCAGCACAGAAGGACCGTGTACCTCTAAAGACCCTCTCACTGGCTCCACAAAAACCTCTGTGTGCATACCTCCACCAACCTCCACCAAGTCTTTGCTGGAGCTGAAGTGCAGGTGGAGATGCTGTTTTGCAAAATCACAAATAACAGAAATCAAAGTAGGTATTCCACTAATGGGTCCACATCTGGCTCAAAATGTAATTAACTATTTACTGACTATAGGACTTCTTGCACTCTTAGGATTCATTAATATCTGTTCATGATTTGTTGCTGTTGTTGTTTTAGATATTGTCTTGACAGACAAACAAACAAGGATGATAATATGATGTCCTTGGTGGAAGGCCTATTTGTGATATCTTGCAAGTTTCATTTAAATAAAAGATGTGAACACAGCTTCCACCACTCTACATCTGGATATGCAGAGCTGCACTGGACACGGAGAGCATATTGTACATCTGTACTCTGCCAGCACTTACCTGCTTGTTTTGTATAATCACTCTTAGAATACCGACTTGTCGAACATCATCTATTTTTGTGCAGGCTGAAGCTATTCCATGCATCTACTACGAAGTGAACAGCTGTGAAGCAACATACCATAAATGTACCGTGGAAGAAATATTGGAAGCAAATCCTCAAGATGAAATTTTGCTTTTGTTTGATTTGTTTCATTGTTCTATGTGAATACTTTCCAAGGACAAGCACATCATCTGCAGAAAAGTTTTGTTTTGTTACAGTGCAAAAACATTAAATTAACTTGGGAATGAATAAGTGGATCAGAGTGTTTGTGAGTGTAGGTAAAGTGCAGAAAGAAAGTCAGGAGAATTTATTTCCGATTGGAAATGTGGAAACAAAGAGGTATTATAAACACCAGTAACATTCTATAAAATGCAGAAATGATTTACAGAAACACATTTCTGACACAGCTTGAAAGAACTTTGTAGTTTGAACTTTACTTAGCATGCTTAATATAAAAAGTAAGGTGTTTTTTGTTTGTGTCTTTCTTTTTTCTTTTGCTTTTGTACGACTCAGGGATCATTGCATTTTGCCATAAATCATCAATGTGCTTGTTGTCGGCAGGAAACACATTTGTCATTCTGCATTCGAGTTTCTGCCATCACTTTGTCATTGTTGTTGCCTCTGTGAAGAGAACGAAATATGGTGCAGCTTAAATCTATACAGTGATGATGCTGAAATCATGAATAAAAAAAGTCATTTTTGGACCTCCAGTCACAAAAAGTGGCACATCATACTGAAATGACCGGCTTCACAGATAAGACACGTTGGTCAACAAAGGATATCGGAAACCTGGAAGTGGATGATCCCCTGCATTGCTGGGTTGGGTGCAGAAAACATAATCAACACAATTTGTTATTTTGTTATTATTTTGTTATATATTTTGTTATTATGATTTTTTTGTCAGTTTTATTTAACATTTCCATTTTATATAAACAAAAGGGCACACTCGCACACAACCCACCACCCTAACCCTACCAGACATACACACACACACACACACACACACACACACACACACAAAGGTATGAACAAATTAAACATCAGCACATAAATAGAATACAGTAACTTATTTAAAATAAAATAATTTTCCGCTCCAATGCTGTAAGGCATCAGGCCAAGTCCTTCTTTTTGTGTGGTCTATCAAAGGACCCCAGATCTTCACGTACTTATTGCAATTGTCCAACAGTTTATAACGTATTTCTTCCACATACAGACATGACACCATATCAATCAACCATTTATGAAAGCATGGAGGTGCTACCGATTTTTATTCTCTAAAAATAACTCTCTTTGCAATAACCATGCCAAACATAGTTGCTTGCTGAACTGAATGAGAACAGGACAGTGTCGGATCGGAACACCCAAATATCACAGTCAACACGTGAGGCATTATTCTTGTCTTATATACAATACTATACAATTGAAAAATCCCAATCCAAAAATTTTGAGGCACAGGGCAAAAAAAAAAAAAAATGTCCCAATGTACAATCAGCCACTTTACATTCATCTCATTTTGGTGTAACATGAGTCTGTTTAGCTTAGTTTTAGAATAATGCAACCTCTGAACCACTTTAAACTGTGTGAGCTGCAGTCTGGCATTAATTGAACATGCAGATCATCTGAAATAGCAGTATCTGTGTCTTTTGTCCAGGCCTCTTTGATATGAGCGGAGGAAGTCACCATAGAAAAAAGAGCCACAATTTGTGAAATTGTTTGGATGTCATGGAGGTTAGGTTGTACAAGTAAACTATCAACTTGTAAAAAATATTGTCTAATGAAGTGCCTGAGCTGCAAATACCTGAAAAAATGCCCAGGTGGGAGATTGAACCTGGCCTGCAACTGAGCAAATGATACCAATTTATTATCAACATAAAAATCCTTAATGGTATTTAAACCTTTATTTGACCATTGAAAGAGCACAGAGTCTGACATGGCTGGGGTGAATGCAAGATTTTGACAAATAGGGGCATAGACTGACAGATCAGGAAGGCACTGTGCTCTTATTTGTTTCAAAATTTTAATGGAATTCCACAAAACAAAATCATGTTTAAGTTTTTTGATTGGGATATCAACTTTGGTGAATAATACTGCAGGCAGTGATGTTCCAGTGTAAGATTTTAAAAAATGGAAAAAAAAAAAAAACAGTGCGAGTCGATTACAGGCCAGGAAGGATTATGGGTGTCACTCTTATTGTTCCAGAAAACCCAAGCCCTTATATTACATGCCCACCCAATAATAGGATCTCAAAACAGGCAAGCCAAGTCCACCTTCTGAAGTGGGCTTCTACAGATGTATTTTAGAAATACGTGGGGTCTTGTCAGCCCAAATAAATGATGTGAGAACTGAATTAGTTGTCCTGAAAAAGGAGGATGTAAGAAAGATAGGCAGGTTTTGAAACAAATAGAGAAATTTAGGGAGTACAACCATTCTTACAATATTCACTCGACCAATCACAGAAACTGGAATTTCCATCTATCAATCATGGTTTTGATTTTATCAATCAAAACTGAGAAATTTATTTTAAAGAGAAGCTTGGGATTTTTGGGAATATTGATTCCTAAATATTCAAAGTGCTCTGTGGTAACTCTAAAAGGTAGATTATGAAAAAACTGGGGTCCAAATCATCAAAAAGAGATAAAAAAAAAGATCAACACACTTTTCTCCCAATTAATGGTGAAGCTGGAAAACAAATCAAAAATATAAAGTAGCCCAAGAAAGGGTGAGCAAGACTGTGTAATATCAGACAGTGTCAAAACTATATGTTCAGCATATAAACCAATTGTGCTTTCAAATGTGTTCAGTCTTATTCCTTTAATGTCGGCTTATGCCCTAATAGCAATGGTTAATGGTTCCAAAGCCAGGGCGAAGAGTGCAAGTGAAAGGCAGCAGCCTTGTCTCGTGCCACAGTGTAATAAAAGTGCCAGGGATTTGTTATTATCGGTTAATATACATGCCCTAGGATGAGCATACAGCATTCCCACCATTGCAATGAAATTATCGCTAAAACCAAATTTCTCAATCGCAGTAAACATATACTTCCATTCAATCTGGTCAAAGGCCTGCTGTGCATCAAGTGAGTCGACAGTTGAGTGAGGTATCTTATTTGAGTACATAATATTTAAAAGTAGTCGGGTATTTGAAAAAGAATATCTTTCTGGAATGAATCCTGTTTGGTCACTATGAATTATGGTACCAATATGCTTATTTAATCAATTAGCAATCTTCTGGTCGTTATTTAAAAAAGACAAACATTGGCGTCATACAAAGTTCCAGGAAATGAATCTTCTTTCACAGAGGAATTAACCATACGCAGTAAAAGAGGAGACAGTTTATCCATACTATGTTTTTTGTAAAACTCCATCAAGACCACAGGCTTTACCGTTTGGAAATGAAAGAACAGCAGATTTGATTTCTTCCAGTGTAAAATCAGCATCTAACTCCTGTCTCGCTGTTCCACTAGGAGTTTGTATATCTAGATCATTTAGAAATATAAAATATCATCCTTTTTTGATACTGTCTTAGAGGCATATAATTCACTATAATGTTCATAAAATCTATCATTTATCTGTGAGGGATCAGTTATTAGTTCTCCATTAGGTGAAGAAATCTTATGCATTGCCCTTTCGGCCTGAACACCTTTCAACTGTCTAGCAAGCACGCTGTCAGTTTGTTTAAGTTCTTTAACAAAACAGTAATAATACCACCTTCATTTTGCACTCATCATGAGGTTAGGATTGTATTGTATTGGAACACTTGGTATTTCACACATTTTAATTTGTTTATGCCATTTCAAATACAAGAAACACAAAAAAAATAAAGAATAACAATTTCTAAATTAACTTCCTCAAACTCAAACTGAAAGCTATTCTCTAAAACTTGATAAAACCTGTAGTAATCAGTTTTATTGCCAGTTTTCTTCAGATGTCAGGGGGTTGAAACATGAACATTTCCAAGTCACTGAATATGTCTTGGACTTTATTTACATTAATAATGAAGAAATACAAAAGTTTGTTTCACCAAAACATTAAGTTTAGGCTTGCATCTCTCTCAGATGTACTTTCTGGCTAATTGTAGCTGAACTATCAGGTGTTCTTTTAAATAAAATCCTCCTGTACACCACTTCATCAGGAAGCTGTATTTTATATTTTGAATTCATTTATATCAAGTTGTAGAGATTTGCTTTCAGTTTGAGTTTAAGAAAGATAACTTTATATTCTATACACTATACTATATTCTATATTTTTGGATACATATTTCATGTATAGTATGCTACTCATAACTTAACTTCCTTATTTATATTGTTTATATTTCTCACATACCCACAGTGTCTCTACCTCAAGTGTAATATACTTATTAACAGTGCAATATATTTATTCTAAGGTTGGCCGACTTATATACACCTACTGGCTCCTTTGTAAATACACGTATATATTCTTATTTGTCTTTATATTTACTTTTTTACACCTTTGCACTATGGGAGTTGTCTTTTAATTTTGTTGTACCTTGTGTATAATGATAATAAAAAGCATTCTATTTGATTCTATTCTATTTAGATTTATTTATCTAAAGTTGTGTAACTGGTGTGTCACTCAGACAACAATGGTAAGAGGTTATTGAATCAACAGCTGCCTGCTCATTTAAAAATCAATGGAAAAACATTTATATATATAAGACAACCCAAACTAAAGGAGAAATGCCGCTTTTAACAACCTGGATCTCATTTCTGGCGTAAAATATGGTCGTTTACTCATTTTAGTAGTTGGTACATAGCACCAACTACTGGACAGGAGGAACCTAGCAGTCAATATTACTCACTGATTTCAAAATGCAGCTCTTTTCAACCAGACGTGTGGTGCCGTGACATGTCAATCATCTGTGTCCAATCAGCTTTCAGGGGAGTCCAGAGCAACCTTGGCCTCCGCTCTAGCTCCACCTATGCCAGGAAGTGTTCAACATTTCCTGTTTCACTGTGGACTCAAAATTTGTCACTTCCTGTTTCAGTGTGGACGTGCCACTGAGTTCCAGTGAGGTCTGTCAATCCAAGAAGTGTTGATTCAGGAAGTGTTTCACATATGACATTTCCTTTTTCACTGTGGACTCAAAATTTGGCACTTCCTGTTTGGGACTGCATGTACCATAAGCAAGCTTTGCACTGCTGCACATCACTTCACTCATATTACTTATTATCCATTAAGTGAGTTATTATGACGTGGTGTAACATGTGCACTTCTAATTTTGACAACCTTAGATCAGACAAAACCTTGTGATCCCACCTAAAGGGCAAGCCGGGGTCTAGAGGTTAAAGCAGCAGGCTTGAAACCAGAGAATTCTAAGGTTCAATTTCCCCATCAGACAGCAAAATCAGTTTCCCTTTGAAAAGGTCCTTAATCCCCAAGTTGTTCCTGGTGTACAGCTGAGCACCTGGCATAGCAGCATGCTGACAGTGGTGTGTGACATATCACTGGTAAGCGCTTTGAGCATCGATATCAGCCGGAAATACAGCCCATTGCCATTTACATGCCTCCCTTGAGTGTCTACTGTCTGTGCACTGCATTGTGAAAACAGTCAAATGGACTGAAAAAGCAAGTTTAACCCTTTTCTAGTCCTTTGTTCCCAAGAGAGAAATGGTGAGGATCAGATATTGGTGCTTTTTCTTCCATTTATCAGACAAATGTTGCATTTACCGCCACAAGGGGCACAAAGGAGTAAAGCCTCATTTGTGGGTGCATGTACAATTTGCACGCATGTGTGTTAGTGTATATTAGTGTTACTGTCTGTACACCAGAGTCTCAGCAGCGATGTCAGCAGCCACTCAGCTGCCAAAGCAATGGAGCGTGGTTGGTTTCAATGGCTGCACCAGAAAATAGACACATTTTGCTGTGTGAAGTTCTTTGTCAAGGAGTTCATTTAGTTTAGAAGTGGCCTCACAGTCCCACATTGTGCAGCCATTTCTCCTCTGACACCATGTGAAGAATTTGGTGTCACTGGTATGTTCTGGATGAAAGTCCCTGAAAAATTCACATTTTGAATCTACTGTTGTGGGAAGAAATTCAATTCGGTTGTTCAGACAACAGTTATCAGTACAGTTAGAGTTGTGCAAGTATGTTTTGAAAAGATCAGGGGCACAGCTTTTACTTTGAAATGCTGCACACGTACAAAAGGAGATGCTGGGTCAATCCTTCAAATCTTTAAAAGAGAAAAGGAACTTACGGAATATGCATGCAGGAATCAGGAGCTTTCTTAATTTAATAGTGGATAACCAAAGCAATCTGTCTCACTTCTCAGCAAATTCTGATGTTCATCAGGGATGTGTTCTGATTCCGACTATGTTTAATACTTTTATGGACTGGGTTCTGGGTAGGGGTTGTGGAGTCCATTGACATAGGTGGCTTTGATGGTGAGGAGTGGTTTATTGAATTATCAGATGCCCTGATTGTTACACTTGAAAAGTTGAGTGAGGAGTGTCTGGGTTTGCGATCTAACATTCCAGTGACTCAACCATCAGAAGTGTGTCATATGTGGTGTAGGTTTTGAACTTACAGTGACATTTACATCTATGTGTAATCTGCCTTCGAGATAAAGAGGACATCTGGCAGAAGTCATGACATCACTGGACAGAGGTGTTTGCAATCCAGGTATCTTTGTGGGAGAACAAAGGGCAAAGTCTTTAGCCATCTTTCATGCTCACATTCCGTTTACTAAAAGTGCACTGAAAGTGAGAATGTATGTTCCCCACATCAGTTTCATTGCAGGTATACGTATGTTTCTGGTGCATTTTCTCAGTTGGTGAAACTTAGAATCGATGTATTGAAATTGCAAATACTAAGAATTGTTTCACCATTGCAATACATGCAGAAGCCATTATTATTTAAAATCCATCAATCAGACAATTTCAAATAGTTTACAGATCATTTGCACCCAGGATTAATGGAAAATAATCTATCATCAGCATGTATCCAATTAAGTGAGAATATAAAATTGTATTGCCCTGAAAAGGTTTCCAACATTGTGTGGGCATGTGGGGTACTGCACAATATTGCACACAGGTGCACTGCACCTCTGTGCAACATAGAGGAACCACAGCAACTACTGTTAAGGAGGCCCAATCAGAATGCCATTCAAACAGTGTCAAGTAATAGACATAATATAAAAAGTTAAGGACACAAGATTAATTTCTTAACGAGTTCTTTTAAGGATTATCTAATGTCAATGATGTGTGCCATCAATATTGTTAAGGTATTTGTTGATCTCTCAGTGCCTCTAACAATTTCCTCCTCTGAGAACCCCACTTATCGAGTGGACTCAGCACTGAGGGGGCAACGGGAAGTGCTGGAAATACCAGAGAGGTCAGGCTGGACAGAAGGGCCCGACTCAGCACGCAGTGTTGATTGGAGTGACGTGAAGTGGGTGCAACTGGATGTTGCACTGTCCGGTGTTAAATAAAAATATAACCATTAACGGAAAACAGGCCAAAGCGCCATTCTTACAAATGAGGGGGTGCAAACTGGCCTAATTGTCTTCAAACACAACATTAAAAACAGTGTGCTTATGGGTGGCTATCCATTTATTAAGGCAAATGTACTCCGAACAGGAAAGTTCTAGAAACTGTTTATCTTCATTGCAATCCTTGTTTACATCGGAATCCCCGACACTGGTGGGACCACGAATGAGGACAGCTGCCACTCGCTGTCCTGCACTCTGGTTCCGCTTGCCCTGTTTGACCCATGCTTTTTCAGTGGTAGAAACTTTCTTTTTTACGTCAATCTTCACATCTGACTTTTTTTTTTATCATCAAAGGTGCAATTTTCTGACCCACTGCATTAACAGTCTTGATCACACATCCACTCCAATTTTTTAGTTTTTGTGCTGATTCTGGTGGGCAGAGATCTGAATAAAATCTGTTTTTTGGAGAGCAAAACCTCACCTTCACAGTCAGTGAAGTTTCTTTTCTGTTTGCTTTGCCATTTTTTTTAACCAATGTAATACCCAGGCCAATTTATATAATCTGCATATTCAATTGGGTGATTGAGGGGGGAGACAGAATGGAGCTTGATTTCACATTTATTGGAGAAAATGTGTGTGAAATCCTGCCTTATGTACAGTTTTGATGCATCTGTTTTTTTTGGGTGTAAGCACTTCCAGCTTTGAGCTTACGCAAATTTTTAGGAGAAATTCCAAGCAAGTCTTTGTACACGAGGCCCCTGATGCTTTCAGTCTTAAGCTAGTATCTCACTGGGCTGCGACAGCTTGTGAACAGCATCTGATGAAAATTTGCACAGCTTGGCACAAGATTCGCAGCCGTCCCGTCGCCTCAGTCACGGGGTGGTGCCCATGTGTCGCTTGATTTTGAACATGCAAAAAATAAATAAATAAAATAAAATCACTTAATGAACTCCCTCACCAAATATCAGGCGGGCACCTCATACCAGAGGTGGGACGAAGTCACTGTCAAGTCATTCTCAAGTCCTGAATCAGCGAGTCCCCAAGCCAAGTCTCAAGTCAGCTTGCAAACAACTGGTGGTCATTATGACTTGAGACTTGACTTGGGACTCGCTGATTCAGGACTTGAGAGTGACTTGATGGTGACTTCGTCCCCACCTCTGTCTTGTACCCCTCACCATGCCGTCTCTGCGACTCAGAATGCGCGCATCATGTGAAACACTTGTGAGGAATATACACACACTTACCTTTTATAAATCGAAGAGGAACAACACTTCTGGAAGCGACTGAAGACTCCAGCAGCCTCCAGCCAGCGGCACCCACCTAAAGCCTGGTTTCACACGGCAAGATTTTAAAATTATCTGTAGGTTTCCAAAACCTGAGACACCACACACGTGAAGATAAAAAAAAATCATAGATCTAACAGTTGCTGTTCGTACAGTGTGTGGTGTTCGCCACATGGTAAAGACAACACACCACACACGAATAGATTTCACCACACAAACCTTCCCAAATCAGACAGGACATCTCGAAAAATTCTCGAGATTAAACATGACTTCAGAGTAAACAAATGGAGATACTTTGTGGACAATTTACAACAGAGGAAAAAAATGATACAAAAAGAAAAAGAAACTGTGTTCTTTAAAGGAGTGGAGACAGTGTGACCACTGGACATTCTGGTAAGTCAGAACAGCTGTTTTGATTTTAGATTCGGCTCTGTGTGTCCGTCACCTTGCTTTCTGATTGGCTATAGGTCACATTCAGCAAGCTGTGTGCTCGTTTCTGGTCGGAGGACACAACACACGCTACGATATCGGGCCAAAAAAATCCAACATGTTGAATATCCCCAATTTGTGATCGGAGTGCCCCTGACATCCTTCCAAGCAGATCAGAGCGCTTTTAACACACCACACATGGCAGGAATATCTGATAAGATTATCTTTAGCGTCATCACGATTGTCGGGGCGTCCTTAAGATTGTCGGAAGGGGAAGATCGGGTCCAATATCAGCTTAATTATCCTGCTGTGTGAACCCGGCATAACTTGCACATGCATGAGCGAACTGGACGCATCCTGTCCGGCCACAGAGGAGCTGCACAGACCGGATTCATTGTATTTATTTTTTATATATATTTATTTTCTGAGGAAAGAAGTGAAAATTATGTTTAGTCCTCCTGGTGGGCGCACACTCGCCATTCACACACACTGGACTGGATGCATGAGCTGCATGAACAGATTCATTGAGCTGGCTGGACACATCCTGTCCAACGCAGATGAGCTCCACAGAGTGGATTCATTGTGTTTATTTATTTAGTTAGTTATTTTTCTGAGGACAGAAGTGGATTTAAGTTTAATGCACCTGCTCAGCGGACACATCCTGTCCTGCCACAGCAGAGCTGTGCCATCAAACTCAGTTTTATGCATGGCCCAGCTGTGAAGGCACAGTCTGACTTTACAGGCACACTTTTCGCATTGTGCCCACCCACAAACCGGATTTTCTCTTTTTATTTCTTTATTTTTCTGAGGAGGGCAGCCTGATGCTGCCGCCTGGGGCAGGAACAGTGGACTTCACCTGTGAGGGGAATGTGGATGATTTACTGTTTTTTTGTCTGTGAGGACGTCAATGGAACTTGAGAAACACAGCTCAGTGGACATCATTCTGTAAGTGTGTGAGTGGTTGTTCATGCTTTTCTTCTGCTTTATCATAATAATAAGTATTATTAATTATGTATTTATTTTGTTATTATTTTCAGTGCTTTTTCTGCCTAAAGTCTGGGACCTTTTCACAGCCTCTTTCACATAATAACACTGTAGTCCACATCCATCCTGAGCGCTGTGTGTGCAAACGTGTGGTCATCTCAGCTGCAGCAGTGGTGCTGAATATCCGTGAGAGTACTGCGTGGTATTCACACGCAAATTCTTGCGCCTGCAAAGACCCCGCCAGTGTCGGTCAATTTTTGTGTAAGCGCTGTGCGGCATGTCAGTGGCTATCGTGTTGTATGTGTGCAAGCTGCTCGAGATTGGTGGCTGCATTTTCACCGGTGGGCAGTCAGCCGCCATGCGCGCACATGTCAGAGGACCGATTCAGTGAGATTTCACATCAGAAAGTTATCGCCTTTTCGCCTATGTTGCGTTTCTGCCTCCTCTCCACCCGCCGTGCGTCAGTGAGATACTAGCCTTAATGTATAGTCGTGAGACCTGGAAATGAAACCAGCAACCTAAGGCAACAATCATTCTGTAATAGCTCATATATCTGGAGCAGCACTCAACAGACTGCCATTGTAGTTTCTTTTGTAATAATCTTAAATAGTCACAAGCAGTAAGCCATTAGACACCCTCACACATGGTCACAGATAAATGCTCCTATCTTTTTTGATGATGATGTGCCTGGTGACCGAGGAACCCATTTGTGGAGTTTCATACATTAGCACAAAGGGATTATATGTATTAGGTAACTTTATCTGGACGTGTGAAGATAGTGTGTTTTATGCTCTCCTTTGTATTCATCTTGTCGGGTTTAGAATACTGTACCTTTGATAAGAGGAAGAGACAACCAGGCAATAAAACAAGTGAGAGAATTCAATTTAAGCTCGCGAGGAGTGCAGTCAGGCTGTACTCCAAAGCTACACTAAAGTCTGGCCTGCGCTCCCGCTCTTTTTATTTAGGACTTCCCTACATACATGGGCGGTACAGCTCCTGAGGGGAAGAGTGATAGCGCGTGAGCTGTTGCCGCAGAACTGCTGATTGCACAATACATTCAGGATGTTCAGAACCTTTTTAATCTTGGGCTCGGTTAAGATGTGTTTAAGACATCTAACGATTAATCACACTTCTTCTGACAAAAGGACTGATGTATCACAATCACACTGTGGTTGGAACATTCAATTCTCAATTCTCAATTCAATTCTTTATCTTACTGCTCAGCTTCGGCTGCGTCCTGCATGAGTCATCTTCACATGTCCTAAAAAGAGCTTAGCGTGCACACAGAGATACCACAACTTGCAGAAACACGTCATGTCACATATCTTAAGTAACCTTCACCCATCACATCAGTACAATACACTTTATCAGAGCAGAGAGAACTACATTCTACCAGAGCAGAGAACACAAAACATGCATGATAAAATAAAACAGTGTATCTACAGAATAACTCCAACATTTCCCCCTGTTTATCATGCATTCCAACGGTATTACATCTTCACCTAAAAGTAAACAATTGTTACTAAGCAACCACTTCTTATTCAGATTTTCAGCTGCAGGGTCATTAAACAATGGTAAGAATACATTTACACTCAGGAGGTCTTATCGTTGGTGTTGAGGTCATCGTCAGGTTCACCATAATCACCTGGATCAGGGAACAGATCTGGAAGATAGTGGTCGTAGTCGTCTTCTTCATCAGTTTCATCATCGTCATCGCCTGGATGGTTACCCAGAAGGGGGTATGCCTGAGCTGAATCCTGTCTGGCTGGTGAGATAGCAGTGGTTATCATTCTATTGACTAGACCACGTAGACAAGGAATACAACAGCATCCACACAAGGTCAGAATTGCAGCAAAAACTGCTATCGATATAAGCGCAAAGGAGACCAAAGTGCGATACTTCCCAAACACGTCCAGCCACGAGTCCCAGAATTCGGCATTAACGCCGCTGTGATCCTTCATCTTCTTGTTCAGTGTCCGCAGGCCCTCAATGGCCTGGGTCAGGCTTCCATCGGCTGCTGTGTTGTTCGGTATGAATGTGCAACACTGTTCTCCAAACATTGCACAGACTCCTCCTTTCTCAGTGAGTAGCATGTCCAGGGCTATGCGGTTCTGGAAGGCCATCAGTGAGGTGGCTGCCAGTTGGGAATGTACCGCTTTAAAACCTTCCTCTGTCCAATTTCCCAATTTCTGCACGTTGTGTGGATGTAGTTTATTCTGTCTACGTTCTTATTAATTGAGCACCAACAGATGGAGGATTCAAATCCAGCTGCTATCTGATCAGCCAGTTTGTACTCATCAGGCACTCCTCTGGGGACTCCTATTGCGTCAATATATGTTGGATCTCCCACTCCTTTCCAATCTCTTTTTACTCTATGCCAATTTTCAGGCACCACAGACTTTAGGTGCGTCAGCAAGTCCTTGGCTAAAATGGGAATGGCTTTTACTGGGAGGAGTAGGGACACTAAAGCACAGTAGCCTGACATTCCTAGGCAATCTGTCAAAAATTCTATTATCTCCACACCACCACCACACGTGACTTCGGCTGACTGGTACAAATGAACCGTTTATCTGTATTATTCGACTACACCACTTAGTCTCGTTCAGATTTCCCAGTGGTTTCCCTGTTCCGGGCAGTTTGATACAGGAGAAATTTCCCAAAGCTACCTTTTCTGAGAATATTGGTTTGTTTTTTACCGCAGCGCAATGGGGTAATGTGGTCCCATACTGAACAATTGTGGTTTCGGTGTATTGTTGTATTTTCATTACCACCAATAGGCAGTCGTCCGATATCGCTGCTGGAATCACCTGTAAAATTGGTCGGGGCCCCATACATACTACGCAATCCTGTTTTGTGGATTTTACTGCTTGCTCCGCCATCAGGAGCCAATTGTTATTTTGTCCGCTAATTCCCATAGTTACCAAAAACCAATCATCTGCTGACAGAGGCCCTTTATGCAAGCGGGCCTGCTTGGCTCTTACAGACCCCGGTCCGGGGAGAAGGTCACCCAGTATGTTTGATTCGTGGTGTCTCTTGAGGCATTTGTATTTGGTGTCTTTGGGCATAGCACAATCTTCCAGCAAGGATCATACCCCGCTTTGTATGCACACAGTGCAAACGTGTGACATATCCGTTCGATTGGTCTGCTTATCGGGAATTTTAACGAGTTTATTGTGAATGTCACTGTTTTGGTTCGGCCGCTGACTGTTAGGTTTGATGATATTTTTCCAACTATACGCTTCGTCTGTCCACCCATAGGAATTTTGTGGCCAGGCGGACGGGTAGCCATTCGTCAGAAAGGTATTTCCCCACCAATGACTGGCACGGGGAAAACCCGTAGTCATGTAGAATCATAAGCCAGCCATTGTCCAGGATCACCAATCCAGCTATCTTGTCTGAGGGCCAAAAGGGTATCTGTACAACATAATAGATCCTGGGCGTGGTGTAACAGGCATAAAACCATTGGTAGGATGTTTCCTGGTCTTCACAAGGATTTAGTCCGCATAGTATCTGCCTCCCATGATTGTAGCAGGTTACTCCCTTTGAGGTAACCACATATCGTTTAACGCGGCGGATTGAATTTCCACTTGTAGTTTCGTCTGTTCTGGTTGTGATGTTCTCTACTTCCCCAAAGTCAATTCCCTTTTTCATTAATGGTGTCCACACGTGCATTCCCCATATAGTGACTGTTATGGCTTCTAACACTAATGCCCAGCAGCACAATGCTGTTTTCATCCATAATGGTGTATGGCGCGACATAGTCAGGATCTCCCTAAAGTCAGTGTCCTAAGTTTCTGGTCAGTGGCTTGTAATTTCTTCTGCTGATTTTCGTGTCTGCCCTGGATCTTAACACCAGAGCCACACACTATTATCAGACTTGCTCACTTTCCGTACTTACACTGGGTTTACAGAGATCACTTTCTTACAATGTGTTAAATGTATCCACGTTTGTCTTTCTCCTATTTTTAAGGCTGTGGGTGTAGTGAGCAGTACTTGGAATGGACCTTCCCACTTAGGTGAGTGCCAGTGTTTCCTCTTGATGCTTCTTATCAGTACCCAGTCTCCAGGTACCACTTTAGGGTCGTCCTGTGGAGAGATGGGATCATCAATGTTTGAGGTCCTGTCCTTTTGCTTTTCCAGCATTTCTCATATAATCAGCTACGTTTGCTTCTTTTGGTATTTCCCATGGATTTCTGAACTGAGGTAATCTGTACGGTCGGCCAAAAGGGTCTCATATGGTGTTAATCCTGCTGTACTTGTGATGTTTATATACATTTTTACTAAGTCCATGCACTGTGTCCATGGTCTGTTTGTTTCTTCCATCGCCTTCTTTAGCCTATTTTTAATTGTCCCATTCATTCTTTCCACTAGTCCTGCGCTTTGCGAGTGATATGCACAGTGGTTTTTTAGGTTTATGCAAAACAGTTGTCCAATGTTTCTCACAACTTGGTTTACAAAATGCGGTCCATTGTCACTATATATTTTTTCTGGTATACCATACCTAGGTACTATGTCTTTGCACAGTGCTTTTGCCACTGTTAATGCATCTGCATGTTTGTGGGGAAGATCTCGACCCATTTTGAAAATGCATCAATAATGACCAAACAAAATTCTTTCCCTTCACTTTTGTTCAATTGAATATAATCCATGTGTATGGTCTGAAATGGATATTGTGGTTCAGGGAACTTTCCTCGTAGAGGTCTCAAATTCCCTTTTACGTGTTTTGCACATATCATGCATGCTTTACAAAATTGTTTTGAAAAATTATTAAATCCAAATGTTGTATACACTGTTTCGATTTGTTTAATCATCCCCCCTGTCGAGACATGGGAAACACCATGGCTTGAAATAGCTGCCCATTTATACAAATTTTTGGGCAACACAGGTTTGTTAAGGGGTCACATGTAGAGACCGTCCTTGTTTTGACGGCTCCATGTTTTTCCCATAATTTCCTCTCACTGTCCGGGCTTTGATTTTGCATTTCTACCAAGAGATCAGGTGTTACTTCAGTTGCTTTATCAATTGTAAGTGTGTAGGATCAGCAACCACATGAAGATGGCCTTCAGCAGCAGCGTTTGCAGATTCATCAGCGAACGCATTACCTTGGGAAATAAGATCAATCCCTTTTGTATGCGCTGCACATTTACAAATAGCCAATTGACTGGGTAGCTGGACTGCTTCTAATAATTTGGTGAGCAGAGTGGCATGTGTGACAGGCTTCCCTGTTGAAGTGACCATTCCACGATTTTTCCACTGTTGAGCGAACACATGCACCGTGGAAAATGCGTATTGGCTATCATTATAGATTGTGACAGATTGATCTCTGAAAATTTGGCAGGCTACGGTGAGAGCTACCAGTTCGGCCGCTTGTGCCGACATGTTAGCAGGTAGCTTGACAGCTTGTAGGACACTATCATGTGTCACTACCGCGTACCCAGTCATCGTTTCTCCTAGATGATTTTTCTTTGAGGAGCCGTCCACAAATACCACTGTGCCCTCTGAAAGAGATGTATCTTTTAAATCGGGTCTACATTTAGATACTCGTGGGCTTCCTCCACACAGTCATGTGGTTCTCCATCCACTGGGATGGGCAAGAGTGTGGCAGGATTTAATGTTGTGCAGCGTTCAATAGTCAAATGGGGTTGAGATAGGAGCGTAGCCATACAAGAAAGATGACGTACTGGAGACAGAAATGTCATATTTGTTTGTAGCAGCAATGCTGACACTGCATGGGGTACTTTTAGTATTAATGAATGGAAAAGCACAACTCCGGCAGGACTCTCTATAGCCATAGAGGCTGCTATTACTGCACGTATGCACGGAGGAAGTGCACAAGCAACACTGTCTAATTTGGAAGAATAGTAGGCAACCGGGCAAAGCCTTTCTCCATATTGCTGCGTCAATACAGAAGTCATAAATGACCTTTGCAATCGACAGTTTGAACAAATGGTTTGTCATAATTTGGTAGGGCTAGAGCCGAGCTAGACACCAGACTTTGTTTGATTTGCACAAATGCCGCTTCCGCCTCTGGGTCCACTTCAATGCTGTTGACATGGATATACTTTCGTCATACATTAATTTCAAGAGAGGAGACGTAATTTGCGCATAATCTGGAATCCAGCTACGGCAGTAGCCAGTGATGCCTAAAAAGGACATCATCTGCTTTTTTGTCAATGGCTTGGGTGCCTGGAGAATAGCCGTCTTCCTGTCTTGAACAATAGTGCGTCCTTGTGCACTCAATTCATGTCCCAAATACTTTACTGTAATTTGTTCTTGCTGACCTTATGTCCTTCCTGGCTAGGTGATGTAAGGTGGCCAAAGTGTCTGTGATGCAGGTATCTTTGTCATGAGAGGCAATCAGAATGTCGTCTATGTACAAGAAAATCTGGCTATCACCTGGTGGTACAAATTTGGCCATACTAGCTGACATTACTTGCGAATAAATGGTTGGGCTTTCAGCATATCCTTGTGGCAATCGTGTGTATGTATACCTTTGTCCTGCGTATGTGAAAGCGAACCAGAACTGGCTGTCTGGATCAACCGGGACAGAAAAGAAAGCATTACTAATATCAACGACAGTAAATACTTTAGCATCTGGTCGCAACGAATTTAACAACGTGTACGGATCCGGGACACAAGGAGCTCTTTGAACAACAGCATTGTTGACAGCTTGTAGGTCTTGCACCATTCTTCAACCTACGGAGGGAGGAGCCTTTTTTACCGGAAAGATAGGTGTGTTACATGGTGAATCGGGGCGGGGATCAAGACTCCTGCCTTCAATAGATCTTGTATTACCGGTCGGATCCCTTCCGTCGCATCGGGTCTCAAAGGGTACTGCCGGACACTGGGTGATATTCCGTTTTTGGTCTAATTTGCACTGGTAGGGCTCCTTTTACTAGCCCTACATCAGAGGTCCTTGGGACCAGAGGGTAGGTGGAACTTCTACCAACCTCTGCTCATCCTCTGGATTCAATAAATATGATCATGCTGTCTGTTGAGGATTATCGCAATGGTCAACACTACTCCCTGCTTCCAAATCCGTTCTATGGAGAAGGAGTACACGGAATAGACCGGTGGAAGGACTGAAAAATTCTCCACTCCCTGGATGGGATTCAACCCAATCGGTTGCATTTATGCCCTCTTTGACCATAAACCCTAGGCTTTGCCAAGTCACGAGATATGGTTTGAAGAGGGACACATGGAAGGGAGTCCCAGTCCTATGTAATCTGAATTTCTGGAGGAACATGAGAGACCGCAATTGCAGCTCTATTTTTCCCATCATGGCAAATACAGTCTGCTACTGCAGATGTTGGGGTTACTTCCTCCAAGAGGCTCTCATAGTTACCGTCCGGTCCTGGAGTACCTTGAACCACAATGTGACATGGAGATCTTCCGGTTCATGTGTTTGTTCAGGATGAGACAACAATGTTTTAGCAAACGACAGAACAGACGCCACCAAAAGAGGTGGGGCTAGCATCTCGTAGTTTCAGAAAATAATAATAGTAGCAGTTTAGGGCGTAATTTGAGCCTAAAGTAAAGACCTGCAGCTGATGTTGGTTTTACTCGCAACAGTCCATTGTCCGACACAGACAGTCCCAATGCAGTTAGACCATCTCGTCCGAGAAGATTAACCGGACATTGGGGCATCATCAATACAGAGATGCAACATGACTTCCCTTCTGGGTCCCGAATCCCACAGGTTGGGACACAGGGACAGCACATGTCTTCCCATTGGCTGCTTACCCAAAATGTTTCATCACTGGGCTGTAACCCTACCGGCCATGAGCAACATGTTGTTTTACATGCGCCCGAATCGCATAGGAAAACAACATGCTTCCCATTCATCATTAAAGTCACTTCCGGTTTAGGCAGATCTTGAAGGTTTAGATCTGCCTCAGGGACTAAAGGTCCCGTTGATGTTGCTTGTCGGGCGGTTAGTCATTGCGGATTCTGTGTTCTTTGTGGGCAGTCCTTGGCGAAATGTCCTAATTTGCCGCAAACCCAACACTCATTTGACCTTCCAGCCCAGGGCTTTGGGGGAGCTGACTGGCCTTGGCCCTGCCTATTTCCTTGCCTGTCCTGCTTCCATTGCCTCTGTGGGTTTGATTGAAAACGTCCTCGGGGTGGGCCTCTAAACGGCCCCGCCCACGAGGTGGTCCGAATTTTCTACCTTGAAAAAAGACTTGGCCTTCCTGCCATTCAGACTCATCAGAATAGAAGGTAGTCACCTGTTTCCTTTTTGGGGCTGCCTTTTTTGTTTTCAGATTTCTTTCTGCGTGTATGGCGTGGTCTACATACTCTTGTAACCCAGCTGTTGGGAGCGTTATCATGTGTTTGTCTACCCATGCTCGGATATCTGATCTGGAGTTGGCATGGAGTGCATTTTTCAATTGTTGTTCATACACGCTATCATTTTCAGTGTAGAAGACCACTGTGCACTTTAAAAACTTTTTCCATTCGATGTCGATAGTCTTCGAATGGTTCATCATCTTTCTGTTTTGTGCGATTTATTTCTGTGTAATTTGACTTCTGCTGGTATTTCTGCTTAATTCTCAGCAGTAGTGCGGCCAATCGATCTTCCAATTCCTGACTATCATGGGCTAATGGAGTGTGGTCTGCCTCTGCAGGATCCCAATCTCCTTTACATCAGCCCAATCCTTTGTCACAGTTGCCATTATGACTTGTTGAACTTCATCCCCTCTAAGATTGTAGGATTTAACCAAAGCGGTTATGTCAATAATGTACTGGGCTACATCTTCTCATGGGGAGTTACACCTTCCACAGCTGCCTTAACGTCTGCTTGGTCCAAGTTCGGTACACAAGAATAGTTCTTGGTCCTGACGTATGGGATTTGCCACATGAATCATTGGATAGACTCCTGATCCACCTGGTTCCTGATCAGCCGGTGGGCTGATGGTCCAGGTTGTTCTTCATCTTTTAGTGTTTTGGATCGTGTTCTCATGACGTGTTGTGTAGGGTCTACATATGATGGGGTTGTCCCTGCGGTAATCTGGATAGAGTTTATTCTCCTTTATTTCAGCTTCTGGCTGACTGTGTTTTGTAGTATCCAATTTTACTACCATTTCTACTTTGGAGCCGCAGGGTCTCATTATCTTCTTGTCTGTGAAACATCACGTTCCCCTGCTCCTTCTTATCATTTACTGTTTCTTTCTGTTCCTTTGCTTCTCTAAGGCCCCTTCTGTTTCTCAACTTCTCTTTCCATGCTACAATTTCACCTTGACCCTCTTTTTCTTTCTTTTTCTCACTTGTTCCACATTTTCTCAATACTGTTCTTTAGTTTAGTTAATGACTCTTTCTGCAGGCGTCCATCAAATCCATGATCTTTTATCCACTTATCTAAGTGTTTTGTTGAATTTGTATCAATTTTATTCATGTATATCCAATTTGTTTTTAGATCGTCCCGGGACTTAGGTCTCTCATTTTTACTGTTAGATTTTCCCATTTTGTGTTTTCAGAACGTTTTAGACCAGTGATGGTTTTGCCCCTACAGGGTCCTAATCCACTGGTGTTGTTACAATCACAGGTAGTAATCAGCTATTCTGAGAAGTGCGTTCCCTTTCGCCACCCCAGAGGGCACGGGAAGGCCTTGCCTTTGCTTCTTCTCAAAACTTACTACTTACTTTCCTGTGAGATTTTCATAGAGGGGAGTCGAAGTGACTCCACACTCTCACTCAGTCACTTTTATTACACTCACACACAGTTATTTTATTTACACAAATACATAGAAACACTTTTAATAACGTACGCGTATTCTTAGGTCAGGGGAGCTCGCCATCCCATGGAATTTAACTAATGTCCTGCATTAGGGGACTCCACCATCCCTGCGAGGTTTAACTGCCTTTTCACTGTGCACTTATTTCCCTGTTTAACCGGACTTTCTGTCACTATTTCACTATAATGGAGTTATTCTATCGGTATTAATTTATCTATAAATCAAAACCATAAGTCAGCACTGCTTTATTTTCCAAGACCTCTGCCTCACTGCAACCCTTTTATTGAGTAGAGAGTTGAACTTTGCTGCTGCAAGCTATGTAGTAAACAGGAGCTTCCAGCAGTGGGCAGTAGAGGTGGGTGATACCAGGAATTTTGGTACTGATCCGATACCAAATAAATACAGACCCAGTATCGCTGATAATGATACCGATACTTTTTCATATTTAAGCTTCATAGATCCAAAGGATCCAAAAGACCTAGGATAGAATTTCACCAAACATTGTACCTGACAATAAAATACTTTATTATCACAATCAAAATTTTGGTTAAAAAAATATCACTCAACACAACTTATAACAAAATCTCCTGAGGTAGAGGGCTGACAAACCACAATACAAGGGTGTGCTGCTCCGTGTTGTGTGACACAGTGCAGCACTGCTCTTACAGACAGAGAGTAGACTTTGATGAATCTGTGTGCGCAGCAGTCAGTGTGTGCAAGAGAGAAAAAGCTTGAGTATCGATCTTTTTACACGAGGATTGTTCAATATCAATACCAGCATTGGTTTCGATATTACCGATATTAGGATCGATCTGCTCACCTCTAGTGGGCAGGGCACACAAAGACAGAAGTGCTGACTCATTCTTTGGGTCTGTGATCACCTTTGATGCTACCAGAAGCAATCGTGGTGTTAAAACTAGGGATGTCCCAATCAGGTTTTTTGACCCCAATCCGATTCCAAGTCATCTGATTTTGAGTATCTGCCGATACCGAGTCCCGATCCGATACTTTAAAAAACTGAATGAACAATGAACAAATGCTAAATATTAATAATTTCATTTTAATAACCTTATTTTATTATTTATCACTTAAACAGTGCACTTCTCCTTGAAGTAGCTTGAACAATCAAGTAATAATCTACTAGACTTAAAAAATGTACAAATTTCCATGTTATTTGTCTAAAAATAAATGTCCAAGGTTCCGTATGTTAAACAAGAAATTATCTAATCTGAAATAACAGGTGGTTTTAATTTACAGATGAAAGGTTTCTAAAGAACCATTTATTGATTTAGCTATTTTAATTACAAGTTGTTCTAAACTTTTTAAACAGTAATCTTAAATTTTGAGGTAACAAACAATAACAACAACAAAACATTTCCAAGGATTTTTCTTCAGACACATGGTTTCTGCATTGATCTGTGGTTCAAATCCCTGCCTGACTGGAAAATCACTAAGGGCCCTTGGGCAAGGTCTTTAATCCCCTATTGCTCCCGGTGTGTAGTGAGTGCCTTGTATGGCACCACCCTGACATCGGGGTGAATGTGAGGCATAATTGTAAAGCGCTTTGGGAAAAGCACTATATAAATGCAGTCTATTTACCATTTGTACAGATCAGTGGTTTCTGCCACTAGTCTTCCATGTTTTGGTCTGAGGCGTTGTTCCTATTGGACAGCGCAAAGCTACGTCACAGCTCAGAGCGTCGAAAGTTCAAAAGTCAACTTGAAAAGTAAAAGGAAAAAAAACAACTTACATTTGCATCCTGACAGTCCTCAGTGTACCCCTCTGATGTTTTATCAGTGTTAAATTAGTTCAGAGCAGCGCAGTGAACGTGAATGAAGACGGAAGCTCTTTAAGACGCGTTCCTAAATGTGATGAGTGCACACATCGCTCGTGCACACACCATCTCTCGCTCTGTTTTGCAGACAAACGATCACAGGACAATTTGTTTTTTTTTTCTTTTTGTTAATCAGATGACAGATCGTCGTCCTGAGGACTTGGTCAGCACCGAGTCCTGCTGCGCACTGAAGGATGACTGAGCAAGAGTTTCGGTGGGAAAGTGTCCATCATCCTCTTGTCGTTCCATTGAGGTGTCAGGTTGAGTACGTAAACAAACAGCAATTCTGCAAAAGAAACTTTGCACGCGTAACTCCCACCACCTCTGTCCGTGTTACAATTCCTCTCTTCTTCCCAAAGTCACTGCGCAACTCTTGTTCCCTTTTCTCCTCTGGAAGCGGTTTCAGCCGCACGCGTGTGCGAGAATGTCCGGTTGAACTCATGTTTTTTCTTTTGTTCAATTAAAAAAAAAGATGGGTTGAAACTTTCAAGCATCAGCCTGCCGACAAGCGGCAATGCGGCTCCGTCCTCTAAAAGCAACGCGTCTCACGCCTCTGGCACTTCCAACGTGTGAAAGGCCTATTAATCTGCAATAATGAGCTTGAAATAGCCTGATCAAAAAGAATGGGTAAAATCTATATCAGAATCCTGATCGGGATGCAACGTCTGATTTCGATCAAGTCTGAAACCACGTGATCGGAAATCGGGCCCAATCACGTTCGGATCGGGACATCCCTAGTTAAAACTCAAAATCACTTGCTAGTAGTTGCCAAATGTACCGGAGAAAATACTGGGAGTTATCGGTTAGCTGTAACTTCTGATAAATTTTTGGGTGGTTTATCAGTTTAGCTTTATAAAAGCTAACTTTTCAGTTAGCTGATTATCTGTTATCGAAACTAACTTTTTGGTTAGCTGTGCCCACCACTGGGTTTCTTCCTTAAATCATCAGAGGGAGTTTTTGCTTACCTCTTTCGCCTGTGTGCTTGCTCTGGGGTTGGTAAGGTTAAACCATACTTGTTGAAGCGCCTTGAGGCAGCTTTGTTGTGACTTGGCACTATATACAGGGCTGTGAAAACTCCGTGGATCCGAGGAATTCTGCATATTTCATCATGGGGGGGGGGGGGTGTTAGTGTTGTACTCTGCAATTGCGATTGTCACTGAGTTTTTAAAATGCCTGTCACAAAGCCGTTCCTTTTATTACGACATTGTGCAAGTTTTATAAATCCGTGGACACTGATCTGTTTGTTACAGATACAAATCAGTGTCCTCGGATCCACAGAACTTCGCAAAGGAAAAATGACACTCAAAGCGTAACGTAGCTGTTACAACAGTTGTCGTAAAGTGGGACTGGTTGGTTGCTGCGGCAACGCTGTGTGACTCCTGCAAGACGCTTAAGCTAAACGTAGCATGTGGCCATCACAAACTTTTAGAGCTCTCAAATTTTTAAAAGAAGAATTTTGCAGCATGTCTGTGTCACGGAGCGACATCAGACAGCGGGAAATGGCGAGAAAGACGGTTTGAAAGAGTTTGACAAGGACACAAATCTGTGGAATTGTCGCTGGTTTCATCACACACCTGAAAGATAAAAGAAACAGCAAAAGCAAACTGTGCTCTCAGGAAACACGGTAAGAATTTTTCTTTCCCTGGAAAATAAACATTGTGCTGTTCAAACAGGATTTTAGACAACATTTTGTGACTCTTTTTTATTATTAATCTAGACTTTCTTCATTGGAAAAAAATACATTGTAGCTTTGAATGTATTTACATGTATTTACACAAGAATGTGAATGAGTTTTTATTAATGTAGACTTTTTTCATGGGGAAAAAGACTCTGTGGCTTTGAGTGGATTTACAGGAATTTACACAACAATATGTGACTTTTTTACTGTAACGTGCGTTACTGATATTTTACCATGATTTCAAAATATTCTACAAGCTTTAGCTGTGGTTTTTGAAATGCTTTAACAGTCTTTTCAGTCTTCATGAATTTCATGTAGTTTACCTGTTCTGTTCTGAGTTAATGCATAATTTGGTTTACAATTAAAATAAAAATCATTCCATGTCATATTCTGTTATTTCAACATTATCATTGACAGTTCAAATCAAAGGTTGAATCTAGGATCATTTAAATATGCACTTCTTTTGAGATTTTTTTTTCTTCCAGGAGATGCTGAAAAAATGTATCATTAGATACAAATTAATTTGGTTTCTGGAGCCCCTATGGGCCCTAGACCCCGTCTCGACCCCCTGTGAATTTTCCTCGGATTTCACAATTTTCATTTCACGGCCCTGTATATAAGTGAAAATAAATTTCAATTGAAAGCAGCCCACTGCACCTCACATGACATGCAATTGCAACATCCACATGGTCTGTCCATCATGTGACAGCCTGACTGACACAGCAGGCAGCTCATTTGCCCCACATCCTGCAGCCATGAGCCCATTCATGTGAGCGCTTTGCACCTCCGAACAGGGAAGCGTGTCGCTAGTCTGTGATGTGATGTCCATATTGACATGATCACACTTGCTCACATCCACTACAGTTATGCATTTATCAGGGGACCATGGTTGACATGTAATCACATCATGGGTTGGATGTCATTTGAAATTAAGCAAGGATGGAGCTGACCACGGCTCACGCCCAGTGACTGCATTCCTGTGGCTTGTGCTGCAACCGCTGCGTCAGCAACACATATTGTCACATGTGCTCCAATCACCCATGTACAAGATATGGTGGCGCATGCATGTCAGCAAACGATTATATGGGGAAAAATAAAAAACAAACAAGATCTCCTTTGGATTGCCCCCAGCCACGTCTCAGCACGCATGGCAATGACCATGCGGTCAGAGCAGCATCTGACCCACCAAGGCAATCAGATGATGCCAGCGTACACGGGTTGCACCAAAGCCATCAGATGATCACACGCACATTCACCAAGGCGATCATCATGTCGCAGCTGACCACTGTGCCATCACTGCTCACAGCTGGAGAACACATATAGTGCCATGAAGAACATCACCTCTCAACACACCACCGCGATGCACATGTGTGTGCAGGCTCTCATGACATGGTGAAAAATAAAACGCATATCACCTTTGGAATGCATTCAGCTGTGCCTCAGTGTGCACTGCAGACACCATCAGCCAGGCTGGCCCATGTGAAAATATCTGTCTGATCATGTGAACGGTCAGCTGGCAAGGCAAATGTAACATCCACCACGTGAGTTGTAGTCCACATGACGCAGTGTCCTTTGGCACATTGCACGCCGATTGGGCAGAGACTGTTGGAAGTGCGGAGCCTCTGTGTCACTGGCAGATGTGTTTATGATGTGAGCACATGAATTCATTCATGTCAGTTCATTAATTCCTAGTTTACTTCCATGGGCATGGTTCATGAACAAAAAGGAAAAGAAGGACGATAATTCTTGTGTTGTCTGCTCTTTAGAACAGGAATTAAATATTTTAACAGACAAAACGAAATCCATTTGTGTCCTCAATTCCCAACACCGACCGTCAAGTCATCAAGCATCAATTAAACATCAATACCATCATTAATATCTTACATTAAAACAACACATTCATTGTTCTTATAATGTTCTGTGCTCTCTCATGATGTTGTCTGTGCATATTTTCTTTGATTTATGTACATTTGTATAACATTTAATTGCTTCCACTGCTGTGTGAGTGCGATATGGCATCACACCTCACACGTGGTTGCACTGTGTTCACAAGCATGCACAAAACCTTCGCAGTGGGAATCGTGCGGCATCTGTACAAGGCTGTCCAATTGTCCCTCCCAACAGCGGCTGGAATTTTTGGAGGTTTGCCAATTCTCTCTTTTTTGTCCTTTTTCATCCAGTTTCAGCCTCATTTGCCCAACTTCGTGCTATGTGTGAAGGGGCCATAAAATGAAGCACCATTTAAACTGCAAACAGGGATGGAAAGTTGGGGCAACTAGATGGTTTAAAGCCGCATGAAAACATGGGAACACTGCTTCATCGGACTCACTCAGTAAATAGTCCCTGTGTCTCTTGGTTGGCTGATTTGAAACCTCTTGGAGTGCAGGATTCACCACCACTCACCAAGATAGCCTCCATCGGTACTTGCAGCCAGCATCTGACCCCACAACTGTAGCTGCAGTGCAATACAGCTGTATGAAAACCCCTCTGTGGGAAGTGTGTCTGGTGGCACCGCTTTCCCATTGCTGACCTGCTCAGGCATTTATGAGCACGGGAAGAACAACCACGTCCACCAATGATTATGCTGTAGCAACAACAAGGAATCCATGTGAGCAGCAGAGGTGGGAAGAATCATAAGTATGTTTACCCAAGTGCAGTCCAAAACTTTGCTTTTCTGTAACTTTGTTTATTTTGTTCTATTACATTTTCTCCGTCAGCTGTATTTATTGAAGAATGTACGAGGTCTATTAGAAAAAGTATCCGACCTTATTATTTTTTTCAAAAACCATATGGATTTGAATCACGTGTGATTACATCAGACATGCTTGAACCCTCGTGGGCATGCGAGAGTTTTTTTCACGCCTGTCGGTTACGTCATTCGCCTGTGGGCAGTCTTTGAGTGAGGAGTCGCCCACCCTCTCGTCGATTTTTTCATTGTTTAGGAATGGCTCAGAGACTGCTGCTTTGTTGATCAAATTTTTTCAAAACTGTAAGGCACAACTGAGTGGACACCATTCAATAAATTCAGCTGGTTTTCGGTAAAAATTTTAATGGCTGATGAGAGATTTTGGTCTGGTAGTGTCGCTGTAAGGATGGCCCACGGCTCCTGATGGCTTCGAGGCGGCAGCGTCTCACCGTTTCAAGTTGAAAACTTCCACATTTCAGGCTCTGTTGACCCAGGAAGTCATCAGAGAACAGAGAACTTTCAGAAGAAGTCGGCATGAGGAGTTTATTTGGACATTCCATTGTTAACGGACATTTTGTAATGAAAGGGGGGTCGCGACAGAAAAAAACACCTCCGTTGGAAACCTTAACGGGCAAGTTGGAACATGCCCAAGCTGTTAAACAATTTCTCAGTTACTCACTTGTGGAAAGCCATCAAAAGCCGCCTGAATTTACAAATGGTTTTCAACACGGAGGTGTTTTTCCTGTCGCGGTGCACACAGATTCGCCAAGTCGTCACGGAAACGACTCGGTGAATTTGCGTGCACGTCTTTCATTACAAAATGTCCTTAAACAGTGGAATGTCCACATAAAGTCCTCATGCCGGCCTCTTCTGAATCTTCTCTGTTCTCTCACGACGTCCTGGGTGAATTAAGCCTTAAATTAGGATGTTTTCAGGTCGAAACAGGCCAACGACGGTGCCTGGAAGTGCTGCGGGACGTCCCACTCCGTGGGAAGTCTTTACACCGACAGAAATACCCCATAATCTCTCATCAGCCGTTAAACTTTTCACCGAAAACCAGCTTAATTTCTCGAATAGTGTCCACTCGGATATTCCTCACAGGTCCAGAAAAATTTTTTGATAAAGCAACGCGCGTCGTCTTGAGCAGCGTGTGAAACAAAGGAATTCAGCCGAGAGGGCGGGACCACATCTCACTCAAGGCCTGCCCACAGGGAAATGACGTCACCGACACGCGTGAAAAAACTCACGCATGCGCACGAGGGTTCAAGCATGATTGGTGTAATCGCACGTCATTCAAATCCATATAGTTTTTTTTTTTTAAATAAAAAGGTAGGATACTTTTCTGATAGACCTCGTAGTTGCCATTTGCAAATAATTTAAGATTTTAAAATGTTAACTAGCATGTTGCCCATGGGGATCCATGGGCTCTAGACTGGATAGTGTTTATGAAATAGGTAGCTGACATTTTTCAAGGGTGGTAATAAATTATGCAAAGTTTCTACAATAATTGTAACTGAAAATGCAGGAAAGTAAAACAAGAAAGTTTGAGAATAATTTATCACTTGGCACATTTAGCTAACGTCATGTTTTACAACTGGCAATGTTGAGATATTTCCTTTGTCAGAGCTTATCTGGTTACCAGAGACTGATTAATGGCAATATTAAACGTCACTGTTGTTCATGTTGTTATGTATTATCCCTAATTTCTCCAAAAATATTAGTCCTATCAACATTCCATTTTGTAGTGTTCATGCCTGACTCAAAATACATAAGCACATCAAACGGAAAATGTCTGCTCTCCCCAGTTTCTCCATGATTGAAGTTACACACACGCACACACCTACACATGGCTTTAAATACATAGATGATTTACCGCCCCCTGCTGGAATGGCGTGTGAGTCCAGAATGTAATTATCAATGTCCATTGTTCACTGTTGTTACCTAAAGCCCTGGTCACACGGCACTACTGAAGGACACCAAAACCAAAACAAAACAAGAAATCTGGACTTATACTCGATCCACAACATTGACATCAGAAAACCGCTCACCCACACGATGCCACACACGCTGTGTGTGGCGTCCCTGGACAGTGTGAACTGGGATTCATCCATGAAGAGAACACCTCTCCAACGTGCCAAAACGCCAGCGAATGTGAGCATTTTCCCACTCAAGTCGGTTACGACGATGAACTGGAGTCAGGTCGAGACCCCGATGAGGACGATGAGCATGCAGATGAGCTTCCCTGAGACGGTTTCTGACAGTTTGTGTAGAAATTCTTTGGTTATGCAAACCGATTGTTTCAGCAGCTGTCCGAGTGGCTGGTCTCAGACGATCTTGGAGGTGAACATGCTGGATGTGGAGGTCCTGGGCTGGTGTGATTACACGTGGTCTGCAGTTGTGAGGCTGGTTGGATGTACTGCCAAATTCTCTGAAACGCCTTTGGAGACGGCTTATGGTAGAGAAATGAACATTCAATACACGAGCAACAGCTCTGGTTGACATTCCTGCTGTCAGCATGCCAATTGCACGCTCCCTCAAACCTTGCGACATCTGTGGCATTGTGCTGTGTGATAAAACTGCACCTTTCAGAGTGGCCTTTTATTGTGGGCAGTCTAAGGCACATCTGTGCACTAATCATGGTGTCTAATCAACATCTTGATATGGCACACCTGTGAGATGGGATGGATTATCTCAGCAAAGGAGAAGTGCTCACTATCACAGATTTAGACTGGTTTGTGAACAATATTTGAGGGAAATGGTGATATTGTGTATGTGGAAAAAGTTTTAGATCTTTGAGTTCATCTCATACAAAATGGGAGCAAAACCAAAGTGTTGCGTTTATATTTTTGTTGAGTGTATCTATCTATCTATCTATCTATCTATCTATCTATCTATCTATCTATCTATCTATCTACGTGGTGTGTCCATAAAGTAACGGTCCTTTTTAGTTTTTTTTTTAAAACTATATGGATTTCATTCATATGTTTTTACGTCAGACATGCTTGAACCCTCGTGCGCATGCGTGAGTTTTTCCACGCCTGTCGGTGACGTCATTCGCCTGTGAGCACACCTTGTGGAAGGAGTGGTCCCGCCCCCTCATTGGATTTTCATTGTCTGGAAATGGCGGAATGAAAAGGACTTTTTTTCCATCAGAATTTTTTCAGAGCTGTTAGAGACAGGCACCTGGAAACCATTTGAAAAAGTTATCTGGCTTTTGGTGAAAATTTTACGGGCTTCACAGAGAATAAGGACTTTAACTACAGCTTTAAGGACCCCTTTAAGGACGGTCGGTGCACCGCGCTCCGAGCTGCAACGTCGCGGCACAAACCACTGGATCATTTCTAAGCTGATGGCTCTGTGGATACGAGACCGTCATGTGCTCTTTCTCTGGTTATCACAAGAGCTGGACATCAGCCATTTTCTGGCAGATTTCACTTTTAATAAGAGATTTTGTCATGGAAAGCCGCGCGGAGGTTTCACGCGTCACGACCGATTCGCTGATGAAGCGAGACAAAGGAACATCTCCATTTTGGAGTGTTAGAGGACAAGTTTGGACATGTCTAGCTCTCCATAAGTTCTCTTATACTCACTCAACTGGTAAGCACTGAAAGCCGAGATAGGCATGTCCAAACTTGTCCTCTAACACTCCGAAACGGAGGTGTTCCTTTGTCTCGCTTCATCAGCGAATCGGTCGTGACGCGCGAAACCTCCGCGCGGCTTTCCATGACAAAATCTCTTATTAAAAGCACACGACGGTCTCGTATCCACAGAGCCATCAGCTTAGAAATGATCCAGTGGTTTGTGCCGCGACGTCGCAGCTCGGAGCGCGGCGCCCCGACCGTCCTTAAAGGGGTCCTTAAAGCTGTAGTTAAAGTCCTTATTCTCTGTGAAGCCCGTAAAATTTTCACCAAAAGCCAGATAACTTTTTCGAATGGTTTCCAGGTACCTGTCTCTAACAACTTCTGAAAAAATTCTGATGGAAAAAAAGTCCTTTTCATTCCGCCATTTCCAGACAATGAAAATCCGACGAGGGGGCGGGACCACTCCTTCCACAAGGCGTGCTCACAGGCGAATGACGTCACCGACAGGCGTGGAAAAACTCACGCATGCGCACGAGGGTTCAAGCATGTCTGACGTAAAAACATATGAATGAAATCCATACAGTTTTTAAAAAAAATAAAAAGGACCGTTACTTTATGGACACACCACGTATCTTTTTGTGCTCTTGATTCACAGGTTTTTCAGTGATGGAAAAGTGCAGGATCATTCGTCCACCTTTTCTCAACAATTTGTGACTTTTTTCCATCGTTCAGCTATCGCTGTGTGCCATGTGACCGGGCCCTAATATCCCTAATTTCTTCCAAAATATTAGCCCTATCAACTTTCTGTTTTTGCTGCATCCATCCTTGACCCAAATTAGATAAGCATACCTACATGCCTGCTGACATTTGACTTTACCAATGCAGGACACCCAAGCGTGGCCACGAGCGCCAATGACGCAAAGTGTATCTAGGGGGTCCGGGGGCGTGCCCAGCTCCACACAACTGCAGGACTAATGGGCATCCCACAGACACTCATGCGGGATGCGGGACATGGGGGTAAATACCTGGACTGTCCCACCCAATGCGGGACAGTTGGCAGCTCTGTACCAAACGGCAAATGTTATCTCTCCCCGGTTTCTCCATGATCGAAGTGATACACATGCATGCACACATACATACATGCACACAGAGGCCACTTGGCTTTTAATATATAGCTACCACCATTTTTAGTTATTCAATATAGCTTGATGCAGCACAGAAGGACCGTGTACCTCTAAAGACCCTCTCACTGGCTCCACAAAAACCTCTGTGTGCATACCTCCACCAACCTCCACCAAGTCTTTGCTGGAGCTGAAGTGCAGGTGGAGATGCTGTTTTGCAAAATCACAAATAACAGAAATCAAAGTAGGTATTCCACTAATGGGTCCACATCTGGCTCAAAATGTAATTAACTATTTACTGACTATAGGACTTCTTGCACTCTTAGGATTCATTAATATCTGTTCATGATTTGTTGCTGTGTTGTTTTAGATATTGTCTTGACAGACAAACAAACAAGGATGATAATATGATGTCCTTGGTGGAAGGCCTATTTGTGATATCTTGCAAGTTTCATTTAAATAAAAGATGTGAACACAGCTTCCACCACTCTACATCTGGATATGCAGAGCTGCACTGGACACGGAGAGCATATTGTACATCTGTACTCTGCCAGCACTTACCTGCTTGTTTTGTATAATCACTCTTAGAATACCGACTTGTCGAACATCATCTATTTTTGTGCAGGCTGAAGCTATTCCATGCATCTACTACGAAGTGAACAGCTGTGAAGCAACATACCATAAATGTACCGTGGAAGAAATATTGGAAGCAAATCCTCAAGATGAAATTTTGCTTTTGTTTGATTTGTTTCATTGTTCTATGTGAATACTTTCCAAGGACAAGCACATCATCTGCAGAAAAGTTTTGTTTTGTTACAGTGCAAAAAACATTAAATTAACTTGGGAATGAATAAGTGGATCAGAGTGTTTGTGAGTGTAGGTAAAGTGCAGAAAGAAAGTCAGGAGAATTTATTTCCGATTGGAAATGTGGAAACAAAGAGGTATTATAAACACCAGTAACATTCTATAAAATGCAGAAATGATTTACAGAAACACATTTCTGACACAGCTTGAAAGAACTTTGTAGTTTGAACTTTACTTAGCATGCTTAATATAAAAAAGTAAGGTGTTTTTTGTTTGTGTCTTTCTTTTTTCTTTTGCTTTTGTACGACTCAGGGATCATTGCATTTTGCCATAAATCATCAATGTGCTTGTTGTCGGCAGGAAACACATTTGTCATTCTGCATTCGAGTTTCTGCCATCACTTTGTCATTGTTGTTGCCTCTGTGAAGAGAACGAAATATGGTGCAGCTTAAATCTATACAGTGATGATGCTGAAATCATGAATAAAAAAAGTCATTTTTGGACCTCCAGTCACAAAAAGTGGCACATCATACTGAAATGACCGGCTTCACAGATAAGACACGTTGGTCAACAAAGGATATCGGAAACCTGGAAGTGGATGATCCCCTGCATTGCTGGGTTGGGTGCAGAAAACATAATCAACACAATTGTTATTTTGTTATTATTTTGTTATATATTTTGTTATTATGATTTTTTTGTCAGTTTTATTTAACATTTCCATTTTATATAAACAAAAGGGCACACTCGCACACAACCCACCACCCTAACCCTACCAGACATACACACACACACACACACACACACACACACACACACACACACACACAAAGGTATGAACAAATTAAACATCAGCACATAAATAGAATACAGTAACTTATTTAAAATAAAATAATTTTCCGCTCCAATGCTGTAAGGCATCAGGCCAAGTCCTTCTTTTTGTGTGGTCTATCAAAGGACCCCAGATCTTCACGTACTTATTGCAATTGTCCAACAGTTTATAACGTATTTCTTCCACATACAGACATGACACCATATCAATCAACCATTTATGAAAGCATGGAGGTGCTACCGATTTTTATTCTCTAAAAATAACTCTCTTTGCAATAACCATGCCAAACATAGTTGCTTGCTGAACTGAATGAGAACAGGACAGTGTCGGATCGGAACACCCAAATATCACAGTCAACACGTGAGGCATTATTCTTGTCTTATATACAATACTATACAATTGAAAATCCCAATCCAAAATTTTGAGGCACAGGGCAAAAAAAAAAAAAATGTCCCAATGTACAATCAGCCACTTTACATTCATCTCATTTTGGTGTAACATGAGTCTGTTTAGCTTAGTTTTAGAATAATGCAACCTCTGAACCACTTTAAACTGTGTGAGCTGCAGTCTGGCATTAATTGAACATGCAGATCATCTGAAATAGCAGTATCTGTGTCTTTTGTCCAGGCCTCTTTGATATGAGCGGAGGAAGTCACCATAGAAAAAAGAGCCACAATTTGTGAAATTGTTTGGATGTCATGGAGGTTAGGTTGTACAAGTAAACTATCAACTTGTAAAAATATTGTCTAATGAAGTGCCTGAGCTGCAAATACCTGAAAAAATGCCCAGGTGGGAGATTGAACCTGGCCTGCAACTGAGCAAATGATACCAATTTATTATCAACATAAAAATCCTTAATGGTATTTAAACCTTTATTTGACCATTGAAAGAGCACAGAGTCTGACATGGCTGGGGTGAATGCAAGATTTTGACAAATAGGGGCATAGACTGACAGATCAGGAAGGCACTGTGCTCTTATTTGTTTCAAATTTTAATGGAATTCCACAAAACAAAATCATGTTTAAGTTTTTTGATTGGGATATCAACTTTGGTGAATAATACTGCAGGCAGTGATGTTCCAGTGTAAGATTTTAAAAAATGGAAAAAAAAAAAAACAGTGCGAGTCGATTACAGGCCAGGAAGGATTATGGGTGTCACTCTTATTGTTCCAGAAAACCCAAGCCCTTATATTACATGCCCACCCAATAATAGGATCTCAAAACAGGCAAGCCAAGTCCACCTTCTGAAGTGGGCTTCTACAGATGTATTTTAGAAATACGTGGGGTCTTGTCAGCCCAAATAAATGATGTGAGAACTGAATTAGTTGTCCTGAAAAAGGAGGATGTAAGAAAGATAGGCAGGTTTTGAAACAAATAGAGAAATTTAGGGAGTACAACCATTCTTACAATATTCACTCGACCAATCACAGAAACTGGAATTTCCATCTATCAATCATGGTTTTGATTTTATCAATCAAAACTGAGAAATTTATTTTAAAGAGAAGCTTGGGATTTTTGGGAATATTGATTCCTAAATATTCAAAGTGCTCTGTGGTAACTCTAAAAGGTAGATTATGAAAAAACTGGGGTCCAAATCATCAAAAAGAGATAAAAAAAAAAGATCAACACACTTTTCTCCCAATTAATGGTGAAGCTGGAAAACAAATCAAAAATATAAAGTAGCCCAAGAAAGGGTGAGCAAGACTGTGTAATATCAGACAGTGTCAAAACTATATGTTCAGCATATAAACCAATTGTGCTTTCAAATGTGTTCAGTCTTATTCCTTTAATGTCGGCTTATGCCCTAATAGCAATGGTTAATGGTTCCAAAGCCAGGGCGAAGAGTGCAAGTGAAAGGCAGCAGCCTTGTCTCGTGCCACAGTGTAATAAAAGTGCCAGGGATTTGTTATTATCGGTTAATATACATGCCCTAGGATGAGCATACAGCATTCCCACCATTGCAATGAAATTATCGCTAAAACCAAATTTCTCAATCGCAGTAAACATATACTTCCATTCAATCTGGTCAAAGGCCTGCTGTGCATCAAGTGAGTCGACAGTTGAGTGAGGTATCTTATTTGAGTACATAATATTTAAAAGTAGTCGGGTATTTGAAAAAGAATATCTTTCTGGAATGAATCCTGTTTGGTCACTATGAATTATGGTACCAATATGCTTATTTAATCAATTAGCAATCTTCTGGTCGTTATTTAAAAAAGACAAACATTGGCGTCATACAAAGTTCCAGGAAATGAATCTTCTTTCACAGAGGAATTAACCATACGCAGTAAAAGAGGAGACAGTTTATCCATACTATGTTTTTTGTAAAACTCCATCAAGACCACAGGCTTTACCGTTTGGAAATGAAAGAACAGCAGATTTGATTTCTTCCAGTGTAAAATCAGCATCTAACTCCTGTCTCGCTGTTCCACTAGGAGTTTGTATATCTAGATCATTTAGAAAATATAAAATATCATCCTTTTTTGATACTGTCTTAGAGGCATATAATTCACTATAATGTTCATAAAATCTATCATTTATCTGTGAGGGATCAGTTATTAGTTCTCCATTAGGTGAAGAAATCTTATGCATTGCCCTTTCGGCCTGAACACCTTTCAACTGTCTAGCAAGCACGCTGTCAGTTTGTTTAAGTTCTTTAACAAAACAGTAATAATACCACCTTCATTTTGCACTCATCATGAGGTTAGGATTGTATTGTATTGGAACACTTGGTATTTCACACATTTTAATTTGTTTATGCCATTTCAAATACAAGAAACACAAAAAAAATAAAGAATAACAATTTCTAAAATTAACTTCCTCAAACTCAAACTGAAAGCTATTCTCTAAAACTTGATAAAACCTGTAGTAATCAGTTTTATTGCCAGTTTTCTTCAGATGTCAGGGGGTTGAAACATGAACATTTCCAAGTCACTGAATATGTCTTGGACTTTATTTACATTAATAATGAAGAAATACAAAAGTTTGTTTCACCAAAACATTAAGTTTAGGCTTGCATCTCTCTCAGATGTACTTTCTGGCTAATTGTAGCTGAACTATCAGGTGTTCTTTTAAATAAAATCCTCCTGTACACCACTTCATCAGGAAGCTGTATTTTATATTTTGAATTCATTTATATCAAGTTGTAGAGATTTGCTTTCAGTTTGAGTTTAAGAAAGATAACTTTATATTCTATACACTATACTATATTCTATATTTTTGGATACATATTTCATGTATAGTATGCTACTCATAACTTAACTTCCTTATTTATATTGTTTATATTTCTCACATACCCACAGTGTCTCTACCTCAAGTGTAATATACTTATTAACAGTGCAATATATTTATTCTAAGGTTGGCCGACTTATATACACCTACTGGCTCCTTTGTAAATACACGTATATATTCTTATTTGTCTTTTATATTTACTTTTTTACACCTTTGCACTATGGGAGTTGTCTTTTAATTTTGTTGTACCTTGTGTATAATGATAATAAAAAGCATTCTATTTGATTCTATTCTATTTAGATTTATTTATCTAAAGTTGTGTAACTGGTGTGTCACTCAGACAACAATGGTAAGAGGTTATTGAATCAACAGCTGCCTGCTCATTTAAAAATCAATGGAAAAACATTTATATATATAAGACAACCCAAACTAAAGGAGAAATGCCGCTTTTAACAACCTGGATCTCATTTCTGGCGTAAAATATGGTCGTTTACTCATTTTAGTAGTTGGTACATAGCACCAACTACTGGACAGGAGGAACCTAGCAGTCAATATTACTCACTGATTTCAAAATGCAGCTCTTTTCAACCAGACGTGTGGTGCCGTGACATGTCAATCATCTGTGTCCAATCAGCTTTCAGGGGAGTCCAGAGCAACCTTGGCCTCCGCTCTAGCTCCACCTATGCCAGGAAGTGTTCAACATTTCCTGTTTCACTGTGGACTCAAAATTTGTCACTTCCTGTTTCAGTGTGGACGTGCCACTGAGTTCCAGTGAGGTCTGTCAATCCAAGAAGTGTTGATTCAGGAAGTGTTTCACATATGACATTTCCTTTTTCACTGTGGACTCAAAATTTGGCACTTCCTGTTTGGGACTGCATGTACCATAAGCAAGCTTTGCACTGCTGCACATCACTTCACTCATATTACTTATTATCCATTAAGTGAGTTATTATGACGTGGTGTAACATGTGCACTTCTAATTTTGACAACCTTAGATCAGACAAAACCTTGTGATCCCACCTAAAGGGCAAGCCGGGGTCTAGAGGTTAAAGCAGCAGGCTTGAAACCAGAGAATTCTAAGGTTCAATTTCCCCATCAGACAGCAAAATCAGTTTCCCTTTGAAAAGGTCCTTAATCCCCAAGTTGTTCCTGGTGTACAGCTGAGCACCTGGCATAGCAGCATGCTGACAGTGGTGTGTGACATATCACTGGTAAGCGCTTTGAGCATCGATATCAGCCGGAAATACAGCCCATTGCCATTTACATGCCTCCCTTGAGTGTCTACTGTCTGTGCACTGCATTGTGAAAACAGTCAAATGGACTGAAAAAGCAAAGTTTAACCCTTTTCTAGTCCTTTGTTCCCAAGAGAGAAATGGTGAGGATCAGATATTGGTGCTTTTTCTTCCATTTATCAGACAAATGTTGCATTTACCGCCACAAGGGGCACAAAGGAGTAAAGCCTCATTTGTGGGTGCATGTACAATTTGCACGCATGTGTGTTAGTGTATATTAGTGTTACTGTCTGTACACCAGAGTCTCAGCAGCGATGTCAGCAGCCACTCAGCTGCCAAAGCAATGGAGCGTGGTTGGTTTCAATGGCTGCACCAGAAAATAGACACATTTTGCTGTGTGAAGTTCTTTGTCAAGGAGTTCATTTAGTTTAGAAGTGGCCTCACAGTCCCACATTGTGCAGCCATTTCTCCTCTGACACCATGTGAAGAATTTGGTGTCACTGGTATGTTCTGGATGAAAGTCCCTGAAAAATTCACATTTTGAATCTACTGTTGTGGGAAGAAATTCAATTCGGTTGTTCAGACAACAGTTATCAGTACAGTTAGAGTTGTGCAAGTATGTTTTGAAAAGATCAGGGGCACAGCTTTTACTTTGAAATGCTGCACACGTACAAAAGGAGATGCTGGGTCAATCCTTCAAATCTTTAAAAGAGAAAAGGAACTTACGGAATATGCATGCAGGAATCAGGAGCTTTCTTAATTTAATAGTGGATAACCAAAGCAATCTGTCTCACTTCTCAGCAAATTCTGATGTTCATCAGGGATGTGTTCTGATTCCGACTATGTTTAATACTTTTATGGACTGGGTTCTGGGTAGGGGTTGTGGAGTCCATTGACATAGGTGGCTTTGATGGTGAGGAGTGGTTTATTGAATTATCAGATGCCCTGATTGTTACACTTGAAAAGTTGAGTGAGGAGTGTCTGGGTTTGCGATCTAACATTCCAGTGACTCAACCATCAGAAGTGTGTCATATGTGGTGTAGGTTTTGAACTTACAGTGACATTTACATCTATGTGTAATCTGCCTTCGAGATAAAGAGACATCTGGCAGAAGTCATGACATCACTGGACAGAGGTGTTTTGCAATCCAGGTATCTTTGTGGGAGAACAAAGGGCAAAGTCTTTAGCCATCTTTCATGCTCACATTCCGTTTACTAAAAGTGCACTGAAAGTGAGAATGTATGTTCCCCACATCAGTTTCATTGCAGGTATACGTATGTTTCTGGTGCATTTTCTCAGTTGGTGAAACTTAGAATCGATGTATTGAAATTGCAAATACTAAGAATTGTTTCACCCATTGCAATACATGCAGAAGCCATTATTATTTAAAATCCATCAATCAGACAATTTCAAATAGTTTACAGATCATTTGCACCCAGGATTAATGGAAATAATCTATCATCAGCATGTATCCAATTAAGTGAGAATATAAAATTTGTATTGCCCTGAAAAGGTTTCCAACATTGTGTGGGCATGTGGGGTACTGCACAATATTGCACACAGGTGCACTGCACCTCTGTGCAACATAGAGGAACCACAGCAACTACTGTTAATGTGAGGCCCAATCAGAATGCCATTCAAACAGTGTCAAGTAATAGACATAATATAAAAAGTTAAAGGACACAAGATTAATTTCTTAACGAGTTCTTTTAAGGATTATCTAATGTCAATGAGTGTGCCATCAATATTGTTAAGGTATTTGTTGATCTCTCAGTGCCTCTAACAATTTCCTCCTCTGAGAACCCAACTTATCGAGTGGACCTCAGCACTGAGGGGGCAACGGGAAGTGCTGGAAATACCAGAGAGGTCAGGCTGGACAGAAGGGCCCGACTCAGCACGCAGTGTTGATTGGAGTGACGTGAAGTGGGTGCAACTGGATGTTGCACTGTCGGTGTTAAATAAAAAATATAACCATTAACGAAAACAGGCCAAAGCGCCATTCTTACAAATGAGGGGGTGCAAACTGGCCTAATTGTCTTCAAACACAACATTAAAAACAGTGTGCTTATGGGTGGCTATCCATTATTAAGGCAAATGTACTCCGAACAGGAAAGTTCTAGAAACATGTTTATCTTCATTGCAATCCTTGTTTACATCGGAATCCCCGACACCTGGTGGGACCACGAAGAGGACAGCTGCCACTCGCTGTCCTGCACTCTGGTTCCGCTGCCCCTTGTTTGACCCATGCTTTTTCAGTGGGTAGAAACTTTCTTTTTTACGTCAATCTTCACATCTGACTTTTTTTTTTATCATCAAAGGTGCAATTTTCTGACCCCACTGCATTAACAGTCTTGATCACACATATCCACTCCAATTTTTTAGTTTTTGTGCTGATTCTGGTGGGCAGAGATCTGAATAAAATCTGTTTTTTGGAGAGCAAAACCTCACCTTCACAGTCAGTGAAGTTTCTTTTCTGTTTGCTTTGCCATTTTTTTAACCAATGTAATACCCAGGCCAATTTATACTAATCTGCATATTCAAATTGGGGTGATTGAGGGGGGAGACAGAATGGAGCTTGATTTCACATTTATTGGAGAAAATGTGTGTGAAATCCTGCTTATGTACAGTTTGATGCATCTGATTTTTTTTGGGTGTAAGCAACTTTCCAGCTTTGAGCTTACGCAAATTTTTAGGAGAAATTCCAAGCAAGTCTTTGTACACGAGGCCCCTGATGCTTTCAGTCTTAAGCTAGTATCTCACTGGGCTGCGACAGCTTGTGAACAGCATCTGATGAAAATTTGCACAGCTTGGCACAAGATTCGCAGCCGTCCCGTCGCCTCAGTCACGGGGTGGTGCCCATGTGTCGCTTGATTTTTGAACATGCAAAAAAATAAATAAATAAAATAAAATCACCTTAATGAACTCCCTCACCAAATCATCAGGCGGGCACCTCATACCAGAGGTGGGACGAAGTCACTGTCAAGTCATTCTCAAGTCCTGAATCAGCGAGTCCCAAGCCAAGTCTCAAGTCAGCTTGCAAACAACTGGTGGTCATTATGACTTGAGACTTGACTTGGGACTCGCTGATTCAGGACTTGAGAGTGACTTGATGGTGACTTCGTCCCACCTCTGTCTTGTACCCCTCACCATGCCGTCTCTGCGACTCAGAATGCGCGCATCATGTGAAACAACTTGTGAGGAATATACACACACTTTACCTTTTATAAAATCGAAGAGGAACAACACTTCTGGAAGCGACTGAAGACTCCAGCAGCCTCCAGCCAGCCGGCACCCACCTAAAGCCTGGTTCACACGGCAAGATTTTAAAATTATCTGTAGGTTTCCAAAACCTGAGACACCACACACGTGAAGATAAAAAAAAAATCATAGATCTAACAGTGCTGTTCGTACAGTGTGTGGTGTTCAGCCACATGGTAAAGACAACACACCACACACGAATAGATTTCACACACAAACCTTCCCAAATCAGACAGGACATCTCGAAAAATTTCTCGAGATTAAACATGACTTCAGAGTAAACAAATGGAGATACTTTGTGGACAATTTACAACAGAGGAAAAAAATGATACAAAAAGAAAAAGAAACTGTGTTCTTTAAAGGAGTGGAGACAGTGTGACCACTGGACATTCTGGTAAGTCAGAACAGCTGTTTTGATTTTAGATTCGGCTCTGTGTGTCCGTCACCTTGCTTTCTGATTGGCTATAGGTCACATTCAGCAAGCTGTGTGCTCGTTTCTGGTCGGAGGACACAACACACGCTACGATATCGGGCCAAAAAAATCCAACATGTTGAATATCCCCAATTTGTGATCGGAGTGCCCCTGACATCCTTCCAAGCAGATCAGAGCGCTTTTAACACACCACACATGGCAGGAATATCTGATAAGATTATCTTTAGCGTCATCACGATTGTCGGGGCGTCCTTAAGATTGTCGGAAGGGGAAGATCGGGTCCAATATCAGCTTAATTATCCTGCTGTGTGAACCCGGCATAACTTGCACATGCATGAGCGAACTGGACGCATCCTGTCCGGCCACAGAGGAGCTGCACAGACCGGATTCATTGTATTTATTTTTTATATATATATTTATTTTTCTGAGGAAAGAAGTGAAAATTATGTTTAGTCCTCCTGGTGGGCGCACACTCGCCATTCACACACACTGGACTGGATGCATGAGCTGCATGAACAGATTCATTGAGCTGGCTGGACACATCCTGTCCAACGCAGATGAGCTCCACAGAGTGGATTCATTGTGTTTATTTATTTAGTTAGTTATTTTTCTGAGGACAGAAGTGGATTTAAGTTTAATGCACCTGCTCAGCGGACACATCCTGTCCTGCCACAGCAGAGCTGTGCCATCAAACTCAGTTTTATGCATGGCCCAGCTGTGAAGGCACAGTCTGACTTTACAGGCACACTTTTCGCATTGTGCCCACCCACAAACCGGATTTTCTCTTTTTATTTCTTTATTTTTCTGAGGAGGGCAGCCTGATGCTGCCGCCTGGGGCAGGAACAGTGGACTTCACCTGTGAGGGGAATGTGGATGATTTACTGTTTTTATTGTCTGTGAGGACGTCAATGGAACTTGAGAAACACAGCTCAGTGGACATCATTCTGTAAGTGTGTGAGTGGTTGTTCATGCTTTTCTTCTGCTTTATCATAATAATAAGTATTATTAATTATGTATTTATTTTGTTATTATTTTCAGTGCTTTTTCTGCCTAAAGTCTGGGACCTTTTCACAGCCTCTTTCACATAATAACACTGTAGTCCACATCCATCCTGAGCGCTGTGTGTGCAAACGTGTGGTCATCTCAGCTGCAGCAGTGGTGCTGAATATCCGTGAGAGTACTGCGTGGTATTCACACGCAAATTCTTGCGCCTGCAAAGACCCCGCCAGTGTCGGTCAATTTTTGTGTAAGCGCTGTGCGGCATGTCAGTGGCTATCGTGTTGTATGTGTGCAAGCTGCTCGAGATTGGTGGCTGCATTTTCACCGGTGGGCAGTCAGCCGCCATGCGCGCACATGTCAGAGGACCGATTCAGTGAGATTTCACATCAGAAAGTTATCGCCTTTTCGCCTATGTTGCGTTTCTGCCTCCTCTCCACCCGCCGTGCGTCAGTGAGATACTAGCCTTAATGTATAGTCGTGAGACCTGGAAATGAAACCAGCAACCTAAGGCAACAATCATTCTGTAATAGCTCATATATCTGGAGCAGCACTCAACAGACTGCCATTGTAGTTTCTTTTGTAATAATCTTAAATAGTCACAAGCAGTAAGCCATTAGACACCCTCACACATGGTCACAGATAAATGCTCCTATCTTTTTTGATGATGATGTGCCTGGTGACCGAGGAACCCATTTGTGGAGTTTCATACATTAGCACAAAGGGATTATATGTATTAGGTAACTTTATCTGGACGTGTGAAGATAGTGTGTTTTATGCTCTCCTTTTGTATTCATCTTGTCGGGTTTAGAATACTGTACCTTTGATAAGAGGAAGAGACAACCAGGCAATAAAACAAGTGAGAGATAGAATTCAATTTAAGCTCGCGAGGAGTGCAGTCAGGCTGTACTCCAAAGCTACACTAAAGTCTGGCCTGCGCTCCCGCTCTTTTTATTTAGGACTTCCCTACATACATGGGCGGTACAGCTCCTGAGGGGAAGAGTGATAGCGCGTGAGCTGTTGCCGCAGAACTGCTGATTGCACAATACATTCAGGATGTTCAGAACCTTTTTAATCTTGGGCTCGGTTAAGATGTGTTTAAGACATCTAACGATTAATCACACTTCTTCTGACAAAAGGACTGATGTATCACAATCACACTGTGGTTGGAACATTCAATTCTCAATTCTCAATTCAATTCTTTATCTTACTGCTCAGCTTCGGCTGCGTCCTGCATGAGTCATCTTCACATGTCCTAAAAAGAGCTTAGCGTGCACACAGAGATACCACAACTTGCAGAAACACGTCATGTCACATATCTTAAGTAACCTTCACCCATCACATCAGTACAATACACTTTATCAGAGCAGAGAGAACTACATTCTACCAGAGCAGAGAACACAAAACATGCATGATAAAATAAAACAGTGTATCTACAGAATAACTCCAACATTTCCCCCCTGTTTATCATGCATTCCAACGGTATTACATCTTCACCTAAAAGTAAACAATTGTTACTAAGCAACCACTTCTTATTCAGATTTTCAGCTGCAGGGTCATTAAACAATGGTAAGAATACATTTACACTCAGGAGGTCTTATCGTTGGTGTTGAGGTCATCGTCAGGTTCACCATAATCACCTGGATCAGGGAACAGATCTGGAAGATAGTGGTCGTAGTCGTCTTCTTCATCAGTTTCATCATCGTCATCGCCTGGATGGTTACCCAGAAGGGGGTATGCCTGAGCTGAATCCTGTCTGGCTGGTGAGATAGCAGTGGTTATCATTCTATTGACTAGACCACGTAGACAAGGAATACAACAGCATCCACACAAGGTCAGAATTGCAGCAAAAACTGCTATAGATATAAGCGCAAAGGAGACCAAAGTGCGATACTTCCCAAACACGTCCAGCCACGAGTCCCAGAATTCGGCATTAACGCCGCTGTGATCCTTCATCTTCTTGTTCAGTGTCCGCAGGCCCTCAATGGCCTGGGTCAGGCTTCCATCGGCTGCTGTGTTGTTCGGTATGAATGTGCAACACTGTTCTCCAAACATTGCACAGACTCCTCCTTTCTCAGTGAGTAGCATGTCCAGGGCTATGCGGTTCTGGAAGGCCATCAGTGAGGTGGCTGCCAGTTGGGAATGTACCGCTTTAAAACCTTCCTCTGTCCAATTTCCCAATTTCTGCACGTTGTAGTGGATGTAGTTTATTCTGTCTACGTTCTTATTAATTGAGCACCACCAACAGATGGAGGATTCAAATCCAGCTGCTATCTGATCAGCCAGTTTGTACTCATCAGGCACTCCTCTGGGGACTCCTATTGCGTCAATATATGTTGGATCTCCCACTCCTTTCCAATCTCTTTTTACTCTATGCCAATTTTCAGGCACCACAGACTTTAGGTGCGTCAGCAAGTCCTTGGCTAAAATGGGAATGGCTTTTACTGGGAGGAGTAGGGACACTAAAGCACAGTAGCCTGACACATTCCTAGGCAATCTGTCAAAAATTCTATTATCTCCACACCACCACCACACGTGACTTCGGCTGACTGGTACAAATGAACCGTTTATCTGTATTATTCGACTACACCACTTAGTCTCGTTCAGATTTCCCAGTGGTTTCCCTGTTCCGGGCAGTTTGATACAGGAGAAATTTCCCAAAGCTACCTTTTCTGAGAATATTGGTTTGTTTTTTACCGCAGCCGCAATGGGGTAAATGTGGTCCCATACTGAACAATTGTGGTTTCGGTGTATTGTTGTATTTTTCATTACCACCAATAGGCAGTCGTCCGATATCGCTGCTGGAATCACCTGTAAAATTGGTCGGGGCCCCATACATACTACGCAATCCTGTTTTGTGGATTTTACTGCTTGCTCCGCCATCAGGAGCCAATTGTTATTTTGTCCGCTAATTCCCATAGTTACCAAAAACCAATCATCTGCTGACAGAGGCCCTTTATGCAAGCGGGCCTGCTTGGCTCTTACAGACCCCGGTCCGGGGAGAAGGTCACCCAGTATTGTTTGATTCGTGGTGTCTCTTGAGGCATTTGTATTTGGTGTCTTTGGGCATAGCACAATCTTCCAGCAAGGATCATACCCCGCTTTGTATGCACACAGTGCAAACGTGTGACATATCCGTTCGATTGGTCTGCTTATCGGGAATTTTAACGAGTTTATTGTGAATGTCACTGTTTTGGTTCGGCCGCTGACTGTTAGGTTTGATATGATATTTTTCCAACTATACGCTTCGTCTGTCCACCCATAGGAATTTTGTGGCCAGGCGGACGGGTAGCCATTCGTCAGAAAGGTATTTCCCCACCAATGACTGGCACGGGGAAAACCCGTAGTCATGTAGAAATCATAAGCCAGCCATTGTCCAGGATCACCAATCCAGCTATCTTGTCTGAGGGCCAAAAAGGGTATCTGTACAACATAATAGATCCTGGGCGTGGTGTAACAGGCATAAAACCATTGGTAGGATGTTTCCTGGTCTTCACAAGGATTTAGTCCGCATAGTATCTGCCTCCCATGATTGTAGCAGGTTACTCCCTTTGAGGTAACCACATATCGTTTAACGCGGCGGATTGAATTTCCACTTGTAGTTTCGTCTGTTCTGGTTGTGATGTTCTCTACTTCCCCAAAGTCAATTCCCTTTTTCATTAATGGTGTCCACACGTGCATTCCCCATATAGTGACTGTTATGGCTTCTAACACTAATGCCCAGCAGCACAATGCTGTTTTCATCCATAATGGTGTATGGCGCGACATAGTCAGGATCTCCCTAAAGTCAGTGTCCTAAGTTTCTGGTCAGTGGCTTGTAATTTCTTCTGCTGATTTTCGTGTCTGCCCTGGATCTTAACACCAGAGCCACACACTATTATCAGACTTGCTCACTTTCCGTACTTACACTGGGTTTACAGAGATCACTTTCTTACAATGTGTTAAATGTATCCACGTTTGTCTTTCTCCTATTTTTAAGGCTGTGGGTGTAGTGAGCAGTACTTGGAATGGACCTTCCCACTTAGGTGAGTGCCAGTGTTTCCTCTTGATGCTTCTTATCAGTACCCAGTCTCCAGGTACCACTTTAGGGTCGTCCTGTGGAGAGATGGGATCATCAATGTTTGAGGTCCTGTCCTTTTGCTTTTCCAGCATCTTTCTCATATAATCAGCTACGTTTGCTTCTTTTGGTATTTCCCATGGATTTCTGAACTGAGGTAATCTGTACGGTCGGCCAAAAAGGGTCTCATATGGTGTTAATCCTGCTGTACTTGTGATGTTTATATACATTTTTACTAAGTCCATGCACTGTGTCCATGGTCTGTTTGTTTCTTCCATCGCCTTCTTTAGCCTATTTTTAATTGTCCCATTCATTCTTTCCACTAGTCCTGCGCTTTGCGAGTGATATGCACAGTGGTTTTTTAGGTTTATGCAAAACAGTTGTCCAATGTTTCTCACAACTTGGTTTACAAAATGCGGTCCATTGTCACTATATATTTTTTCTGGTATACCATACCTAGGTACTATGTCTTTGCACAGTGCTTTTGCCACTGTTAATGCATCTGCATGTTTTGTGGGGAAGATCTCGACCCATTTTGAAAATGCATCAATAATGACCAAACAAAATTCTTTCCCTTCACTTTTGTTCAATTGAATATAATCCATGTGTATGGTCTGAAATGGATATTGTGGTTCAGGGAACTTTCCTCGTAGAGGTCTCAAATTCCCTTTTACGTTGTGTTTTGCACATATCATGCATGCTTTACAAAATTGTTTTGAAAAATTATTAAATCCAAATGTTGTATACACTGTTTCGATTTGTTTAATCATCCCCCCTGTCGAGACATGGGAAACACCATGGCTTGAAATAGCTGCCCATTTATACAAATTTTTGGGCAACACAGGTTTGTTAAGGGGTCACATGTAGAGACCGTCCTTGTTTTTGACGGCTCCATGTTTTTCCCATAATTTCCTCTCACTGTCCGGGCTTTGATTTTGCATTTCTACCAAGAGATCAGGTGTTACTTCAGTTGCTTTATCAATTGTAAGTGTGTTAGGATCAGCAACCACATGAAGATGGCCTTCAGCAGCAGCGTTTGCAGATTCATCAGCGAACGCATTACCTTGGGAAATAAGATCAATCCCTTTTGTATGCGCTGCACATTTACAAATAGCCAATTGACTGGGTAGCTGGACTGCTTCTAATAATTTGGTGAGCAGAGTGGCATGTGTGACAGGCTTCCCTGTTGAAGTGACCATTCCACGATTTTTCCACTGTTGAGCGAACACATGCACCGTGGAAAATGCGTATTGGCTATCATTATAGATTGTGACAGATTGATCTCTGAAAATTTGGCAGGCTACGGTGAGAGCTACCAGTTCGGCCGCTTGTGCCGACATGTTAGCAGGTAGCTTGACAGCTTGTAGGACACTATCATGTGTCACTACCGCGTACCCAGTCATCGTTTCTCCTAGATGATTTTTCTTTGAGGAGCCGTCCACAAATACCACTGTGCCCTCTGAAAGAGATGTATCTTTTAAATCGGGTCTACATTTAGATACTCGTTGGGCTTCCTCCACACAGTCATGTGGTTCTCCATCCACTGGGATGGGCAAGAGTGTGGCAGGATTTAATGTTGTGCAGCGTTCAATAGTCAAATGGGGTTGAGATAGGAGCGTAGCCATACAAGAAAGATGACGTACTGGAGACAGAAATGTCATATTTGTTTGTAGCAGCAATGCTGACACTGCATGGGGTACTTTTAGTATTAATGAATGGAAAAGCACAACTCCGGCAGGACTCTCTATAGCCATAGAGGCTGCTATTACTGCACGTATGCACGGAGGAAGTGCACAAGCAACACTGTCTAATTTGGAAGAATAGTAGGCAACCGGGCAAAGCCTTTCTCCATATTGCTGCGTCAATACAGAAGTCATAAAATGACCTTTGCAATCGACAGTTTGAACAAATGGTTTGTCATAATTTGGTAGGGCTAGAGCCGAGCTAGACACCAGACTTTGTTTGATTTGCACAAATGCCGCTTCCGCCTCTGGGGTCCACTTCAATGCTGTTGACATGGATATACTTTCGTCATACATTAATTTCAAGAGAGGAGACGTAATTTGCGCATAATCTGGAATCCAGCTACGGCAGTAGCCAGTGATGCCTAAAAAGGACATCATCTGCTTTTTTGTCAATGGCTTGGGTGCCTGGAGAATAGCCGTCTTCCTGTCTTGAACAATAGTGCGTCCTTGTGCACTCAATTCATGTCCCAAATACTTTACTGTAATTTGTTCTTGCTGACCTTATGTCCTTCCCTGGCTAGGTGATGTAAGGTGGCCAAAGTGTCTGTGATGCAGGTATCTTTGTCATGAGAGGCAATCAGAATGTCGTCTATGTACAAGAAAATCTGGCTATCACCTGGTGGTACAAATTTGGCCATACTAGCTGACATTACTTGCGAATAAATGGTTGGGCTTTCAGCATATCCTTGTGGCAATCGTGTGTATGTATACCTTTGTCCTGCGTATGTGAAAGCGAACCAGAACTGGCTGTCTGGATCAACCGGGACAGAAAAGAAAGCATTACTAATATCAACGACAGTAAATACTTTAGCATCTGGTCGCAACGAATTTAACAACGTGTACGGATCCGGGACACAAGGAGCTCTTTGAACAACAGCATTGTTGACAGCTTGTAGGTCTTGCACCATTCTTCAACCTACGGAGGGAGGAGCCTTTTTTACCGGAAAGATAGGTGTGTTACATGGTGAATCGGGGCAGGGGATCAAGACTCCTGCCTTCAATAGATCTTGTATTACCGGTCGGATCCCTTCCGTCGCATCGGGTCTCAAAGGGTACTGCCGGACACATGGGTGATATTCCGTTTTTGGTCTAATTTGCACTGGTAGGGCTCCTTTTACTAGCCCTACATCAGAGGGTCCTTGGGACCAGAGGGTAGGTGGAACTTCTACCAACCTCTGCTCATCCTCTGGATTCAATAAATATGATCATGCTGTCTGTTGAGGATTATCGCAATGGTCAACACTACTCCCTGCTTCCAAATCCGTTCTATGGAGAAGGAGTACACGGAATAGACCGGTGGAAGGACTGAAAAATTCTCCACTCCCTGGATGGGATTCAACCCAATCGGTTGCATTTATGCCCTCTTTGACCATAAACCCTAGGCTTTGCCAAGTCACGAGATATGGTTTGAAGAGGGACACATGGAAGGGAGTCCCAGTCCTATGTAATCTCTGAATTTCTGGAGGAACATGAGAGACCGCAATTGCAGCTCTATTTTTCCCATCATGGCAAATACAGTCTGCTACTGCAGATGTTGGGGTTACTTCCTCCAAGAGGCTCTCATAGTTACCGTCCGGTCCTGGAGTACCCTTGAACCACAATGTGACATGGAGATCTTCCGGTTCATGTGTTTGTTCAGGATGAGACAACAATGTTTTAGCAAACGACAGAACAGACGCACCAAAAGAGGTGGGGCTAGCATCTCGTAGTTTCAGAAAATAATAATAGTAGCAGTTTAGGGCGTAATTTGAGCCTAAAGTAAAGACCTGCAGCTGATGTTGTCGTTTTACTCGCAACAGTCCATTGTCCGACACTAGAGACAGTCCCAATGCAGTTAGACCATCTCGTCCGAGAAGATTAACCGGACATTGGGGCATCATCAATACAGAGATGCAACATGACTTCCCTTCTGGGTCCCGAATCCACACAGGTTGGGACACAGGGACAGCACATGTCTTCCCATTGGCTGCTCTTACCCAAAATGTTTCATCACTGGGCTGTAACCCTACCGGCCATGAGCAACATGTTGTTTTACATGCGCCCGAATCGCATAGGAAAACAACATGCTTCCCATTCATCATTAAAGTCACTTCCGGTTTAGGCAGATCTTGAAGGTTTAGATCTGCCTCAGGGACTAAAGGTCCCGTTGATGTTGCTTGTCGGGCGGTTAGTCATTGCAGATTCTGTGTTCTTTGTGGGCAGTCCTTGGCGAAATGTCCTAATTTGCCGCAAACCCAACACTCATTTGACCTTCCAGCCCAGGGCTTTGGGGGAGCTGACTGGCCTTGGCCCTGCCTATTTCCTTGCCTGTCCTGCTTCCATTGCCTCTGTGGGTTTGATTGAAAACGTCCTCGGGGTGGGCCTCTAAAACGGCCCCGCCCACGAGGTGGTCCGAATTTTCTACCTTGAAAAAAGACTTGGCCTTCCTGCCATTCAGACTCATCAGAATAGAAGGTAGTCACCTGTTTCCTTTTTGGGGCTGCCTTTTTTGTTTTCAGATTTCTTTCTGCGTGTATGGCGTGGTCTACATACTCTTGTAACCCAGCTGTTGGGAGCGTTATCATGTGTTTGTCTACCCATGCTCGGATATCTGATCTGGAGTTGGCATGGAGTGCATTTTTCAATTGTTGTTCATACACGCTATCATTTTTCAGTGGTAGAAGACCACTGTGCACTTTAAAAACTTTTTCCATTCGATGTCGATAGTCTTCGAATGGTTCATCATCTTTCTGTTTTGTGCGATTTATTTCTGTGTAATTTGACTTCTGCTGGTATTTCTGCTTAATTCTCAGCAGTAGTGCGGCCAATCGATCTTCCAATTCCTGACTATCATGGGCTAATGGAGTGTGGTCTGCCTCTGCAGGATCCCAATCTCCTTTTACATCAGCCCAATCCTTTGTCACAGTTGCCATTATGACTTGTTGAACTTCATCCCCTCTAAGATTGTAGGATTTAACCAAAGCGGTTATGTCAATAATGTACTGGGCTACATCTTCTCATGGGGGAGTTACACCTTCCACAGCTGCCTTAACGTCTGCTTGTGTCCAAGTTCGGTACACAAGAATAGTTCTTGGTCCTGACGTATGTGGATTTGCCACATGAATCATTGGATAGACTCCTGATCCACCTGGTTCCTGATCAGCCGGTGGGGCTGATGGTCCAGGTTGATTTTCTTCATCTTTTAGTGTTTTGGATCGTGTTCTCATGACGTGTTGTGTAGGGTCTACATATGATGGGGGTTGTCCCTGCGGTAAATCTGGATAGAGTTTATTCTCCTTTATTTCAGCTTCTGGCTGACTGTGTTTTGTAGTATCCAATTTTACTACCATTTCTACTTTTGGAGCCGCAGGCCCTGTCTCATTATCTTCTTGTCTGTGAAACATCACGTTCCCCTGCTCCTTCTTATCATTTACTGTTTCTTTCTGTCTTTCCTTTGCTTCTCTAAGGCCCTTCTTTCGTTTCTCAACTTCTCTTTCCCATGCTACAATTTCACCTTGACCCTCTTTTTCTTTCTTTTTCTCACTTGTTCCACACTTTTTCTCAATACTGTTCTTTAGTTTAGTTAATGACTCTTTCTGCAGGCGTCCATCAAATCCATGATCTTTTATCCACTTATCTAAGTGTTTTGTTGAATTTGTATCAATTTTATTCATGTATATCCAATCTTTTGTTTTTAGATCGTCCCGGGACTTAGGTCTCTCATTTTTACTGTTAGATTTTCCCATTTTGTGTTTTCAGAACGTTTTAGACCAGTGATGGTTTTGCCCCTACAGGGTCCTAATCCACTGGTGTTGTTACAATCACAGGGTAGTAATCAGCTATTCTGAGAAGTGCGTTCCCTTTCGCCACCCCAGAGGGCACGGGAAGGCCTTGCCTTTGCTTCTTCTCAAAACTTACTACTTACTTTCCTGTGAGATTTTCATAGAGGGGAGTCGAAGTGACTCCACACTCTCACTCAGTCACTTTTATTACACTCACACACAGTTATTTTATTTACACAAATACATAGAAACACTTTTAATAACCGTACGCGTATTCTTAGGTCAGGGGAGCTCGCCATCCCATGGAATTTAACTAATGTCCTGCATTAGGGGACTCCACCATCCCTGCGAGGTTTAACTGCCTTTTCACTGTGCACTTATTTCCCTGTTTAACCGTGACTTTCTGTCACTATTTCACTATTTCAACATTTCTATTTTACGCAGCCTACTGCCACCATTCACAACAACAATTTTATCAGAATCAAATTCTATACTCACACTCCGTCGGTCTCTTTCCCTCTCGGTGATCCCGTCAACCTTTCAGATCCCAGCCAACGGATTGAGCCAGTCCCGTCAAAGGGTCTGAGTTACCTTGGCCAAGGATTTCTCTGGTGTCGATCACGCTCGCTGGATCCGTCAGGTCTGTTGGGATCCCGGACAAGCCCCCAGTCTTTGTCGGGTTTAGAATACTGTACCTTTGATAAGAGGAAGAGACAACCAGGCAATAAAACAAGTGAGAGATAGAATTCAATTTAAGCTCGTGAGGAGTGCAGTCAGGCTGTACACCAAAGCTACACTAAAGTCTGGCCTGCGCTCCCGCTCTTTTTATTTAGGACTTCCCTACATACATGGGCAGTACAGCTCCTGAGGGGAAGAGTGATAGCGCGTGAGCTGTTGCACAATACATTCAGGATGTTCAGAACCTTTTTAATCTTGGGCTCGGTTAAGATGTGTTTAAGACATCTAACGATTAATCACACTTCTTCTGACAAAAGGACTGATGTATCACAATCACACTGTGGTTGGAACATTCAATTCTCTATTCTTTATCTTACTGCTCAGCTTCGGCTGCGTCCTGCATGAGTCATCTTCACATGTCCTAAAAAGAGCTTAGCGTGCACACAGAGATACCACAACTTGCAGAAACACGTCATGTCACATATCTTAAGTAACCTTCACCCATCACATCAGTACAATACACTTTATCAGAGCAGAGAGAACTACATTCTACCAGAGCAGAGAACACAAAACATGCATGATAAAATAAAACAGTGTATCTACAGAATAACTCCAACACATCTCAAAGCCACAATGATCACAACAATTTTACTCAACTGTGTTCTTAGCCATTTCCTCTTGTGAAATACTTAATCTCCCCAGTGTTTGTATATATTTGCTTTCATTACCTAATGTTTAACTACAATTAGTGTATTCCCAAGAACACAGGTGTAGAACACTTTTCAAGGGAGCTTTTAAAGTGGTTAAATGATAACATACTAGCAGTATCCCATAAAACCAAGGGAAGAAGTATTCAGTAAGAATAATAAATCATGAATTAAGTACAATGGAGGTATGACAGATTAGAGGCGTACAATGAATGATGTAATCGAAACCTGTGAATAGTGCTTTGGTGCAAGAAAACATACCTTTTCTCAAATAAGTTGGCCATGGGAGTTTGGTACAGCTTTGTGGTGTTACGGTTGGTCATACCATTAATGTTGTATTTCCATGGTAAGTGATCCTGGGCTACAGATGGGCAATGTATCACAGGAATAAAACAATAGCAGTGCAGACAATGACAAATCAAAGTGAATGTTAAAAATAGATGAGGCAACACATTCCCCAATGAAAGGAACCCAGATGTTTATTAATAAAGAAGAGCCAACAGCAGTTGGTGGAAGGGGTGCCAAGTAGAGGATAGCTTACTATACTATACTATACTTTGATAAAGTAACTTTAATAATGCAGAAAATTGTAGACTGCATATTGCTGATGTAAAAGCACTATATACTGCATACTACACAGTAAAAAGTTAAAAGTTAAATCAACTTGTGTACCTTCTCATGGCCCATTTGGTCAATGCATGTAGAGTATTAAACTCATATGAGTTATTTTCATTCAAGGCTGAGTACCATGTGCTGTGATGTGCTAACAGTTTTAACACTGTGATGGAAGTGGTTTGCTTAATTTCTGTGAGTTAATTTCTACATTACATAGAATTTATAGACCACACTTTTCCGCATTAATATTTAGTCACACAATCTCCTGATTTCTCTACATATTGCTAGAAGATTGAACAGTTTGGGGGTTCCATGCCTTGCTTTGAATACAACCCACTGATTAGCTGACAACTGCTCAACTGGCGAGTTACAGTCATGGCAGTTTATGAAAATTATTCATGTTAACAGTCTTATTATGTGACAGTACACTAAATGTTAATCACAAAACATATTACTTTGATTGTTTGGTCCCACCGCTGTGGTGTAGGAGCTATCGAAATGAGCTCAGCCAGTGGGTGCTGGCACTGGTCCATGTCCTTCACTGCATGATTATTTGATACCAAACCATCACAGACCCAAGATATTGTAGATAGTCTGTGAGTTTAGGGGCACTGACCATGACCTCCATTCTCTGGGTCAAATCCCAATCAATGTATAAAATAAACCTTTGCTGTGAAATTACTTATCATCAGTTCATTACAGACCCAAGACATGAGCTCATCTTACAACCTTACCATGTGAGCTTAGAAGGTGTCAACCTGAACTCACTGTCCTGGGTCAAATCAGGGTGGATTCAACTGTCAGCGGATGCACACATACGCATTTGTCTAAAGGTGGCAGGAGTGATTTGTGACCGAAGAATATCAGCAAGAGTGAAGGGGAAAGTTTACAAGACAGTAGTGAGACCAGCTATGTTGTATGGTTTAGAGACGGTGGCACTAACAAAAAGACAGGAGGCAGAGCTGGAGGTGGCAGAGCTGAAGATGTTGAGATTCTCTTTGGGAGTGACAAGAATGGACAAGATTAGGAATGAACATATCAGAGGGACAGCTCAGGTGGGACGGTTTGGAGACAAAGTCAGAGAGGCGAGATTGAGATGGTTTGGACATGTGCAGAGGAGGGACCCAGGGTATATAGGGAGAAGGATGCTGAGGATGGAGCCACCAGGCAGGAGGAGAAGAGGGAGGCCAAAGAGGAGGTTCATGGATGTGCTGAGAGAGGACATGCAGGTGGTTGGTGTGACAGAGGAAGATACAGAGGACAGGGTGAGATGGAAACGATTGATCTGCTGTGACCCCTAACGGGAACAGCCGAAAGACAAAGAAGAAGAAGAAGTGTAGCAATTCAGTGAGAGCTGCTCATTCTTCAGGACAGATCTTTTGTTTATAAAATGACTCACTGAGGCTTAACAAGCATGTTTCATTTTGGTTACACAATATATAAAATGACTATGCTGCATGCCTACTAATGTTACTGTCATCATACAGAATTCAAACAACAGGGGGGAAAAAAATCAGATATGAGCTTCAGTTAGCTGGCTGTTAAAAGTCCTTCACCAGACAAGAGGAAGGAGTGACCACTTTAGAGATTGCATACAATATTTTTTTCCCCACCAATTCAAGTCAAGTCTGGTAGCATGTGCTGTTATTGTGCATTGCCACATTCACAACAACACAAAAAAACTTTGGGTACTGGACTGCAACTACTTTGAAAGGTAACCATCTATCTGGTGCAGCCAGATGAAGTGTGGGTGTCCCCCTGGCCTTCTCCATCCACTGGGTTCTCAACACTCAGCATGCAGTGGATCATGCAGAGAGAAATGCAACAAATGGCCAAAATGCTGAAGTAGATGTTCCCTCACAATGCAAGTGATATACCTCATCTTAGTCTCACAGAGGACCCAAGGATCCTCCAAAGAGACCCCATACAAAAGACATCCAGCCATTGCCTTAGGTCAGTGGTTAGTGTCTATGTCTCACAACCAAACAGCAAGACAGGGAGCACCAGACCCTAACGACTTGGACCTTCATTCATTCTGAAACGATACCGGCATCGCTAAACACCTCTGTCCAGTGACCTCATAACGTGATAGGCTATTCCCAGGTCCATCTTGATTTCAAAGACAGAAGACCTACAGACATAAATGTCACTGTAGAGATAAGTGAATGTCTCTACAAGATCAACACAGTCACCACATACAGATACACTTCTGATGGCCAAGTCCAGGAATTCATTAAAAGCCTAGATCTTATACCCCAATCACACATAGCCAGAATTATTCAGAATGGTGTCAGAATGACGGATCAGCACACATCCAAAAAGTATCGGATTTCAGTTCCAAAATGTTCTGACAGCCATGTGCGGAAGTCCACACAGTTGGTCAAAATCAGCCGGCAGCCCCAAGTGTGATGCACATGTTCAAAACCCTCCGGGCACCATCGAGATGGGACAACTATCCGACAGTGGTCCATGTACAATCTAAGGACCATCTGACCGCAATTTACATATTCTGATTGGTGACAAAACAGGATCCGAAATGATTTGAGTGCATACGAGGGAACCTCGAGATGGATCTGGCACAGTATGCCTGCCGGTATGACCTGCACGTGCCATGTATAATAATGTCCACCCCCCGAGCGCAAAGGAACTGTTTAAATGGCATGCTTCATCACGCTTCATCATGATAATAATTATGAATTATCATGTACAGTAAATGTGAACAGCTGCTATCAAACCGAAAGCACCGTGCACATGGCGCTGCAAATCTGAACAGGCTGTTATATCCACAATAGACCTTACAGTACAGATATTTGTCCATTCCTTCCCATGGGCGATGTAAATAATGTGAACTGTTATCTTCATCATAACTGTATGTAACACGGGCAGCTGTGCCTCTCCGTGGTGCTCAGTAACGCTTCTTTGCACGCATCAGGCTCAGAGCTGAATGGATCTCACACTGTAATAAATGATCACCTTCTAACTCTGTAGTAGATATGATATGGAACTGTTGTGCCAGGCCGTGACAGCATTAATAAACATGAATCTCACCTCCAACAGCGGTCCAGGAGTGTTTCACAACATGGACATGGATCCGAAACTGGCAGCCTGTGGTTAAAATCCTCTCACCCAAAATAAAAGAATAAGTGCCATGTGATAATCCAACCACTGCGGTGTCCAAAGTTCTGTTGTGCTGCTGAAGTGAGCAGAAAAGAAAAAAGAAATTAAAGTTCCCTGGAAAGGCTCTGTCTGACGCATGTTGGGACAGCATGGCCCAATGCCAGCAAACTTTCAGCGAAGCTGTCCAGTGGCACGCGCGCACATGTGTGCCCCACAGTGGCTCATGCAGCGTTATGCATACACACACAGAGACAGACACATGACTGAGTGATCATTTCAGCCCCAAGCGTGCGTGTGAGGAACACAGCGCTGTCTCCTACTCTGGGCCCGTGTTGCCATCCAGACATTTTGACATCAGGCAGTCTTCAGCGCCTATTATGGCCATCAGACAGCAGACCTGTTGTATACATGCACTTGGATGCCATCGTACAGGTGTGGACGACGTAAACCGTATGCGTTCTGACACTGCTGACCACGCCTCTTTTCTTCCCAACTGCGGCGGATTATTTGGGGTTTTCACGTATCCCATAAACCCTTGCGTGCCAGAGAGTCGCTGCAGTCAAAACAACATAGAGAATCCACACGATGACAATTGTAAATGAATATTATACTACAAAAATGTCATTTTTTTATGCTTTTCATCACGTTAATAAGAGACTGCTGCATAATACCCTGAAAACTTGCTAAAACAATTATAACAAATAATCCGTGTCTGCTACGTTTAATCTGCGTAGAATTTAATAAGCGCAAACCGAATTTCAGAGATATTATATATATTAGTCTCGAACAAAGAGGACAGTGTTGTAAAGAACAATAATCAAGACGTTAAAAAGCAAACTTCACTTTCCCCCAGAACAACATGATCAGGAAGCGAGCGTAACTCACAGCAGCTCCCATTGAAAATAAGAGAGACAGCCTCTGATTCTCGCATGTTTACATAAAACAAATGCAATAACAACGTCTAAAAACCCAGAGAATATATTCACAAGAGTTTTAGGCACAATATAAAAATAGTTTTATGTTGCGATGTTAATGCTGTTGTCTGTGTGCAGCGGGTAAAGTGAAGCGTGATCAGAGCGTCTCATTGCAGTTCTCAATGTTACTGAGATCTCGCAGCGTGGCGACTTCTCCGAGGTTTTGCGGAATTTGAAACCTGAAAAGCCTCAATGGCAAAATTTGCTGTGTCGGGCTGGTTCCCGCACATTCTTGTTATGTGTGACAGGGGCTTTCGTCAAGACAAATGCCAATTTTCATCACAAACAGATAATATTACACTGTAAAAAATACTCTGTTAAATACTGGATTTGACGCCAACACTGACCCCACTTTTGTTTGTTTAGGGCTCTATTTTAAACCCAGTACAAAACAAAGTACAGCATGCCATTGCTAGTTTCAGTCTTTTTCACACCCAGTGCTCTTATTGTTTCAATAGGTGTGGTCAGATGCTGTGTTGGTGCACTGCAATTGTTAGACAGCAGGCGGGGATTGTGGCCATAAACAAAAACCTGGTCTCAAGTTGTTTTTTGTTGTTGTTTGGGGTTTTTTTTTTGTTTGTTTGTTTGTTTGTTTTTTGTAATGTTGCATTATTCTATAATGGAGGAGTAGGGAAACATTCAGGGTAAAAATGCAAGGGCATTTTTTATTATTTTGCATTTCAACAAAATTTGAAATATTTATTACCACACTGTGTTTATGCACTAAAAATATATATTTCGGTTGTCTGTTTTTTTTTTTTTTTTCGTTTTTTTTTACCTTACTGTGGCCCGAATTCTACAACCATGCTGCTCTGAGCACATCTGATCCCATCAGATCTCAGAAGTGAAGCAGATTAGGACTTGATTAGTAAGATGATGAGAGATGGTTTGGTAACCAGAGGAGCTGAGAACATATTTCCCCATGTACAACCCTAAATTCAAAAAGGTGGAACAGTATGGAAAATGCAAAAAAACAACAACAAAAAAAAAAAAAAACAGTGGTGCTAACATTTATATTGACTTCTGTTTTTTTTGCAGATAGTATGAACCCAAGAAATTTCATGTTTTGTTTTTCATGTTTTCTATAGTTGAAACATCCATTCCTGCATTTCAGCTCTGGATCATATTAAAAAATAATTTTTAAAAAGTTAAGATGAGACCAAACAAGGCTGGTAATGAGATAAAAATGTAATGATATTATTTCAAACAGACGATCTCAACAGGTGATTGTTATTCTGATTTGGTACGTAAGCACTATCCAGTCATTGAGGAGGAAAGATGGGGAGATCATCTCCAGTTTGTCAATAAATGTATGAGAAACTTTTTTGAAATGTTTAAAAACAATGTTCATCAAAGAAAGATGGAATTGAATTTGCATATGTTCCTCGCTACAGTGCATAATTTCATTAAATGATCCAATCTAGAATCTAGAGGCATATCAGTGCATAAAGGGCAAGTGTGCAAGCCTAAACTGAACTCCTGTGATCTCCAGTCCCTTAGACAGCACTGCATGAATAGCTGATATAACCACATGGATAAGACATTTCTTTGGAAAACTTTGTCAAGCATGACAATATGAAGCTACATTCATAAATGCCACTTAAAATTTTGCTGTGCAAAAATCATGCACTATGTTAGCTTTTCCAGAAGCAGTATCTACTTCTCTGGGCTCTGAGGCATCTTAATTAAACAAACACACAGTGGAAATTTGTATTGTGGTCAGATGAACCAGTATTTCAGATCTTTCTGGAAGAAATTGTAAGCCATGTGCTCTGGATCAAAAACAAAAAAGTCCATCCAAACTGTAAACAGCAACAAGTCCAAAAACCAGATTCTTATCTTATTCCACAATGATCTCCTCAGTGTTCCAACAACTACAACTGGCATTACTTACGTGTAGCTAGATCTGTGGAAGATCTCAATCTTTGGAACATTTTGGTGGCACTGTGATGTGGTGTGTGTGTGTGTGTGTGTGTGTGTGTGTGTGTGTGTGTGTGTGTGTGTGTGTGTGTGTGTGTGTGTGTGTGTGTGTGTGTGTGTGTGTGTGTGTGTGTGTGTGTGTGTGTGTGTGTGTACTGTAAAAACAACTAATACAGCATCGAACTGAGCTGCCAGACATGAGCTATGATGAAATTCTATCTCCAAACTATTGCTACATTAAATATGCAACCTCACCTTATGTGTTTAATCCATCACCACTGTACAGAAGACTAAAAACATCCACAAAATGTGCTCTGATGTAGGCGCGTGTGTAATGTCATAATTGCAACATAACTATGCCATTGGTTTAAGTCCCCCCCTACTGTCTAGTTTTTGAAGCACCAATCAAACACAACATTTATTTTACATCTTAGTAAGATACGTACACGTTGCCCCCCACTCCACATAAAATAATACAGATGTGGAGAAAGTGAAAGAAGAGCCAATAACTACCTCAGAGCTTGAAACAGTCAAATCAACAAATCAAAATAAATTATTTTTACAGTGTGCATCAAATATACGACCTACAAAAAATGCATCCTCGTCACTATCTCTGTGAAAATAACCATCTCACATCTTTATATTGAAGGTCTCACTGCATCCAGGTGCCCTATTAAAATGCCAAACTGTAATAAAGAATAATGATCCCCAGAGATGTGGTTGAAGGCTCCTCAGCTGCACGAGCTGCAGCCCTCTGAATACCAAGAGCCTGGAAACTTATTAGAGGAATAATCTGAAAAAGTTAAGGTCCCTCACATGCGTGTGAATCTTACGGGTCTTGCTAAAGAGGTTTGTGTTGCCTTGTGTCTTCCTGCTTCACTTCACTGGCACCTCATCATCCACCAGCAGCCTGACCTAGATGCAGCCATCCCTGTGCTCACATAATATACATATTCATCAAGCTTTCTTAATCATACAGAGCCCCACTGGGCGGAAGAGAAAACTCTGTAATTAATTGTTAGCATCTGATGGCAACTCATTTGGCAGAGGTTGTCTTGATTGCCACGTGGTCTTTTTCTTGATGCACTGCTGCTGCAGGCATTTCCCTGCAGGTTTCTCTCATAACTGTGATGGTCACTTGAGAAATGAGAAATGTGAGGTGTTGCTGTGGCTGAACCACACGTCATTTGGTGCATGTTTGAAGAAACAGTTCAAAAATGGCATGTCCCCATCACTCAAGATTGACCTTAATAAATCTAACATGTATCTCTGTCTGGCTTCAGACTGTGTGGGTGTTATCATCTCTGCCCAGACTCTGGTCATTCATGTGAAGGAAATAAGAAAAATGTGAAATACTGAGATTAACTGCAAAAACAACATTTATGACACATGATCAGCTGTTGAGAGAATAACAGATTGTAATCTGAGTTGTCGCTGCAATAATGTAGTTGTGTTTGTTGTTAAACCTTTTAACAAACACAGTGAGTGGAGTCACACTGGTGGTCATACGAGCAATGTCTGTCTGTCTGTCTGTGTATATTCCACTACTCCTCCCAGATCCTTTGGCCATTAGCTAATTTTGACGAAACCAATGTGGACTGTGAACCCAAAAAGTGCTCTGATTGGGTTTGTTTTGGCAAAGGTGAAGGCAATTGGGGTCAGAGGTCAAAATTTAAGTTTTTCTTTAAAAAAAACTCTGAACTGTCCAGCAATGTCAAATTTGCCAAAAGTCAATAATTGGATCAAGGTCAAGCCTGCTTGTCTGTTTGTTGGCCGACGACTCTTTCCAGGTCCTTTTGCTGATTTCCATTAAACTTGGCATATAATTGAAGGTTGACCTCAAAATTGCCCTTAAAGAATTCATTTTGGCAAAGGTCAAGGGATTTGATTTTCAACCTGTTTTAGATCAAATATGGCACACACACACACACACACACACACACACACACACACATTGGAGGATTCCATAACTGCCCTGGCAATGTCAACCTGAGGTCAATCATTTGGGTGAACGTCAAGGTCGTTGGAGGTCAGATATTGCCCTTACTTTCTTCATGCGCATAGGTACTATTACCTAGTTTTAAAAAAGTCAGTCCCATCTGTTGAGGGAGCTCTAAAGCCCTCTCACTTTCATGGATGTGCATCCCAGGAGGAAAACTGGTGTGTAAAGGTCAGGCATACGTTTTGATGATGTAACATGCCATCTGGCTGCGCTAAGATAATTTTAAGTGCAAAAATGTGTTATCTTAAAGCAACCGTGACACTGATGTTACAGCCTGCATGACAATGTCACGGGCTAAATAGAAATGCAAGGGATTACTAAAGTATGTCAGAGTTTATGATGGATAAAAAGGACTTTTCAGACACCTTGAAAACCCTACCACAGTTAAAACAAGACCACGGCATATTCACAAAATATTCTAATTCATCACAGGTACCTTCCCAGATGAGGTTTTCCAGGATTTAATACCTGAGGGAGTTTTTCCTCACCACAGTTGCCAAAGTGCCTACTCAAGGGGTGGGTATGGTTAGGCTTTACTCTTGTAAAGCACCTTGTGATGACTTTTTTGTGATTTGGTGCTCTATAAATGAACAGAACTGACAAGATTTCAAACAGTCATCTTCCATGTTGCATATCCATTGAAGTGAAGCCTTGTAGGTGACCCTGTGCTAAACAAATAACACAAAATTACAGTCTGAACAAACTTTACATTGCTTCTAAATAAAATTGCAGGTTGTTTGTAACAACCTCAACAAGGTCAAACAGCGACCTTATACATATGAAATGAATTCTGAACTCTGATATTCCTCAGTCCTTAAGCTTTGAGCAAAAGCCTGAGGTGAGATTTTATAATTCAAAAATTCAAGTGCCTCAGTGGTTCAACAGCTTCTCTGAGCATGAAGACAATCCTTAATATTAATATTAATATTAATATTTTAATATTAATATTAATATGACTGTAAACAGCAGTCAAAACATTCTGAAACAAAGTTTAGGCCCTAACAGAAGAACATATTTTGTGAGGAAATTAGCTGGAAAACAGGGCAGAGTGCTGTCGGTTTCCAGTTGAAAGTTTGACAAAGACAGACATTTGGTGGGCTTAATAGAAAGAAATTCCTAATGTCTTCAAAGGCTACAAATGTGAAAATGTCAGAAAAGCAAACAATAACAACACAAAGATGACAGGTTTTTCCTTTGTTCTGCAAAACTAACTCAGAGAGAAATTGATTGCTGTGAACAGGCACGCTCTTGCTTCTTACTATATTTGAGAGGACCCACAAGCATGAATTCTCTGTATTTAAATCCTGACCTGAAAAATCACAATACTGTATTAATTTTTGCCCCATGCCTAATTGTTTAATACATTTTTTGTTGTTGTTGGATCTGTGTCATACAGTTTTAATTTTACAACAATTAAAAATGAGATTCTTAATGTCTGGAATTCTAAACAAGTTCTCCCTCTGTCTTAAAGCATTCTCATAAAAACAATTCATTGTTCTAACAAGAAACATTTCAGTAATCAATTGCTAGAACACATAATTTCACATTTTATCTCTGAAGCAGGCAGGCAGTAGGACAAGATTTCCATTAACCAAAGTGTCAGGGGTTCTATTCCCAAATGCTCAACAGTATTGAAGAGTCTTTGTGCATGTGGTGGTTCCGCCAATCAGCCTGTTTGGCCGTGTTTTTGAGTTCTTGGTTGATTCTGGGTTTTTGTATTTTGTTGTTTTCTCCCGTGTGGGTGTCTCTCCTCGTGTCTGTTGTGTAAGCCCTCCTCCTCACTTCCTGTGTATTTGTATGTCTCCCCCTGTCTGTGGTGTGCACCTGCGTGTGTGTGGTTTCCTTCTCAGTGACTTGTGGATGTGTGTGTTGATCGGTTCTCTCCTCCAATGTGTGTGTGTGCTGATTGACTTCCTGCATGTGTATGTGTGTGTCTCCATTCCTCCTCTCCGTCTTCTGGTTGTGTAGGTCCCCCTCTGTGTCATTATGTATGCCCTGTGTTTATTCTGAGTTCCACATTGTTGTTTAATGGTATTCTCTATTTTGGTTTTCATCATTATTTTGTGCTGATTGTCATTTAGGTTTGGTCACTTTGTTATTGATTTCTAAGTTGTTCTTATTTTTATTCTGCTGCACTCACCTCGTACTTGTATTTCTGTGTGGTTATTCTTCTTTCACAATGGTTATGTTTGGGTTTTGTTAATTATTTTCCACTCACCCTTTGTTGTCCATTGCTTTGTTGATCACTGTCCCTGTGTATTTAGTTCTGTCACTTGTACACCACTTTATTTCCTACTTGCATTTTTGTTTCCCACCTTCGTTTTTACACACCTGTCTCATTAGTTGTTTCACTATTAAACAGACCTGTTCTGCTGTCAAGTTGGCAATTGAATCTTCAACATTGTATGACTTGTTGGTCGTTGCTTGTCATGGTTTCTGTCTCTGTGTTCCGTTGGCCAACTCTGCACTTTTGCGAGTATGTGTTTTTCTGACCTCTGAGTAATTCCATTGTTCTCGGTTACTTTCGCTTCTTGTGGCTCCAGTAGTTCCTGTTCCGTCTCCCCTCTCGGGATTATACTTTGTATGTTGTGCTATATAAGATGACTGATCACCCTGAACACTGTAAATAAACAACCCAGTCTCACAGATTGTCGTGATTCAGCAGCACAAAATATACATTAATCTATTGTTTCATCATATTGTCACGAAAAGTGCAAAATTTTCATCATGGGAGCACAAATTCATTTTAATTCATTCTGTGATAGCTGCATGAAATTAAAAGTGCAGCGGGGGGTTAGATTATGGTTAAGGTTAGGACTGGGGGTAGGAGTAGGGTTGGTAATAGTGAGTTAACACCCCCCCCCCCCCAGTCATGAAAATGTGAATCATTTCGTGATGGGAGGATAAAAAAAAACATGAGACTGGGCTGAAATAAACCACTGAGTTTTTGTCACAACTCTAGAGCTTCCATGGATGCATATTTGGGTTTGTCTAATATAACAGCGCAAGACCTTATTTGTTTAGCCTTGGGGCACATTTCTTTCAATACATCAAAACTACACAAAGGTGAGAGACAGATAAAAAATGGGGTTGAGAAAAAAAATCACTGCTGCTCTGAAAGTCATAAATAATATAACTGAAGCAGTGGACTGAAAATATGGCTGTGCTTTTCACTGATTTCAGGACATTTTGTTTACTAGATAGATAGATAGATAGATAGATAGATAGATAGATAGATAGATAGATAGATAGATAGATAGATAGATAGATAGATAGATAGATAGATAGATAGATAGATAGATAGATAGATAGATAGATAGATAGATAGATAGATAGATAGATAGATAGATAGATAGATAGATAGATAGATAGATAGATAGATAGATAGATAGATAGATAGATAGATAGAACCATTTACTGAAGAAAGTGTGAAGGACCTAAATGAGATGGTGAGGACTTTCCAGGCATGTGAGAGGCAAATAAAGAAAAATGCTTAAAATGGTAGGGGGTTAAGAGAGCTGTAGTTCATATACATATGTATGTTCACTTCAGCATTAATTCCACATGACAAACAGCAGCATGCAAAGTACAAAATATGAACGGAAAATAATGGGAGTTTACGCACTGTGTCCAAAGCAACAACACTCACACACACACACACACTACCAGTGGCGATTTTTTTATCATAATAATCATCATCATCATCATCATAATTATAATATGTGTAAATGGTTTACCACCTCTGTATGAATTCGGTTTGTACAATGAGATTGTAGTGTAAAGAAATAGTTACACAAGCACTGCTTCCCAAGTTAAGTGGTATAGTAGTCCAGAGTTTCAAAGTTCTGTGGACCCACATATCAGACAACCTCTCCTGGTCAACAAACACCATGGCAGGAAGGCACAGCAGCACCTTCACTCTCTGTGAGTCCTCAAGAAGTCCAACCCGGGTGTCAAGCTGCTGTCCGACTTCTACCGCTCTGCCATAGAGAGCAGCGTGACGTTCTCCCTCACAACATGGTGTGTGGGCTGTTCAGGTGTCGACCGGAAAGCCAGACAGAGAGGCACAAAGTCAGCACAAAAGATCATCAGCTGCCCCGTCCCCTGACTGGAAGACATTGCTGACTCTCGCTACATATTCAGAGCAAACAACGTAATCAAGAACAAATCCCTCCCTGGCCACGCCTTTTTCGACCATTTGCCTTCAGGCAGGCGCTATAGGTCACTAAACTCCCAAACAAACAGACTCTTAAGGAGTTTTTAGCCCATGCTTACAAATTCTGAACAAAACCATCAAGTCACTTTGCACACTGTATCTAACTATCTGACATGCCACTTTTATAGAGTTTTGTTTGTTTGTTTTCATGTATGAGTCTGTTTTTATGTACGTGTATGTGCACGTAGGCCTTTTTATTTTATTTTATGTGTATTCATGTTGAACGATTTACTATGAAAGGCACCTGCAGTCTCTCTCTATCTTGAGTATAGTGACAAGAAAGGCATCTTATTTGTAAGATAAGAATCTTACAAATAACCTGTTAAACATCTGAAAGAGAAACACTTTGATGAACATAAATGTTGCCTCTTCTGTGATATTCTCTAGTTTGATGTCCCTGATGTTTGATTACAAAAGGTACAATGAAAAAAAAAACAGGTTTTTGTCTCTCTAAGTGTCGACAGCAGCCAACAACACAGCAAAACCTGATCACATCGTTCACACCGTGTTGTTCCACTCGTGTGATTCTACACACAGCTGTCCGGTGCCATGATGTTGTAGTAACCATTTGTCATGAGGGTCACGTGACCATTTAATGCCTCTATTATCAGCATTCTTCCCTTCTTAAACTGGTCCATTCTTACTCATGCAGTTTACATCATGTTTGCTGAAAGTCATCTGTCCTTCAGATAAGAAAACAAATGGGCAAAAACTAAACACTAATTTCAAAGCTTTCTTAACATGGAATATTTCTTAGAATGATCTTGATCTGTCTGAACTCAGTACCTTTGGAGAGTTTTAGTCAGTTATGAAGGTGAAGAGCACATTGCTCTGAGGGACAGGAGATGGATGACCACCAACATGTTGACCTAGATTTGATTTACAATGTGTGCTTCAAACTATTTGGCTGTGTCCTTGCACAAAAAACTTCATCTGCATTGTCCCAGTTCAGCCAGCTGTAAATGGGTTCCATCTTAGGCTGGGGAAGTAACCTGTGATGAAATGGCATCCCATCCAAGGGGAGTCGTAGACTCTCATCCGCTTCAGCCCATGTTATCTGTGGATAGATTGCAGCCCGGTGGGCCTCTGAAGGGAGATATGTAGTGATCTGCACTACTACAGTTTTAATGTGAACTGGCCCACATCAGTCAACACAACAGATCAAACTGAGACTGAAAGTTAGATGAAGACCAGACAGTGCATACTTCCACCAAAATCCAGCTGGCCTCTCATAATCTGTCTTTACTGGAGTTGACTGGAGTTTTACTGGAGCAACTGAAGGTACTGTACTGGGTCATTTTACAAATACTCTAGTACAGGAGCTTTCAAAGAGTGGGAGAGTGAGCCCCCTCTCAGAGAACAAATGAATAGCAACCCCCCCGCCCCCGACACATCCATCCATCCATCCATTTTCTTCCGCTTTACCCGGAGTCGGGTCGCGGGGGCAGCAGCTCAAGCAAAGCTGCCCAGACCTCCCAATCCACACACACCTCCCCCAGCTCCTCCGGGGGAACCCCAAGGCATTCCCAAGCCAGCCGAGAGATGTAGTCCCTCCAGCGTGTCCTGGGTCTTCCCCGGGGCATCCTCCCAACGGGATGTGCCCGGAACACCTCTCCAGCGAGGCGTCCAGGGGGCATCCGGAAAAGATGCCCGAGCCACCTCAACTGACTCCTTTCGATGTGGAGGAGCAGCGGCTCGACTCCGAGCTCCTCCCGCGTGACTGAGCTCCTCACCCTATCTCTAAGGGAGCGCCCAGCCACCCTGCGGAGGAAACTCATCTCGGCCGCTTGTACTCGCGATCTCGTTCTTTCGGTCATGAGCCAAATCCCATGACCATAGGTGAGGATCGGGACGTAGATCGATCGGTAAATCAAGAGCTTTGCCCCCCTACTTAGCTCTCTCTTCACCACGACGGTCCGATACAGCGACCGCATCACTGCAGATGCTGCACCTATCCATCTATCAATCTCACGCGCCATCCGTCCCTCACTCGTGAACAAGACCCCAAGATACTTAAACTCCTCCACTTGAGGCAAGGACACTCCACCGACCTGAAGAGGGCAAAGCACCTTTTTCCGGTCGAGAACCATGGCCTCGGATTTGGAGGTGCTGATTTTCATCCCAGATGCTTCACACTCGGCTGCAAACTGCCCCAGTGCACGCTGAAGGTCCTGATTTGATGAAGCCAACAGAACCACATCGTTTGCAAACAGCAGAGATGAGATTCTGTGGTTCTCAAACCAGACCCCCTCTACACCCTGGCTGCACCTAGAAATTCTGTGCATAAAAATAATGAACAGAACTGGTGACAAAGGGCAGCCCTGGCAGAGGCCAACGTGCACTGGAAACAGGTTTGACTTACTACAGGCAATGCGAACCAAGCTCCTGCTGCGGTCGTACAGGGACCGGATAGCCCTTAGCAAAGGACCCCGGACCCCGTACTCCCGGAGCACCCCCCACAGGGTGCCCTGAGGAACATGGTCGAACGCCTTCTCCAGATCCACAAAACACATGTGGACTGGTTGGGTGAACTCCCATGAATCCTCGAGCACTCGATGGAGCGTGTAGAGCTGGTCCAGTGTGCCGCGACCTGGACGAAAACCACACTGCTCCTCCTGAATCCGAGGTTCGACCATCGATTGAATTCTCCTCTCCAGTACTCTGGAATAGACCTTACCGGGGAGGCTGTAGAGTGTGATCCCCCTATAGTTGGAACACACCCTCCAGTCCCCCTTCTTAAACAGAGGGACCACCACCCTGGTCTGCCAATCCAGAGGCACTGTCCCCGATCGCCACACGATGTTGCAGAGGCGTGTCAGCCAAGACAGTCCCACAACATCCAGAGACTTAAGGTACTCAGGACGGATTTCATTCACCCCAGGACCCCTGCCACAGAGGAGCTTTCTAACCACCTCGGTGACTTCGGCCTGGGTAATGGATGAGTCCGCCTCTGAGTCCCCAGTCTCTGCTTCCTCTTCGGAAGACGTGATGATGGGATTGAGGAGATCCTCGAAGTATTCCTTCCACCGCCCGACAACATCCCCAGTCAGGGTCAACAGCTCCCCACCCACACCGTAAACAGTGCTGGTGGAGAGCTGCTTCCACCTCCTGAGGTGTCGGATGGTTTGCCAGAATCTCTTCGAGGCCAACGTATAGTCCTCCTCCATGGCCTCCCCGAACTCCTCCCAGACCTGAGTTTTTGCCCCCCGACACACATACACACAATTTCAATATCTTCGTGGTTTTTTTTATTATTCTTTTAGAGATCTTAAAAACATTTTTAAAGTATTTGTGCATTTTTAAGGAACTGTCTAGGCATTTACACTTTTTACAACTTTTGTAAACATTTTAAACATGTTTTAAAGACTTCCTATTCTTTCACATATTTTACCCCCTTTCTAAACATTTTAAACGTGTTTTTTAAAGAACTTTGTATTCTTCTATTTTTATTTTTTGTCATATTTTAAACATCATTTTTTAAAAACATGCAAACATCTCTGTGTTTTTAAATGTCTTTGGCATAGCTAACACATTTTAACATAAATAATAAGGGATGGGTATTTATAAGATTTTATCAATGTCGATGCCATTATCGATTCCGCTTATCGATCCAATTCGTTATCAATACCTCATGTGAATTTTCTGTGTACTAAAACTAGGCTTTACAGGTTTTCTACATCAATAACATTTTATTGAGTCTTAAAGTAAATAAATATGAAATTGGTCACTGGATCCTTGATCTCTGCACATAAATAAAAATAAATCAAATCTGTAGTTTTTCTCAAAAGCAATTTTCTTTCAGACATTAATGGCATGAATGTCTTTCCATACTTCTGAGCTGAGCTCTAACAGCCGGCTGTGCTGCACGTCAGGATGTAATTCGTAAAGAACACAGGACGTCTCATTTTGGGAGGAAAAAAATGTTTTAGTCTGTTGTCTGTGTAATGTTTGGAAAGAGGTGTAATTTGATTTAAACGGTGATTCGCTTTGAAGATATTAATTCTGACCTGACTCTGTCTCAGCAGAGAGCAGCACAGGGTTTGGAGCTGTGTGAACGGAACTGAGGACGATTCTCGTTTCTTACCTGCAACAAGACAAGAGTCCCAGTTAGTGACTTTAATCTGCACAAAAGTGACTCACGATTAACATTTTTAAATGGCTTTGAGAGGGGTTAAGAAGCAGACTTGTTGCTTCTGAAAAGCAGTGAAGCAATGAACCAACAAAACAGACCACTGCTTCATTGTTTCAAGTTTCAAAGCAGAGCCGTTGCAGAAGCGGTTGATTACAAACCCACTGCAGGGTCTGTAATCAATCTAAAGAAATGATCGTTTTGCCGATAAAACACCCTCAAAAATAACGGCCACTCTGAAGGACCGATAAGGGACTTGTTAAGCAAAAAGGCTATTGATGTCAGTGGATCGAATAATTTCTTAATGATTCTCAAAAAGAACTGGTTCATGACACCCATCCCTTGTTCCTCCCCTCCCTGAGGTCCCCCCACACACACACAGACAAAGAACCGGGGGGGGGGGGGGGGGGCACATCTCACAGTTTGAAAAGCACTGCTCTAGTATGTAGTATGACATGAACAAGCGAAGCTTTATTTTCAGTTTGTGGCTTTTTACAACTTTTTCCCCACTGGGCAGTTTTTTGGTGCCATTTTCGGTTTCTGCCTTCGTCTACCATAGAGCGAGCATTGTGGACATTTGAATTTAGTAATGAAAAGCCCAGTTGGTGTACATTTTGCATTATATCTCAATCAAAAGTGCCTCAGTCACTCTCATTTTTCTGTTATAGATTTACCTACACCACCAAAATTGGATGGATGTTCCAATTTTATGCCTGTTTGTCTATCTTTCAGTTATCAATCAGAAACCAAGTGCCAAAAAGCAATGACAAATTGTGCAAAGCAGAGATTCTGTGGAAAATTATCTGTAAAATAATTCAGAAACTGAAAAACTCGAAAAAAAAAAAAAAAAAAATTGGTTCAAGTGCATTTGCTAAATACATACTCCTGACACTAGATCACATCTAATTTAGCTTATGAAATGTCATTTCTAACAGGACTTTGACCTTGACAATTTTTTTCAAATGTAAAATTTTGTGGAATTGGAAACTAGTGTTGGCGGAGGTTTGTGCTCTAGTTTTAATGTGACACACTTCACTTTCATAGGCTGTGTGCTGTTGAGTTTGTGGCCTGACTATGTTGTATTTTGTAACAGCTTGTGTCTGTGTTGTTTTACACTATAACCTGTCTCTGCTAAATCGCTACTCAGTGTTTTTGTGTGTTACTTATTTATTTATTTCAATGTCACTTGTGTGTGGGCCGCCAGAAGAGGAGGTACTGCTGGCCCACCACCAGTGGGCGCCCTGCCTGAAGTGCGGGCTTCAGGCACGAGAGGGCGCTGCTGCCACGGACACAGCCGGGGGTGACAGCTGTCACTCATTATCTCTTGACAGCTGTCACCCATCTACTCAACATCATCTCACTCCATAAAGACCAGACGTCATCTCCACCTCGTTGCCGAGATATCGTACTTCATTGGAGGTAATAGACTCAGCCGTTTGTGTTTTACACATCAATCTGTATATTGTGAGTCTTTGCAGGAGTACCTGTTATCCTCTGTCTGTGGGAGCTGATTGAGTGCTGGACTGCACTCTTTTCCCCTGAGGAATCACTGCGGTACTCTGCAGCATATTGAGTGAGAGGTGGAGGTGGCATTCCCACCGTTGTTGTTACTGGGTGTACACACAACCACACTTGACTGTCTTTGTTCTCGCCAGCAGTACCAGATCCGACAGTCGGGGACGGTGATCACCTGGGAATTCGGGACTTGGCGGCTCCAGTATTCACCAGGTTCGGTGGCGGCGGAAATCGTGTGGTTCCGGCTCTTCTCAGGACAGACGTCTTCTATCCTCGAGCCTGCCCACACGTCACCTTTGTGGATTGACTGTAATCATATTCTGAGATTGTCTGTATGTTCGTTGTGCTCCTTCACAACATTAAATTGTTAATTTTTGGCTCATCTATTGACCGTTCATTTGCGCCCCCTGTTGTGGGTCCGTGTCACTACACTTTCACAACAGTCACTGTGACTTTTACTTAAATAAATCAGAATGACACATGAAGTCAAGTCAAGTTTATTTATATAGCACATTTGCAACAACCAAAGCTGCCCAAGGTGCTTCACATGTACAGAATAAAAAGAGTATAAAAATACAAGAATACAAAATACAGAATCCAAGCACTAACAAATACAATGAAATTTTAATACAAAAGTGCAGCTCCACTTAGGTATTGAAGGCCTTTGCAAAGAGATGGGTCTTCAATGATGATTTAAAAACATTTAAAGAGGATGCAGATCTAATATTAAAAGGAAGGCTGTTCCACAATTTAGGAGGAGCTACAGAAAAGGCCCTGTCTCCTCTGGTTTTCAAACATGTTCTTGGCACGTTGAGAAGCAGGTGATCGATGGACCTCATCATCCATGGGGGAGCATAAAAGGACACCAGCTCAGATAGATAAGGTGGAGCCAAACCATTCAGGCATTTAATTACAATGAGCAAGATTTTAAAATCAATGCGATAACTCACTGGAAGCCCAGGCCAGTCTCAAGGTTTTTTTTTATGCTCCCGTGACAAAATGAGTAAAATTTTCGTGACGTTTAACTCAGTATTCCTAACCCTAGTCATACCCCGACTCTAACCTTAACCCTAACCCTAATCTTACTCTTTCCCCCCACCCTAACCATAACCACTCCGACACCCCCCCCCCCCCCCCCCGCTTCACTTTTAATTTCTCGCAGCCATCATGGAATGAATTATAATGAATTTGTGCTGCCGTGACGAAAATGAGGCGCTTTTCGTCACAATAGCAAGAACAAATAGATTAATGTATATTTCGTGCTGCTGAATCACGACTTGCCGTGAGACCAGGCTGGGAAGCCAGTGCAAAGATGACAAAACAGGCATGATGTCTTCACTACGCCTGGTGACTGTCAGTAAGCGAGCAGCAGAATTCTGCATGAAATGTAAGCGGCTAAGGGAGGATTGGTCTACTCCACAGTACAGCAAGTTGCAGTAATCAAGTCGCTGTAAATGTGTGGACAACACTCTCAAAATCCTTGCGGGGGAGGTAAGGTTTCACCTTGCTTAGGACTCTGTCCAACTTAAATGAGCTGTCTATTAGAACTCCAAAGGTTTTTTTTACCACAGACTGAGAGAAAGGTGCCAAAGGGCCAAGAACACAGTCAGTGCATGATGGGGAATTGGGATAGCCAAACACAACTTCGGTTTTGTCTTCATTCAGTTTTAAAAAAAATTGAGCCAGCCAACTCTTCATGTCCTGCAGACAAGCCAGCAGAGTCACTGTGCTGCCTGATTTGAGGGGCAGATAAATCTGCAAGTCATCTGCAAAACAATGGAAAGTAATATTGTATTTTTAAAAAATATTACAGAGAGGCAAAATGTACAAAGAGAACAAAATCGGGCCCAGGACCAAACTCTGGGGAACTCCACAGGTCAGAGAAGCTCAACCAAATGAGTAAGGCCCCAGATGTACAGAAAAGGTCCTGTTTTCCAAGTAAGACTTGAACCAACATAGGGTTTTGTTGCTACAGCTTTTTTGAAATGTGTTGCAGGCATCCATTTAAAATAAAGCAAATATTTGCACAAAAACAATAAAGTTTATCAGTTTGAACATAAATATCTTGTCTTTGTGGTGTATTCAATTGAATATAGGTTGAACAGGATTTGCAAATCATTGTGTTCTGTTTTTATTTACATTTTACACAATGTCCCAACTTCACTGGAATTGGGGTTGTAGATAAAAAGGCAGCTTCGATATGGGCCTATAATTAGACAAGATTGCATGGTCAAGATTATGCTTTTTGAGGAGAAGCTGCACAACAGTATGCTTGAAGGCAGCCGGGACACAACCAGAAGACAAATAAACATTTAAGACCTACAGCAGATGAGACCCAACAGTGTCAAACACATTTTAAGAAGCTCGGAAGGGATGCCATCTAATGGACAATCAGACAGTTTCAAGTGTCGCACTACAGTGCTCAATTCAGCAAGTGATACAGGGTCCAATTCATTGAAAGTTGCAGAACACAAACTGTTGAATGATAAAACAACATTAGAGAGAGTGTCAGCTGATGCTCTATCAGATATTTTGTGCACAAAAAAGTTTAAAAATTTACACACAGTACATCTGACAACACAGTGCGGGGAGACTCAACAGAATGAACAATACAATTTAAAACAGTAAAAGGGACCCGGGGCCTATGACTGTTATTAGAAACAATGTTGGAAAGATACTGGGCTTGAGCAGTCTTGACCGCACTTTGATATGTTGTGCAACAGTTTCTAAGAATTCCCAGTGAGACATGAAGCTTGTCCTTTTTCTTTCTCCTTTCAGCAAGTCTACAGTCACGTCTTAGTGCGCCAGTAGTTCCACTGAGCCAGGGTTCAGCCATCGGCTTATCTCAAACAGTCTTGAAAGGAGCATTAGAGTCCAGGATGTCAATACACTTTAAATGCAGCAGACTTGTTAGTTCATCAGCATTACAGCCAGAGTCACAGATAGAAAAAGGCAAAGACGCCTTAAAGAATAGTGTCGCAGTCATTGAGCCAAGAGCGTGCTTACGCTGTGCAGGAGCAGCCTGTTTAGGCTGAGATGGCACCAGAGTTAGACTGAAAATAACCAGCATATGATCAGAGATGCTAGTCTGACATATTTCTTCAATGCATACGTCGACACCTAGCGATAAGATGAGGTCCAATAAGTGTCCTTTCTCATGGATGACACCACATACCCATTGCGTAAGGTTAAAACCATCAATTAGATTTAAAAAGCCACTGACCAGAGGTTTAGCCTCACAACACAAATGAATGTTAAAGTCACCCAATTAAAAGTCAGTCAGCGGTGAGCACAATCTCCCCCAGAAGGTTTGAGAATTCCTTAATAAAGTTTTTATTAAACTTAGGAGGGCGGTATATTACGGCACACAGCGAAGACAACTGCACTTCAAACAGCTGCAGCTCTAAGCTGGAATATGTGGCTTAAGGAAGCTGTCTGCAGTGAAAACAGGATTTAAATACGGACGCTACTCCACCACCTTTTCCTGAAGGATGAGGAGAGCTTAGAAATGCACAGTTGGGAGGGAGAAGTTCAGAAAACATGGTTGATTCACCAGGATGTAGCCATGTCTCCATCATAAACATGAAGTCCAGCTTGGAAGAAGTAAATAAATCATTGAGCAAAAAAGTCTTATTGGCAAGCGATCTGGTGTTTATCAGTGCAAGGCGAAGAATTGTGACATTAGTATCCAAAACACGGCAATGTGCTAGCTGGCAAATCTTCCTGCTGTCCACTCCGAGCTGCCAGCTGGTCCGAAGGGCCACACCGGAGGCAACAGCTGATCCACACCACCGCTGAGACCAGACATAGGCACGGGAAAGATCCATCAGTCCCTTGGGCGAATTCCAACGGAAAAACCGCGACGGGATCCACATGCTCGGTGGTAAGTCCTTAGTTTAACCAAAAGGCCACCTCACTTTCCTCTTTTCCTTGGGCGTTTCTTCCTAAGGAAAGGCTCTGTATGCAGGAACACCGTTATATACGTAGCCTTGTAATGATAATGATAATACTACTAATAGTATCCTCATATTTCCTCTGGAACGCTATGAGGCATACTGTTCATCTGCTTATCACGCTACACAGACAAACAGTTTTAATTTTACACATAACGTTAGTATAACAACGCGAGCAGCACACTGCACATAAATAAATGTTAAATAATAAAATAAATAAATGTTAAATGCAACATGTTCCATGCAAACACATATAACTTTACTGATTAATGCTGAGGGTAGTGGCTCGCCCATCTGGGGGTGTGGCTGGAGTGCAGGGGGAAAAAAGGCAGGCGAGGGCAGTGTTTGCCAGCCTGCAGGCTGCGTAGCACCTTACTGTCCAGGAAAGGTTTTATTTTATACAACATTTAAAACTGAAGTCTGTTATCTGTGGTTTTTGAGTCTTTTGAATGTGCTCCCCATTACACCCGGGAAAATCGGAAATTCACAATCTAACACCTCAGTAATGACACCCACCTCAATAGCAGGGTGTAGTGGCTGGATTAAGGCATGCTGGGATATGTTTAACCTAATCTCATCTATTTTCTTCTCGAAGTAATCCAAGAAATCTTGTGCTGTCAAAGGAGAGTGACTTACAGGTTTTTGTCCATGAATAAGTTTTGCCACCATGTCAAAAAAGAACTTTGAGTTATGCTTGTTTTTGTTGATCAAATCAAAGTAACAGGTCCGCTTTGTAACCAGTAGTGCATGCTTATAGTATAAAATAGTATCATGCCATGCAAGGTGGAATACTTCTAATTTTGACCTACACCATTTCTGTTCTAGACCTCTAGCCTTATGGCTGAGGTCACACAAGCATAATGCTATACAATTAATTCTATACATATAATGAATCAACAAATCAGTGATCGCAGGCTCAGTTTACCTATAATGCAGTTTGGCATCTGTGTGTGTTAATGTTCAAAAGTTCAGAATTAATGCATTATTTTAAATTTAAAAGATATGTGTTATATTTTCCCTTTGTAGAAATGACAGACTTGACATTAATGTAGTTAAACTATCTGGATTAATTTTGTTTATAAATCAAAACCATAAATCAAACCTGCTTTCCTTTTGAGGACTTTGGCATCATGGCTGGACCGCTGTGTACTGTAAAGGGTAATGACATTTGTTTTGTTTTTTTTTTTGTAGTAGTAGTAGTAGTAGTAGCCTGGCGCCCAGGCCCCTTCTGCTGGGGTACAGTTAAGATCAGCTCTTCTCAGTTGCCTCACTGCTGCAAAATATGTAGCAGACAGGAGCCAGCAGGGTTTATAAATGTTTTTCACTGTTACTAATTATGTAAATAAACGTTAGCAGCCTAAATTTAGTTATCAGAACTAAATTTAACGGAAGCTAACTGCTCCGCTTTTAAGGTTATCTGAAAAGCTAATCTACTAACAAATAAATTATCTTCAATAATAATGAGCGGTTAGCGGATTAGCAGAACTGTGCCCACCACTGTGTATGTTACGTGTGTTATGTATGTATTATGTATTTTATATATGTTATGTATGTGTTAAATATGTTCCTGGTCAACTGAATGTAAAATTGTGTCCAAACATCTGACTGGTAGTGTATGTGTAATGAAAATGTTAATCCTAATCACAATCTCATTTTTCAAAAAGTCTTTCCATTAAAATTTGTTTCAACATCAAAATGAAAAAAAAAAATAATAATAACTGTTTCACCAAGACACACACATATGCCATCCTAAAATACAGTTGCTTCAACAGCCACCTGTTTTCCCGGAGGATGAATTTCTTCATTAATGCTGTCTTGTGGTGCACAAAAACCACATTCAGTGTCAGTCAATAAAAGAAAATGAACTGAACTGCCCAAGAGGTGAGGCAGTCTGAGAGAAATGTATCATGTTCATCCCCTGCATCCCAGAGCGCAGCATCATGAAAATTTTCCATTTATTTATGCAGCAGTGTCACATTGTCTCGTCATTCTACCTCAGGATGCTAACTGCAGTGATTTAATTTGAGTAAAACCCAGCAGCTCCACCGCTTCAACAAACAAGAATCATTTAGATGCTTCTTAAAACTACTCAGTATTATCCCAGCTGAGACCAGGGGAAAGCTGTTAAGGAGAAAAGCAGACATGAGCCTCTCCTGGAGGATTTCAACTCTCTGCTGTGGTCACATTATTTGTTTAACAAGCAGCGGGTCTCCATAAATGCTGCACTGCTGCAGCGCCCTGCCCCTGTGATGTACTGTAGCACTACCAAGAGACATTCCATACACAGAGTTTGTTTTCCATTGTGGGCGGGAACTTTGGCTGCTGTGTTTTCTCAAAGCTATATCCATGCAAATCATCACATTTCCCCCCTGTGTACTATGAGCTGTTTGAATGCAGCTGCTTGTACCTCAAGAACACCACAGTGAGGTGCACAGCAGGCATAGCACACCACCAACGGCTCACCGCGGAGAGATTACAGGAGTCCACCCACACAGACATCAGATGCAGGTCCACGGAGGTTCAGCTACAAAAGTGGAATCCGAATAATACTACAGGTGCACCAGATACAGTGTGGTCCACACCTACTGAGGATCTGCTGTGTGTTGAGTCAGAACACGTCTCGCTGTAGGACATCAATATGTGATGTGGGACTGGACATGTTGGATGCTTTATTCATTCATGAACAAACATTTTCATGAACAAGGAACAAAAGAAGATAAATCTTGTAAACATTGTCCTTATATCATAAATTCATGAAAAACATCCAGAAACTTCCACAAACGTCCACAATTCCAACCCCAACACTGTCTCCTTGTCCGTCACCAAACGTCAAATAAACATCAACAGTGACTTAACTGTCTTACATTTCAGCAGTTGCATTCACTTATCTTCTCATTTACTGTATTCTCTCATAATTTTATCTGGATACATTTTTTTTAAATTGCAAACATTTGTACAACATTTAATTTCTTTAGTCAGTGGATTCCAAAGCTTAACTCCATACACAGAGGGACACTTCTGTTTCATAGTAAATGGAAAATAAATGGACTGCATTTATATAATGCTTTTCCATCTGCATCCGATGCTCAAAGCGCTTTACAATAATGCCTAACATTCACCCTGATGTGAGGGTGCTGCCATACAAGGCGATCGCTACACACCAGGAGTAATAGGGGATTAAAGACCTTGCCCAAGGGCCCTTAGTGATTTTCCAGTCAGGCTGTGATTTGAACCAAGGATCTTCTGGTCCCAAGCCCAACGCTTTAACCACTACACCATCACCTCCCCTAATGTAGTTTAGTGAGAACCCGAAAGTTATATTTTCTTCTATGGCAAGTGGCCTGTGTAACAAGACTGAATACATTTTGGACATCATCTGGTAAAATACCACACTTAGCTTTCCACATGATAAGAGCAATTTTTGAGTCAACAAAATCTTTAAATTTTAATTGTGTCAGGGACTGAGGTGGCGAGGCACAGCGGGCGGATGGACACAAATGCATGACTCAGATGTGGGTTAAGAAAAAGGCTTTATCCAAAAAACAGGCTCAGGTTGATACACAAGGTCACAAGCAGGCAGGCAGCGGTACAGACAGTCTTGAGGCGGCGGCGTGGTCAGTGACAAGCGGAGTTCCAGCACAGGCAAACAGGGGTATTGGAGGAGGCAAAAACATAGTCAAAAACAAGCAGGGTTCAGGCACAGAGAAGAAGGTTAACAGGCTCAGGCAAAAACGTGGTCAAGGACAAGCAGAGGTCGAGAACGGCAAAAACACAGACTAAGACAGGATACAGGTGGCTTGGAACGAGGCAGAATGCACAACGAACTAGCAGTGAGTGGTGGAATACAAGGGGTTTAAAAGCAGAGGATAATCAGGGCGTGATGAGAAGCAGGTGCAGGAAAGAAGGCGTGGCTGGACGAGACAAGAGTGGAGTGACAGGTGGGCGTGTCAGACAAAAGCAGCAAGGAGAGGAATGTTCCTAAAATCCAAAAGTGAGAAACAGAATCAACAAATGAAAAGGCAGAAACAGAACAACAGAAAATTAAAGACTGGATCAAAACTAGAGAAGAACTCAACATGTGGCAGGAGTGTACAGAAAAACCTAAGGGACTAATGTGCTCAAAAGAGAGTGACTGAATAACCAGAAAACAAGAGACAAAGACTAAACTAGAACAGAACTCAATAAGTGGCTGACGTGTGACATAATCCTCAAAACCTAATGTGATAACACAGAAAGACTAAATAACAAACAGAGACTAAACTAGAACCAAACTTAATGTGGGTGAAGTGTAACAAATCATAAAACCAAGACTAAAGTGTAAGAAACAGAAAAACACTCAGGGTTGGACAGAAGGACAAAGAGAGGGAAACAGACGGAGACTGGGGGACAAAAACCAGATTCTGTGCAGGTCCAGGGCCAAAACCTGACAAATTGGTTGCAATAAACAAATTGTTAGTATGCTCTCTGTAACCTTTTTTGTTGACAATTCTAATGGATCTCTTTTGTAGCAAATACAATGGCTTAGTGGGACTGTTATATGTATTTACCCAGACTTCAGCGCAATAACTGAAGAATGGGAGAATCATAGAGGAACACAACACACACAACGAATTACATTCAAACAAATCTTTTACTTTTGCATGTGCATGATGAATGTGACTGCACACCCTCACTGTTATTCAGTGGTGCTTGCATCTAGATAATGAGGGAAGCCTGCTTTCCAGCTGAAGCACCCCCACCCTCTGTGCACTGGGGCCCTCCGGTGTAGCCATCACAGCCAAGATAAGCTCCAAGCAGGATTTTTCTCATTACAGAAACATTTTTTCTTTCTTTTTTTTTTTTTTGGAGTTGATGGGCATTGCCATGTTCACAGAGGCCTGGGGAAGAAAAAATTTGGTATAATGTGTGGGTAGAAGTAAAAGTCTGCTGTCGCGCGGTCAACACCACCCCGTTTTAACCCCTTCAGCTATTCCACCACCCCACTATCAGCAGCTGCTGAATGACAATTTCCACCAAAATGCCAGCTGGCTCGCCTTCATTAAACACCAAAATCAAACCACAGCTAAAGGTGGATAAAATGACTCGTTCTTCACACCTTATTTCACTTATCTCAGCAGTGATGTTCATATCTCTCAGCGCTCGACCTTTGAGTTCAAGAGACGCCTGTGAAGAGCTTATGGAGTCATGAGGTCACTGGACAGAGAGGAAATGTCAGTCCCTTTGCAAACTAACAGAGGTCCAAGTCTTTAGGGTCTGGGTGCTTCCTGTCTAACTGTGTGGTTGTAAGACAGATGATAACCTGTGACCTAAAGTGTAAAATGGGATGCCTCTTGTGCAAGTTCCATTCAAAGGATCCTTGAGCCCTGCTGGAATTACTTTGTGTCGAATAAACAGTTACTTAGGGAACATGGGGAGACATGCTCAGCCTAGACATTTGTGAGTATGTGTTATGTCAGTAAAAGTCTTTCTTGAGCCCTGTTGTGGCAGCTGGATGTCACTAAATCAATGAAAACTAGCCATAGGAAGATCAAGATTCAGGATTCAAGATTCAATTCATTATTATACCCTTGGGTAAAACTGGTTTACAGTGAGTGAGTCATCTCATTTGGTAAACACACAGCAAAACACAGAACAAGACAAAGTGACGACAGTGCTAAAAAATTGCTGAACAGCTCACTCAGTATTGTTAATTATACAATTATAATACTTAATGATTATTATAATTACACTGTGGCAAAGATATAAATATTGCAGCTATCTATAAAGCAAGAAATTTCTGTGTGTGTGTGTGTGTGTGTGTGTGTGTGTGTGTGTGTGTGTGTGTGTGTGTGTGTGTGTGTGTGTGTGTGTGTGTGTGTGTGTGTGTGTGTGTGGGTCTCATATCTCTCTGACTGGTTTGTCAAATCGGCCTCAGCTTTCAGATATAGCTTGCACATGGCACAATGATGTGCATCATTTATTATGAAAATTTGGGGGATTAATTTTCAAAACCTTTATTTTGAAGTCATCATTATTATTTGGCACAAAACAACATTGTCACCTGACAGCTTTACAAAAATCGTTGACAAAGATGAGTCACTCTCTGCCTTCAACAGATGCCTCTAACGTGTTCACAGGGGAAGAGACGGGAAGAAAAAAATAAATAAATAATACACAAACAGTCTGACAGATATGCGACCCACAGATACACAGACAGACACACAGATGCTTCTTGCTTTATTATCACAAGGCGAAAGGTTCTCTCACGCCAGCTTCGACAAACATCTTCAACAAAGCTCCCACTTTTCTACATACTTCCTGTGGGCACTGCACTAGTTGGCCTAAATAGAAGACTTGCTGGCCACTTTATTAGATACACCTGTTCCATTGCTTGTTACCACAAACAACTAATCAACCAATCACATGGCAGCAATTCAATGCATTTGGGCATCTGGACGTGGTGAAGATGACTTGCTGAACTTCGAACTGAGCATCAGAATGGGGTTAGAGAGGGGATTTAAGTGACTTTAAATGTGGCATGGTTGTTGGTCCCAGACGGGCTGGTCTGAGTATTTCAGAAACTAGTGATCGACTGAGATTTTCATGCATAAGCATCTAGGGTTTACAAAGAATGGTCTGAAAAAGAGAATATGTCTTGTTGATGTCAGAAAACAGAGGAGAATGGAGAGACCGGTTGACTGGGTGACTGCATGATGCCATCATGTCAGTATGGATAAACATCTCTGAGGACTATTTCCAACAGCTTGAATCCATTTCAATTTATTTCAATTTCAATTTATTTTCATTTATATAGCGCCAAATCACAACAGAGTTGCCTCAAAGCGCTTTACACAGGTAAGGTCTAACCTTACCAACCCGCAGAGCAACAGTGGTAAGGAAAAACTCCCTCTGAGGAAGAAACCTCAAGCAGACCAGACTCAAAGGGGTGACCCTCTGCTTGGGCCATGCTACAGAACATAAATTACAGAAGAATTCACAGAACAATTCACGGATGAATATACAAGAAATGCTATTGGCGCACAGGACAGGAGGATCGCCAACACGAACACAACTCCCATCTCTGGATGGAGCTGCACCTTAAACAGAGAGAAAAAACAGAATCAGGCATCAGAAAGACAAGAAATACTGCATAATTTGTCAGCATTAAACAAGAAAAACAGAGAAATACTAAGGTGATCGCCAGCCACTAGCCCTAAACTTTACTAAAGTAAAGTTGAGGCTGCGGCCCGCTCCAATTACTATTAAATGAATTAAAAGAGTAAAAAGCGTAAAACAAAACTGTACCAGTATGCTAGCTATATGAAAGGGAAAATAAGTGCGTCTTAAGTATGGACTTGAAAGTCTCCACAGAATCTTACTGTTTTATTGATGCAGGGAGCTCATTCCACAGAACAGGGGCACGATAAGACAAAGCTCTGTGACCCGCAGACTTCTTATTCACCTTAGGGACACAAAGTAGTCCTGCACCCTGAGAACGTAAAGCCCGGGCCGGTACGTAAGGTTTAATTAGGTCAGCTAGGTAGGAGGATGCCAGTCCATGAATAATTTTATAGGTTAGCAGCAGAACCTTAAAATCTGATCTCACTGGGACAGGAAGCCAGTGAAGGGATGCCAAAATGGGTGTAATGTGGTCGAACTTTCTGCTTCATGTCAAAAGTCTGGCTGCAGCATTTTGAACCAATTGGAGACCCCTAATGCTAGACTGCGGTAAACCAGAAAATAGAACATTGCAGTAGTCCAATCTAGAAGAGATAAATGCATGGATCAGGGTCTCAGCATCAGCCATAGACAGGATGGGACGAATCTTCGCTATATTTCGCAGGTGGAAGAAAGCAGTCCTAGTAATATTTTAATGTGGAGGCCAAAGGACAATGAAGGATCAAAAATTACCCCAAGGTTCCTCACTTTGTCAGTGTGATGTATGACACACGAGCCGAGGCTCAAATTGATGCCGATGTCTCACTGGACCAAAAACCATCATTTCAGTCTTATCAGAGTTTAAAAGTAGGAAGTTTCTAGACATCCAACTTCTCACTGCTGTAAGGCAATCTTCTAAGGACTTTATGTGAATGAGATTACCAGAAGTTATCGGCATGTATAACTGAGTATTATCTGCATAGCAGTGAAAGGTAATCCCAAAACTGTTGTGTGGCTGGGGGGGCCTGGCTGCCTTTGTTTCTGTTTTCTGTCCTGTCTTTTGTTTTTCCTTCCAGGTGGCTTGCATTTGGGACTGAGTGGCTGTGTTGCTGAGTTTATCAGGACCTCACCCTGATCACCTGAGGCTGATCACCTGCGGCTCGTCAGGACTCACAGCTGTGGTGCATCTACATGGATTGGAACATGGTGGCATTTAAGACTGGAGTACACAGTGTGTATTTGCCAGAGACTCGACCTTGTGACCAGACGGGTGAGATCGTCGTCTCGGGAGCCATCTCATCATCAGTGGATGCAGAGAACGTCCAGGTTTGATGCATGGTCTGTGAAAGAGGAGGGGGTGAGGTCTCACGCTCGTCAGCACACTTCCTGAGGTACGTTAGATTTTGTGACTAACATTTATACAGTCAGTAAATGTGGTGTCCCTCACACCTTATTATATTGAGCTGTATGTTGGTCGTGTAATCAGCTTCCACTGCAGTGGAGTTTTGTGAACTGGATGTTCCATGCCTGCAGGGTGGGAAGCTGATTAGTAATTAAGCCAGGAAGTGTTTGCTGTTTGTGCACCTTTGAGCGTTCTCTCTGTGTGTTGAGTGTGGACTCACATAATGATTCCTTCTTTCACAGACTCGGTTTGTCGCGGCCACCTGGGGGGTGTCGGCGGGGTCCTTGGGTCCGAATTGGTTCTGGCTCCGGACCGTTGGCGCTGCTGGGAGCGCACCACAAAACCACCACACCAGACCGCGCACTTTTATATTTTTTCACATCACTGTTATGTTCATTAAACTCTGTTATCCTTTGTACCGTGCTCTGCTTATTTTATACTGGGTCCTTCAAACGCTGGTCGGTTCTCCGGGCTGCGTCCGACACATAACAAAAACGCTGCAATATGTGCCCAAGGGGTGCTATATAAAGGGAGAAAAGCAGGGGGCCTAAGACAGACCCCTGTGGAACCCCAAATTTCATGTCACTAAGGTTAGAGGTAGTGTTACTGTACAAAACACAGTGAGAACGACTGGTCAAGTATGACATCAGCCATGCAAGGGCACTCCCAGTAATCCCAAAATGATTTTCCAGCCTATCAAGTATAATATGATGATCCACTGTATCAAATGCAGCACTGAGATCTAACAGCAACAAAACCGTAGTGGTGTCCGAATCCATTGTAAGCAGAAGAACCAAGGTGACTGCGATTTGGGGGAGCGCGGTTTTAACACAGGTGGTGCAATTATGTTGAATGTAGTTTTGAGCACTGAGTTTAAACTATCCACAAGTCTGTCTACTGACTGTGTATTTGTTAAATGTGAAGCTAAGACATCAGGCAGTCTTAGTTCAGTCTTAGTTGAGGAGTTGATACATCGCCGTAAAGATATATAAGGTTGTTGTTCCACTAAACACAGCAGCGAAACTGCAAACTTAATAAGTGAGTGATCAGACACCACTGATGTAAGAGGCATGATGTCAATATTCGTGACAGCAATACCACGTGCGAGAACCAGATCCAGGGTATTTCCACTAATGTGTGTCGAATCCCGAATGCATTGCCGAAATCCTAATGCATCCACAATTTCCATAAATGATTTCCAGAGGGGATCAGAAGGCTTATTTATATGAATGTTAAACCCTCAACAGCTAATAAGCTAAACCTAGATTTATAAATAAGAGCAACACCCCCGTCTTGCTTCGCATCACGAGGGACGTGACTAAATGTATATGCTGGTGGGCAGGCCTCATTTAAGGGGAGGACAGCTGTAGGTTTAAGCCAGGTTTCACATCATATCTAAGTGATGATCAATAATTGGATCATTGATCAACAATGATTTTGAGGACAGTGATCTTATGTTAATGAGACAAAGTCTAAGGACCTCAGTGGGGTTGACAGTTGAACTGTTTGGGTTTAGGGGTGCTTCCAGAGTAACATATATAAAATGCCTAGAAGTAGGTTTGGGTTTAAGACATTCCACGCGCGTTGTAGGTAGCAGACACAAAATCTTTGCTATTGCTGGAACAACCACTGGGCCATCCTCAATTTCAACATCATCCAATGCCCTGACATGTGCAGCTCTTGGACCATTCGGAAGATTCAGATGGCTTTCGGTGGCTTTTCAGTCGTGTGACTATCCGAGAAATTGTGGATGAGGTGAGCATGTCACAACATGTCCTGTGAGGCTTCATCACGGAGGCGCTGTTGCTGCGCCATCAGCTTTCTGCCGATGAATTTCGCCACCACTCTTTTCATGGCAAAATCTTCTTTCACAGTGGAATGTGCTGAAAAAGTGCTGATGTCCACCTCTTCCGCAATTTCTTGGATAATCACACGACGGTCCCACATCACCACAGCGTTCACTTTGGAAATGATCCGGTCGTTTCAGCATGTTGATGCCGATCGGAGCGTGGCGCGCGCTCTCCACCATTGTGCAGACGTCTTTAAACCGGTTGTACCGCCCCTTACTCTGTGTGATGCCCAGAGGATCGTCACCGAAAGCCGTCTGAATAATCCAAATGGTTTTCACCTGGCTGTGGCCCAGTTTCTGGCAAAATTTGATGAAGTCGTGAAACGATGAGAGACTCCACCCATCCTCACACAAAGGCTGCTTAAAAGCAAATGACGCAACCAACAGGCGTGAAAAAAATCACGCATGCGCACGAAGGTTCAAGGTTGGCTCATGCAAGCACACGTGATTCAAATCCATCAGGTTTTTGAAAAAATAAAAAAGTCAGATACTTTTCTAACAGACCTCATATCTATGTTCGCAGACAAGATGGCGGCGCCTTCCCCAGTAGGGTGGAGGCCGTCCGGCATCAGCAAGCCACGGTGGCCCCAGAACGAAGGCCAGTTATCAATAAAGCTAAAGCCTTGCTGTCTACAAAACTGCGCCAGCCACCTATTTATTGATGTCAGCCTGCTAAATGCCTCATCAGTATCCCGGGAGGGGAGGGGACCAGAGACTATTAATCGATGCCGACACATCTTTCTGGCAAGGTCACAAGTCCTCTCTATGTCCATTTTTGTGACCTCTGAGTGCTTCATCCTGATATCATTGGTGCCAACGTGAATAACTATGTGACTATATCTCATGTCATGTTCCTTCATCTGTTCCTCCATGCCATGAAGAATGAAGACAGTTCTGAAGGCAAAAAGGGGTCCAACCTGGTACCAGCTAGATGTACCTAATAAAGTTGCCGGTGAGTGTATACACCTATAGAATATCGTATAACCATGAAATCAACTGTTACACGACATCATGTCTGCAATAGTAGCAGGCACCCAATGCCAATGAAAAGCAGACGTACTTCTTATGCCTCCTACACAAGCGAATGTCATGCGCTTAGGTACAGCTTATACTTATCCATAGGGAGCTTCCCCACATTTTAACACTACAATCAGTCATTTACATAACATAAGACCACAACAAAAACAGCATAAAACATTTATCTCCATAGTCACGTTCCTCGTCCTTTCATCGGAATCTCTGAGGACCCATAAAGCCTTGACCCATCTGAAAAGTCCTCAGAGTATCCTTAAGTCATGACACACACGGTGAGCATGAACAGAAAGTTCTGCCTGTGGAGAACTGATTGATGACTTGAGACATGACATGAAGATCTTATAAGTCAATACAGAACAGTTTATTGCACCACTTTATTGCATGACTGCTTTTTACAATCTAGCCTGTTTTTCCACTGTGATTTCTTTGTATGATTTTCAAATAAAACCTTTTTTTCACGGTCTTCAGAGAGTATTTTTACAAAAAAAAAAAACATCTTGCAATTGTGACTGATTAAATCCCTGAGCTTTGGATTGTGAACAAAGATGAGCTGAACACCAAAGCTGTTCCTCAGATTAACTCCATACATCATGTGGAGAATCAGGTGCCAACATTGTCATGTATTGTCCTTTCACACATGTAGCACACAGCAGGAGATTGTTTGTGACACAGGTTCAGATGCACTAGCCAGATTTAGCCAGTTTAGCAAGTGGCTGGTATCTGGGTAGAGTATGCAAGAGGCAAACGATGATACACTTTGGGATTAATAAAGTTCTTCTTATTCTTACCCATTCTTCCCATTTGTTGAATTTGTCTAACAATTTAGCCTTACCGACAAAACATCCAGAATCTCACCATCTCTCCAGATATGCATTTTTGTTGGTGTCTATGTGTAAATGGACCTTCTTCTTCATCCTCGGATGTCTGTGTTATCCCAGGTTTGAGTCACTTCCATGACAGTAACATCATCAACACTTGCACTAGCTCACTGTGAATCCTAACGACAAGGATGTCAGTCCATCTGAATCTTATATATTTATGTTTTCACATACAGCTCCTTTGGGTAATATCTAGACACATTTAGGGTGCAGTGCACGTGTGAAAGATAAGACTTGTACTGGGTCAACATGAGTCTAATAAAGTTCTTTGATCCCAAGTCATGCTATCAACTATTTAGCAGCAGCTACTACTTCATTTGATGAAGCACCTCTCCTTTTGTCTGTGTAAAGCAGAAACAGCTAATGGCTCAATGCCCAGTGGTCTGAAGCAATTTAAAACTAAACTGGTTTTTCTACGCTCCTTTCCGCCATACGACTATTATAGTGATAAATCACCTCACAAGGCTCATTCAAAGTATAAATCCCAAGACAAGAAACCTGGGTACAGATAATATACAGTAACACCAAATACTACTCAATGTAAATTGTTACAAAAATGAAAGAGCATATTATTTGCAACCACTGTGATTCAATGGAGTCACCGAGTGTTAGTACACAGTCAATTTACATCAGCTGGTATCATCCACAATCACTGTTTCATCATGTTTGATGGAAATGTGTGTTTTTAGTAAATCTGAAGCCTTCCTAAAAAAATATATATATATATATGTGTGTGTGTGTGTGTGTGTGTGTGTGTGTGTGTGTGTGTGTGTGTGTGTGTGTGTGTGTGTGTGTGTGTGTGTGTGTGTGTGTGTGTGTGTGTGTGTGTGTGTGTGTGTGTGTGTGAAGGAGGGAGAGGAAGCAATATGAACGGCCGAGCACAAAGGAGTGCACAGCGCGGTGCAATAACTGTTGACACCCAGCGGCCACATAGTCTAAATACTGAGAAGAATTGCACTCTTCATTTTTACACCCAAAAACGAAGCGTGCTCACACTGATGTACTGGTGTTGTCTGGGTGCAGAATGTGAATGCATCATAGATGAGCAAGACCTGGTGTAAAAGCCATTCTGCTATTCAAAAGGACTCAGGTATCGCATATTGGGTTCATTATGCACATAAACTCTGCACACAGGTGTGTGCATGCATCATCAGACCATGAAACTGAACTAAAACAAAAATTAACAACAAAATAAAAGTAATACGTTATGGGAAGATGCAAAATTAGATGTCTTTGGCACTAGGTTTCTGATCCCTAGGTCATGCTGGAATGGCTTTGTGTCAAGCAAATGGAGCAAGTGTCATCCAGCTACAGCAGATAGTTACTTTTGAGAGGTGGTGAGGGGCCGACGGTCTCTCTGGATGGTTATATCCAGGATCATAGGTGGTTTATTGGGGTTGGGTATGTAGCAACACGTAGCAACAGCATGTGATTCCAGACCTGACTGACCTATTTATGCCATACCTTTACCTTGCTTTTATTCAATTCAGTTCAATTTATTCATTTTATATAGCGCAAACTCACAACAGTGTTGACTCAAGGCACTTCACACAAAACATTAAAAAAAACAAAATTAAATGAATTAAAAGATTTAAAAAAAACAATAAAAAAATAAAATGCATAGTAACACAATATGCTAGCCATAATAAAGAGAAAGCAAGTGTGTCTTAAGTCTAGACATGAAAGTCTCTACAGAATCTGACTGCTTTATTGACGCAGGGAGATCATTCCACAAAACAGTTGCACGATAACAGAAAGCTCTGTGACCCACAGACTTTTTATTCACCCTAGGGACACAAAGTAATTCTGCATCCTGCAAATGCAAAGCCCAGGCCGGTACATAGGGTTTAATTAGATCAGCTACGTAGGGAGGTGCCAGTCTGTGAACAATTTTATAGGCTAGTAGCAGAAACAAAATCTGATCTCACAAAGACAGGAAGCCAGTGAAGAGATGCCAAAATGGGTGTAATGTGGTCAAACTTTCTGCTTTGTGTCAAAAGTCTGGCTGCAGCATTTTGAACCAATTGGAGAGCCTTAATGCTAGACTGCGGTAAACCAGAAAATACGAGTAGAATATTTCAATATTCCAATCTAGATGAGACAAATGCATGAATCAGGGTCTCGGCATCAACAGGACGGGACGAAATCCTGTTTATGTCTAAAATCCTGTTTATTCATCTCTGATGCTAGCAGTCTGGAGGTCAGGTGGAAAAATGGCAGAAATTCAGTTTTCAGAGACTACAACCCCTGGCAAAAATTATGGAATCACCGGCCTCGGAGTATGTTCTTTCAGTTGTTTAATTTTGTAGAAAAAAAGCAGATCACAGACATGACACAAAACTAAAGTAATTTCAAATGGCAACTTTCTGGCTTTAAGAAACACTATAAGAAATCAAGAAAAAAAGATTGTGGCAGTCAGTAACGGTTACTTTTTTAGACCAAGCAGAGGAAAAAATATGGACTCACTCAATTCTGAGGAATAAATTATGGAATCACCCTGTAAATTTTCATCCCCAAAACTAACACCTGCATCAAATCATATCTGCTTGTTAGTCTGCATCTAAAAAGGAGTGATCACACCTTGGAGAGCTGTTGCACCAAGTGGACTGACATGAATCATGGCTCCAACACGAGAGATGTCAACTGAAACAAAGGAGAGGATTATCAAACTCTTAAAAGAGGGTAAATCATCACGCAATGTTGCAAAAGATGTTGGTTGTTCACAGTCAGCTGTGTCTAAACTCTGGACCAAATACAAACAACATGGGAAGGTTGTTAAAGGCAAACATACTGGTAGACCAAGGAAGACATCAAAGCGTCAAGACAGAAAACTTAAAGCAATATGTCTCAAAAATCGAAAATGCACAACAAAACAAATGAGGAACGAATGGGAGGAAACTGGAGTCAACGTCTGTGACCGAACTGTAAGAAACCGCCTAAAGGAAATGGGATTTACATACAGAAAAGCTAAACAAAAGCCATCATTAACACCTAAACAGAAAAAAAACAAGGTTACAATGGGCTAAAGAAAAGCAATCGTGGATTGTGGATGACTGGATGAAAGTCATATTCAGTGATGAATCTCGAATCTACATTGGGCAAGGTGATGATGCTGGAACTTTTGTTTGGTGCCATTCCAATGAGATTTATAAAGATGACTGCCTGAAGACAACATGTAAATTTCCACAGTCATTGATGATATGAGGCTGCATGTCAGGTAAAGGCACTGAGGAGATGGCTGTCATTACATCATCAATAAATGCACAAGTATACGTTGATATTTTGGACACTTTTCTGATGTTTAAGGATGATGAAATCATTTTTCAAGAAGATAATGCATCTTGCCATAGAGCAAAAACTGTGAAAACATTCCTTGCAAAAAGACACATAGGGTCAATTTCATGACATAGGGTTAATGTCAATGAGCAGATGTGATTTGATGCAGGTGTTAGTTTTGGGGATGGAAATTTACAGGGTGATTCTATAATTTTTTCCTCAGAATTGAGTGATTCCATATTTTTTTCCTCTGCTTGGTCTAAAAAAGTAACCATTACTGACTGCCACAATCTTTTTTTCTTGATTTCTTATAGTGTTTCTTAAAGCCAGAAAGTTGCCATTTGAAATTACTTTAGTTTTGTGTCATGTCTGTGATCTGCTTTTTTTCTACAAAATTAAACAACAGAATGAACATCCTCCGAGGCCGGTGATTCCATAATTTTTGCCAGGGGTTGTATAAATGTGGTTTCACACAAAATGTGGACTGCTGGTAATTTATCATTAAGCACAACCTGAACATTGATACAAAAACACATTACCAACACTAATCATACACTCCAACCTGAAGTGAAAAAGATAGCTCACTCACTCTGTCAGTGCACAGAGAACACCACAGCTCATTTCCAGTTAGTGTCAAGCTTTTATGTCACCTTTAAAAGTGCTGCAGGCAACAGGTCTTGGTGTGTACTTCATTCAAGAATTGGTGCGTGAAGTTGAGCTCAAACACCTTAATTGTGCCACATGCATGTTGGTCAGTGAACAGTCACAACAGTGGATGCAACAGATGTTAATCCAGCTGTTGTCACTACAGCAGAAACTCTGTAATGTGCTTCCTCCCTGCAAACCTTTCCCAGGGCACCATCACCTCCATCAGTGTCATCTGGGTGTTGATGTTATGTCCTCTGGGCAAGTCAACTCTGAGCTGACAGTAAGAGACTGATTCATGGAAATCTGTCCTTATATTTGGCTGTAGTCTGAGTTTTTCTTCAGTTTTGATAAAGGAGAGGGTCATCTTTTAAGGATTTGGGGATTTTCAGATGTTGGTGTCCATAGTAATAATGTCAGTAACTGTGTTGAGTACCTTTGTCTTACCACCGAGGCTAATTCCTAGCTTGTTACTTTATGTTCATAAATAATCAGAAAACAAACCCCTGAATGCAGGCAGCCAGACTCAAAACTCATGACTTATTTACAACTAAATGTCAGGTGACAATAACACTGGTCAACACTATTTTTCTTGCATGGAGTTTTTCAACAGATTTTGGGTAATTTGGGGGCGCTGAATCCAAATCTGCTGTTAGTTTTTGCCAATCACATCATGTTTTTGAGATATGAAAACATATTTCTCATACCAAGCAATGATGCAAAGCTGCAGTCTCGCACACATCTAACGATATTAACGATATTATGGCTCTTGTTCACATTTCACAAACCTGGTTTAACCCCCTACCACCCGGCTCATTTTGGCTTGTCAGTATCTCACAAATAAAAAGTGAATTTTCCCATCGATGGGATATACAGTGACTTGCAAATGTATTCAACCCCTTGGCATTTCAATCAACTTGACATTTCAGGCATTTTAATTTGTTTAAGGCATTTCAAATACAAAAGGTAAATCAGGCTTCTCAATATAAACATTTCTAAAATTATCTTCTTTAGACTCAAAATGAAAGTAAATCTCTGCAACTTGATATAAATTAATTAAAAATATAAAAGCTAAGATGATGGGTTGCATAAGTAATCAGCCCCTTTGGTCTAATACCTGTAAATAATCAGTTTAATTGCCACTTTTCTTCAAACAAGTCAAGGGATGGATACATGAACATTTCCAAGTCACTGAATATGTCTTGACCTTTATTTACATCAGTTATGAAGAAATACAAACAGTATGGCACTCTATGGTAAATCTGTGTGGAGTAGACAGTTCTCAAACACTGAGTGCAAGAAGGAGAAGAGTGAGGAAAACCACCAAGACACCCAGACAACCTAGAAGATGTTACAGGCTTCTGTGGCTGTGATTGGAGAAATTGTGCATAGTGCATATTTTGCATTCTGTATCCCCAGTTATACAACTTCATGATGAAGTGGTATTGAGGAGGGTTTTATAAAAAAAACAAAGACCTGAAAGTTCAGCTACAATTTGCCCGAAGGTACTTCTGAGATGCAAGCCTGGATTTGATGTTTTGGTGAAAGAAATTCCTTCTCTCTGGTTTTTCCTTACCACTGCTGCTCTGGGGGTTGGTAAGGTTAGACCTTACCTGTGTGAAGCGCTTTGAGGCAACTCTGTTGTGATTTCACGCAATTAAAAAACTGAAATTGAAGCTGTATAACTGGAGATACAAAATGCAAAACATACATGCCAACAAAGAGAACATGCAGGATGTAATCAAACAGAATTCTTTCATCAAAGCCAATATTAGTCCAAGAGAGTCATGCTCAAAGGATCTGTCAAAAAGTCAAACAAAGTTCAACTCTCTGAGGCAACCACACAAAATTTGTCTGGCAAAACTCAGGAGTCACAGATAGGTATTGTAAGTCTGGAACTGGAAATCTAATTTGGAGAATATAAACTACTGGAAAACACAAAGGTAAAAACAACTGACATTTCAGCAACTGGGAATACAAAAGGTGGGGTTTAAATGAACTGGGAGGTGATTAATGATACCTCATACAAGAAGTACAGAGAACACAATGTCAAAGTAAAACAGGAAGTGAGCTTATTAGGCAATTTGAATTTAACCGCAATTAAAACGACACTTTGAATATAATCAGGACTAAATAAACACTAAATAGAAACTTTGAAGCCAGATCTAATTAGGCATTTATAAATAAATACTAAAACAGACAGCACATAAATGAACCAAGGCTAGAATCACTTAAGTACATCCAAAACTAGAAGCATCAGTGAAGTGAATCATGACAGGCTCGTGGACTAACTGTCAATAACTACTGGCTTTGGCTCAGAGAGTATCCTGACATGGACTTGGCATCCCATCCAGGTGCACTCACAGAATCTCATCCGCTTCACTCTACAGTCTTTTGGGGATAAACACAGGCCCAACAGGCCTCAGAGTGTGAATAGAACAGATTCTGTCTTACATCCCACGTTGCAAAGCAGCTGGCTCAGTGTAATAGGTCTGTGTTGATCTGTCGACCTGAAGATTGGTGGTATGAGTACAGGTATGACCATACGGGGCTACCTTGGACAAGACACTTTATCTGCAGTGTCCCAGTTAAATCAGTTGTAAATGTGGACTAGCTGCGGCTGGGAGATAACAACCAATAGACCACAGTCCCATCCAGAGGGAGTCACAGACTCTCATCAGCTTCATCCTGCAGAATTCAGATATAAACCCTGACTTGTAAAGGGTTACTCTGTATCCTGACCTCTCCTTTTCAGTCACCTTTTAGAGGTACTTGGACTGCTATAATGATTTGGACTTTGCTATAAAATACTGACTTACAACAAAAAGGACCTTCTGAAACTGATGTAATGTGATTTCGGTTTCATTAGTTATGCCATTTTTCAAGCTAACATAAGTTGCTGGTCCAGAGGGGATTCAGTATTGTTGCTTGATAAATGACTCCAAGTACCGCAGGTTCCCATCTGTGCTTGTATGGACCTCCTGTCTTCCATATTTTCAATTTCCACCAGCTTTCCCCACAGGTGATTAATCAAAACAGCCAATCAAGAGCTAGGACAGGCAATCTCTTGCACATAAACATGTTCATCAATAACATTTAGTATGAATGGAATTGGGACACAGCTATAGATAGAAAGAGGCGGGGGAGAGAACATGCTGCTAAACTCGTACCATTTTGCAGTCTATGGGATGAAAACACATGGAGTGGGGGCTGAATGTGCTGTAAAAATCTTTCACAGTCCAATTAACAGCAAGAATTTCCCCATAACACCCCACAGTGCCGCCTCACCAAATTTTACTGTTGAGGGAGAAAATTTCTTCTTGCTATTATGCAGCTACAAGGTTATATAACCACTGGAGCATAACTTACGCCAACACAAGACATAGTCATGCTGATCAAAACAATAACATCTCAAAGCTACGTGACACCAGAGGACACATGCACTGCTCACACCTCTCCACTGGTCTCTTGACAGACATAATGATGAGGACGATGACATTTCCAAAGGGCAGTGCACATCATGATTGAAATGATCGGTTTGAGTGTTTGAATCAGTGCAGAGCATCTCATAATATGCAGACAGGGGCCAGACCACAGTCAAAGTTCAGAGCCCCGGGTCTCTGTGCTCTGCCAAGTCAACCAGACAAGGTTAAATGGAGAGAATACAGATGAGATGCGCTGCTGTGATAAATATACCTCATCGTAAAGTGTGTTCTCGTGTAGCCGCAGCCCTCCCTGATATCTCATGCAGCACGCTGGGAGTGCTCAAATGAATGTACACCAAGGCCATTTGTCAGCTGTGTTGGGAGAGAGAGTGTTTTTACAGAGATTTAGGACTGACTGATGACCATGTCTACCTGTTTGATATCATGTTCACATTCTCACACAGTCACTGGGATCACATCCCAAACAAGGAAGGGAATCTGCAAGACTCCAAGGGAATGAATGCAAATTAATTTGTGAATATTCATGAATGCAAAACCATAAAGTGTGTCCTAAGGCTTTGGTTTTGCTCTAGGTCATCTTCTCACTCTGGACAAAAGTGAATTTCATTGGCACATTTAGAATGCAAACACTGTATCAGCAAGCAGAAGCTGACCAACTAATTAATGTTACTGAATGTGGAAAAAAAACTCAGAGTTTAGCACTTCTTTTTACCATTGAACAGGTGAAAACGTCATTAGAAGTGTTCAGCTGCACAGGTCACTTCAATGTGAAGCTAAACATGTATATGTTTACCTCAGAAAATGTAAGTATTCAGTTTGAAATGACCAGTTACACAGTTAGCTGATTACCTTAGCCTTGCTATCATCATCTGTTGTGGCTGTCCATAGAATGCTAATAAGTTGAGTGCTAAGTTGGAGCTCATTCTGTAATGATGCAGTCCAGTTGTACTCAGAAATAAAACAAAATTCCCAGTGACACCCCCATGAGCATGAACAGTAAATGAAACAGCTAAGAAGCGTGTGTGTCATCTGGCCTCTTCTATAAGGTTCCTTTGTTGGACCATGTGTTTTTATTGCACTCTATACTCCAAAATCATGGAGGAATTCAGCTTTTTTCTGACATGCAGTGTTGTGTGGAAATTGGAATGCATTTACCTCTGGTGTGTTGTTGTTCCCAATCACAACTGATGACTTCCGAGGAAAGTGGAAGGTGCCATATGACCCAGGCCCTCCTCCACAGTCAAGTCATAATCACTCATAGTGGAAAGCCACTGCAGAAGAAGACAGTTAGGGTAAAGCAATGCTGATTGTATAATTGATCTGTCTACAGTGAGGTCACTGATGATGTAGCCCACATGAAATCCTGTGGTGTTATCACAGAGTTACCATTTCAAGGTATATACAACAGTGCACAAAACATCAGAAGTGGCAAAAGTGGCATGCCATAAAATAGGAATAATGCCCAAATAGTGGTGCAGGTTGATGTCTGGTACTTTTTGGGACCATTTTTGGTAGATGTCTGGTTGACCCTGCCCCTCCGCAGCTGTTCGGCAGACACACACACAGAGGAGTGACCTCTTGCCTGTGGGGCAATAGGAGACCGTAGTCTCGTGTGAACCCTCCGTGATATCCCAGGATTCAACCACTTACGGGGACCGCCATTTAATATATACACAGTATATACAATATATACTTCACATGGATAAATGGTGTACGTTTTTCGGCTGTAATCATCAAAGCAGTTGCAAAGTTTTTTTTTTCAGTACCCAGTGGACAAGAAAAGGCGAGGAGGTGAGAGACGTTGTGTCGGTAAGTGTTAGCCTACACAGCTAACCAGAGTAGCTCTGTTCTCTCGCCTGCAAAACCGCATTGACACGTTTGTGCTCCAGATCAGAAACAAACCTCAAGACGTCCACTTTCCACGGCATCGCCACTTTTTTTTTTTTTTTGCATTTTCACATTGTTTGCATGTAATTTGCCCAAAACCCCATTGAACATGTTGTGGCTTGTACCATGGAAGTAGAGAAATTACGTCATATGCGTCATATTTTACCCCTTTAGTGCCCACCCCCAAACAAGACTGCGCTGCCCTATTTTTGGAGGGAATGTTTTAATAGCCCCCCAGGGTCACATACTGCTCCCTACTGACTGCTACTGCTTCATCGCTGGTGTTTCGGCGTGCAACAACAGAATGGGTCACGCCTTACTTCGAAATCTACACAGCAAGTCCAAGAAGCCCTGTCTCTCTCCCCTGTCATCTGTTGGAGTTTGCTGCACCCCAGCAATACCAGGCTGGTAGAGAGAAGGGAGCGTTTGACTCCATCAGAAATATCAAGATTGTGGTCATATCTGTCCTTGGCCTGTGGTGAGAGTTCATTATAATACTGGTTTGACACCATGACACCAGTGGTGAGCTCTTGTTATTTGTATCTTTATTTGTTTGTTGGATTGTTTGTTTGCTAATGTGATGTTTGCATTCTAAATTAAAAACAATGTGCTGATTAAATTCGTTTGTCTCAAGTGAAAAGATGACCCTTAAAACATCAAATAACAGAGCTTACATTGTAATTTCCCAGAAATCTTCTTTAATGTATGTAACTCGGGAGGGTTCAACAGCCTCTTCAAAGAATACTGCAATACAGGGTTTATGCAAAATACACAAAGGGTCCATATCATCATCAAAAGAAATCCTGTGCTCTGCAAAGGGAAAAACACTGCAGCGCTCCCACACGGTGTAATTAACGCTGGGTTTCCTAATGCAGCGGTAATCATTTTATGGTAACACATGTGAAAACAGTCAGAACATTCTGGTCTCTGTCTTTATGTTTCTACTGAAGTAGAAGAGCAGTGCACTTCCTTTGTGCATGTTCAGAAAACAAAGACACACTGCCCCCTCTTGGGCAATCTGGACCATCAACAGAATTTCTCTCGCTCATGAGTGCTCACAAATAGAGAGAAAGCACTTTGAGGCATTTTCTGTATTTTTATTTATTCTGTTTTGGACAAAACAAGTGTGGAAGAAGTTTTATTCGAGCATCACCATCCACATTACCATATTTTGAAGGCGGCACAGCTGGTGTCCCACATGCAGTATGTGATTGTGCAGACTGAAATAACAAGACACGGATGTGTGAGTGCACTCCTGCTTTCTGCAGCCACTCCACACAGACACACATTCTGACAGAAATGGGATGAAAGCAAAATTGGCCTCGAAGCTACCCAGACAAGCATCTTGTAAAACGGTGCTATAATGAAGAGGGGAAACATTAGATTTGGATCAGCGAGGTGAGGATAAGGTATGGGTTCTTTCGAGAGAGGAGGCTGTTGTTTTTGAGAGAAGCAAAAAATAAAATTAAATTAAATAACTATGTGGATGTCCTGGAGCATTGTTCTGTGCAGAGCATCGACAGTTATAAGAACACCCACGATGAAGTTCAGGAGGTATACAGCCAAAATACAGCCAAGGTTCAGAGTGAGTTGGGAATATTTATGTAGTCATAGTAGAGCTTTTGCTAACATTTATTTTCCATTATCAAACACATGTACAATATATACAGTTACAACAGAAGTTTTGATTTATTTATTTATTTTTGGCCATTTTTCAGAGAATGATAACACAAAAACTTTTTTTCACTTATGGTTAGTGGTTGGGTGAAGCCATTTATTGGCAAACAATAGTGTTTACTCTTTTGAAATCATAATGTCAACAGAAACTACCCAAATGAACCTGATCAAAAGTTTACATACCCCTGTTCTTAATACTGTGTATTGCCCCCTTTAACATCAGTGACAACTTGGAGTCTGTTGTGGTCGTTGTGCCACTGAATATGTCTTGGACTTTATTTACATCAGTTATAAAAAATACAAACAGTATGGTACTCTATGGTAAATCTGCGTGGAGTAGACAGGTCTCAAAAACTGACTGTGCAAGAAGGGGAAGAGTGAGGAAAGCCACCAAGACACCCAGACAACCCAGAAGTTATAGGTTTCTCTGGTTGTGATTGGAGAAATTGTGCACAGTGCAAATTTTGCATTTTGCATCACCAGTTATACAGCTTCATGATAGAGCAGGATTTTCTTAAAAACCAGACCTGAAAGTTTAGCTACAAATTGCCAGAAGGTACATCTGAGGTGTAAGCCTAGATTTGATCTCTCCTGGTGAAAGAATATCCTTCTCTGCTCTACTCCACCGTGAAGCTAAGAGTTGCAGTAACATGTTGCAGCAGTACAAGATGGTAGTTGTTTTATTTTTCAATTTAAAATCCTCCATACATTCTCTGTTAGGGACAGTCAGGACTGCAGGTAGCCCAATTCAGTATCCGCAACCTTTTCCTCCTCAGCCATGTATGTGCAGAATGTGGTTTTTCATTGTCTTGCTGAGAAATTGATGTACATCCCTGAAAAAGATGTCATCTTGAAAGAAGCATGTGTTGCTCTAAAATCTCAGTGCACTTTTCTGTGTTCATACTGTCATCACAGAAATGACCTTTGGCAAGGGCACTGACATAACCCAATACCATGACAAACTCTGGCTTTTAAACTTAATGCTGATAACAGTAGGAATGGTCCTTTTCACCTTGGTTCTGGAATCTACAGTGTATAAAAACGTAATACTGGAATATTATGTCATCTGTTTGAAATAACATTATTATTATTATTATTATTATTATTATTATTATTATTATGTCCAAGGTTGGGTAGGATTACATTGAAAGAATACATGTGGATTACATGTATGTATGTACATACATTTGGATTACTTGTAATCTGATTACTTTTGGATTACATTTCAAAGTAATCCTACCCAACCCTTATTATGTCATTACTGGCCCTAAATTGCCCCTGTCCCAACATTTATTGAATGTGGCCTGAAATGCTGAAATTGATGGACCGTTAACAAATGAAGTTGACCACACACAATATGAAATATCTTGGGTTCACATTGTCTGCAATGTAGAGTCACATGCCTACATAGAGTGAATACAAAAATCATGGTGGTGGTGGTCAGGTGGTGGGGGGGGTTGTGGCATGTTTTATATTGTCACATTTTTTGATTTGGGGCTGTATGTAGTTTCTAACTAACAACATGATTTTTTATTTCACTTTTTTATAAGTTACTGAAGAGCCATTTATATTTATTTTATTTCAGTTTTTAATTTGTGAAGTATTTTGTGAACAAGTATTTCAAGCTACATGCAATTCAAAACACACACACGCAAGGGATGACTGAGAAAAGCCTGATGCAGAAAAAGTAGGGTGTGATTCTCCATCGTTTGCATTCTGTTACGGTTGGGGACCGGGTTTAGGAGTTAGACTCAAATGCAGGAGCAGTAAGGCAGACAAGGAAGTATAACCAAAGGTTTACTGAACAAGGGGGACTGCGCAGTAGAAGAACTAAACCAGGAGGGCCTTGACTGATGGGACAGACAGGGCAACAGGACCAGAACCAGGGACTGACAGGACAGAGACCAGGCGAAGCGAGCCTATGGAGCTACTGGGACTGGATGAACAGCTTGGAGCGATGGCATGGCACAGCTGGGAACCCGTGGCAACTGAGTTCCAACCCAGAGGAATGTGGAGGGTCTTCAGGAGGAAAGCAGCAGATGTAAGCTGTGGTAAGCAGTAGATTATGGCAAAAAACCAATGACACGTCTGGGGTTAAATCTGGAACGATGATGAGATGAGATGAACATCAGCTGTGAACATCCACTTAGCGGAAATCCTGATCAGCCATGAGACGCCGCTCAAACAAAGCCACATGCAGTCTTGACAGATGGGGTGGAGCCCATGAGCAGCTTGACAGTCTGGAGCCGAGCCCTGACGTCACACAAAGCATACGAACCCAGCCACCAGCAACTTCACCCAGTAACTCCACCTCAGCTTTACCTGAAACACAGACAAACAGAAACCAGCAGACCAAAGGTGAACCACAACAGCACCTCCTCCCCCCTGCGCCCTCAAAGGGAGACCCCCGGGAGACTCACCAGGCCAAGCCAGAGGCAGACATCCCACAGGAGAGAAGGCAGAGCTGGGCGAAACCCCAAAGCCTCAACAAAGACAGGGCGGGAGACGAAGACAGGGCAAGAACCATGTGACCCCGTCCAGAGCCCACAGCGGAGAAGATGCCGTACGACCCTCCAGGGGCCACGGTGAACAGGATCTGAGGCATGTGACTCCTCCAAGCCCACGACAGGAACACGGAGGCTGTGCACCTGATCAGAGTCCATGGCGGAAACAGGATGGAACCTCACAACCCTCCAGGGCCCACGACGGAGAACAGGTGCCTTGTGACCCTCCTGGGCCTGAGATGAAACACTTAGAGGATGAGGTCTGATTGCATTAGAGGTCTGACTGGTAGGGACAAAAACCCCACTCAGGGAAGGTGGAGCGGAACTCGACCAGAAGACATGACTAAGGGATAGGGATAGGCCTAGGCTGGAAGCAGGATTCCAAAAGCTAGGCAGTCAGGCGAGACATGGAGCAAAACACAACCAGGGATGAGGAAACATGACTGGGGCTAGAATAACTACCCATGCTACCCAGAGGACATTCGCATTCAAACCCTGGAGGAGCCGAGGGAAAAAAATCAGAAGTTCCAAAAGAATAACCCACACTACCCAGAGGATATTCACAATCAAACCCTGGAGCAGCCGAGGGGGGAGAAAAAAATTAAAAACATAGGGTCCAGAACAGTAACCCCCTTTACCCAAAGGACATTTACAATCAAACGGGGGCCAAGGTCACCTGTGGGGTTAATCCAATGCTTCCCAGAGGACATTCACAATCAAACCTCGGGAAGCATCCCCATGACGTAGGACAGCGAGTTCCACGGTCACCTGCAGGAATGGGAAAACAAACTGTCCTGAATAAGGAAATGGAAAGCCAGGGAAAAAAAGCATAGAACTGGTCTGGGAACCAGGGGAGAAAAACCCTAGGGACTGGTCTGGGAACCAGAGGACAACAAGAAAAAGAACTTGGAACTGGGCTGAAACCCAGGGGAGAGGCACAGGACCCGGACACACAACCGGAAGACATGACTAGCGACCGGAACAGAGTAGACTAGGAACAGACTTAGGATCTACGAACCAACAGACGAAGGAACTAGGACAGGCTAGGCACTGACTAGAAAAAAATCACTAGGAAACTACACACAGGAGACTAGGAACTAGGACTTGGAGACTAAGACTAGGGCCCCTTACCCCTTATCCCTTCACCTTACCCCTTCAAAACAAGGGGTAAGGTGAAGGGGTATGCCTCTAGCCCTATGAATTGAGACACCCCTCCGCCTTATGGGGAAAAAAAACTGCCCATCTCAAACTGCCGTCTTCACTGTTTGTCAACATGGCAACCGAAGTGAAACTTGTTGCAGTAGCCTGTTTGCTCTTTTTATTTTGCCTTTCTGCATAAATGCAAAGAAATAGCAGAAGTTGCAGATTTCTTTCATGCATCACAATCATGTCGGAGAATTTTGTGGTATTAATAATGAATTTAATTAATGAATAATTTATAATAATAATAATAATTAATAGTATTATTAATTGATTAATTAGTAATTAATTAATGTTAATAATACTAATAATAATTAATAAGCTATTGTAAATAATAGTAATAATTAATATTGATAATTGATTAATCATTAATCGATTGATTTGTAATTAATTAATTAGTAATTAAAATAAATAAACACTTGAAATATATCAGTCTGTGTGGAATGAATGTATACAAGTTTCACTTTTTGAATGGAATTACTGAAATAAATCAACTTTTTCATGATATTCTAATTATATGACCAGCACCTGTATGTATGTTATGGGCTGCATCTAGTTCTGTTATCCTTATATTTCTTTTTCAAATTCTCCCATTTTTCCCATCCAGCCCTATTTCCTTTAGAAATTTCCTTGACAAATAAAAGCAGTCTATACTGTATATTTTCCACCTTAAGCTTATTAGGAGACGAGTGTGCTCAGGGCTCCCTGTTTGTTTACAAAATACACACGTTACAGACCTTGAAATCCAACAGCAGGGATTGATATTATCCAAAGCTTTATGAACATAACTTGCTTATCTTTTATCATGATTTTCTCCATTGTGAGATATAAAAGTGTCTTATCGTAGCATTTGTGTGTATATGCATTATAACGCCTCAGCACACAAGCGAAGTTACGATATTCTTCAGAACGACAATATACGAAACATGCATCCAGCAGCATACACGTTGCTGTCATAGGCAATTGCCTGTAAAGTTTTTTGGCAAGTTACAACTTTCTAAACAGTGTAATTTGTAACAAAAGCCGCTTACATTTCTGCGACTCTTTCGGCACCATGTTTGTTTCTTTGGAGACAGCGGTAAGCTCCTCCTACCCCTCCAAACACAGTGTGCATCCAGATTCCCTCCATTTGAAGGGGTTTGTAGCCCTCCACCTACCCCTCCGCCTCAGTCCAAAAAGAGAATTGAGACACCCCTCTGTCTCTCGTGCCCGCGCAAAACAGAGGGGAAGGGGTAAGGGGAAGGGCCGAGGGGTAAAATTGAGATTCAGTCTAGGAGACCAAAAACAGACTAGACTAGGAACTAAAGCCAATACTGCTCCCACTGGGTCGTTGTTATGGCCATAATCTTCTGTTACGGTTGGGGACCGGGGGATGTGGTGGAGCCCATGTGCAGCTTGACAGTCCAGAGCCGAGCACTGACGTCACACAAAGCAGACGCACCCAGCTACCAGCAACCTAATCCAGTAACTCCACCTCAGCTTCACCTGAAACACAGAGACAAACAGAAACCAGCAGGCCAAGGGTGAACCACAACACATTCTAAGAAACCAGCATCTCAACATTGCACCCAGTGAGTCAAAACTTCATACATTCTCCATAAATGATGGTTTATGTATAAATGTTGAGTGAGAAAGACGTTTTTGCTTTCGCTATATACAGTAGTGTTCAGAATAATAGTAGTGCTATGTGACTAAAAAGATTAATCCAGGTTTTGAGTATATTCCTTATTGTTACATGGGAAACAAGGTACCAGTAGATTCAGTAGATTCTCACAAATCCAACAAGACCAAGCATTCATGATATGCACACTCTTAAGTCTATGAAATTGGGCTATTAGTAAAAAAAAAAAAAAAGTAGAAAAGGGGGTGTTCACAATAATAGTAGCATCTGCTGTTGACGCTACAAACTCAAAAGTATTATGTTCAAACTGCTTTTTTAGAAATCCTGTGAATCACTAAACTAGTATTTAGTTGTAAAACCACAGTTTTTCATGATTTCTTCTCATCTGCGAGGCATTAATTTTGTTGGTTTGGAACCAAGATTTTGCTCATTTGCTAGTGTGCTTGGGGTCATTGTCTTGTTGAAACACCCATTTCAAGGGCATGTTCTCTTCAGCATAAGGCAACATGACCTCTTCAAGTATTCTGACATATCCAAACTGATCCATGACCTGGTATGCGATATATAGGCCCAACACCATAGTAGGAGAAACATGCCCATATCACTGACTGAATGCCACATTACTATTATTGTGAACACCCCCTTTTCTACTTTTTTTTTACTAATAGCCCAATTTCATAGCCTTAAGAGTGTGCCTATCATGAATGCTTGGTCTTGTTGGATTTGTGAGAATCTACTGAATCTACTGGTACCTTGTTTCCCACGTAACAATACGAAATATACTCAAAACCTGGATTAATCTTTTTAGTCACATAGCACTACTATTATTCTGAACACTACTGTACATACAAAACCCCTTCCATGGGGTCATGTGGACTTGTGACCATGTTATTTGAGTTTAATCACTGGTTAGGGCCCCTTCACACATAGTGCGAAGTTTGGACGAAGTGCACATTTAGTGCACGTGATGAAGGAATCGTGCAAACCGTGTAATGTTGTCCCTGCCTCCAACGCCTCATACACCTATTGCTACAACTATTTGCACACACAAGCACCTGAAAGACAAAGTGTGCACTGTGTGAACCCATCGCACCCTCTCACGGCAGGTGTCGGCCAAATTCCAGGTGACACACATGAACATCTAACACCGCTCGCATGGCACTTAGAAATTGTGTGGCCAATCACACTCTTGGCACGACAGCAGACTGCAGAGAATCACTTTCGTACATGCAGAGAAATTTGTCTAAGTTCCACATGAGTGTGGCTTTGGTGTGTGCGCTGAGATGACAGGAGGTGTGTCCTCCCACTGAAGCAGCTGTGGAAATCTGTGGATCTGGACATTCTAGCTGGACAACACATACTGTGTTTGGACGGACATGGACAAACAACTGCCAACTGTGATATGCGTGTGTCTGCTGTTATCAAGTGGACATAAATAAAAACATAAATCAACAAGCTGCAGTGAGCGAGCGCGTGCACGGCGCGCACATGAACAGGCTGCTCTCAGGTTGAAATGGACAGTCAGATCAGAACACGTAGCAGGCGATCTTACTTCACGTGAGCTCTGTTCTACATGATGCGGTGTCCTGCAGCACATCATCCACAAGACACGCGCGGCCAGTTGGAGACACACCAGCAGATGTGGACATGAATGAGACGAGCGAACTGCTTTTCATTCATGTCATTTCATGGCTGTATGTCTGTGACAATGGGTCATTAACAGAAGAACAGACAGATCGTATTTGTATTGCTCGCTTGATAAATGTGGTGTTTTTATATGGTGTGTGATGTTTATTTTTTTGTAATACTTCCATGTCCTTCCTGATATGAGGCAGATTCCTGCAGCTTTCAAAAAGCAGCTCTGTAGCTCAGTTGTAAAGTTTCTGACTGGCAACCAGAGTTTTTCGATGGCACAGGTTTGCGTCCAGTGAGTTGTATGTGTTTGTTTTGTTTTGTTTTTTTTCCACATAAGCAGTGCAATGTGGTCCCACAGGTACTAGCAGGTTTTGTGTCTCAGCTGGCACTGTATTTCTACCCGAAAGACACCGGAGCATGCATGAAGTCTCGTACCAGGTTCGTGCACACCTGACGTCGGCTGTTTTGCACTGTTTCACCGGTTTCATCCAAACGCTGTCCAAACTTGGCACTATGTGTGAAGGGGCCATTAACAACTATTTATTTCTTGGGATTAAGCAGTTTATTCAGGAAATGCATGCACGCTCTCTCTCTCTCTCTTACACCATTGTCAGGGTGCTGCCATACCCATCACCTCCCCATAAATGGTTCTTCATAAATACACTTTAATGAATTGGTTTCTGACAGTTAGTCTGAACTAATTTAACTCAATAACAGTGAAACACAACTAAAATGTGGTTTGAAAATTACTTAAAGCAGGTCTTCACAATTTAAACCAATCTATCCTTGATTACAACAGTTTGTTTGTTTTTGCTTTTGTTTTGTTTTTTGTTTTGTTTTTGTTTTGTTTTGGGGGGGGTTGTATTTTAAGACATAAGACATTTTATTATGACATAAATCTCTTTGTCATTGGAAAAATTTGATGTACTTTTGGTTAAAATAATTTTGAACAAATGTAGTTACTGTAAAAGCATTTAGAATAATTTTGCCTCCCTCTGTGTAAAGCAGTTTGAACTATTTATCTAAACTGAAACTGAAAATGAGCAAACCCACACATTGAGGAAGCAAGTCTTTTGGCTTTCTTGATAAATAACAAACATTAAGTGAATTATCAAAATAGCTATTTTTCTTTTCATCAATTAATCATTTAAGTGCGAAACTAGAAAATCTGCTCAAAAGGTTTGCACCTTTATTTTTTAAAATATATCCAATATTGATTAAATATTAAATTTTTAGTAGATACTGGATAAACTTATTAAATTAAATAAATTAAACAGTGAAGTTTGGGTAAATCTTGTTATTAGCATCAAACCTCCATCACTGGACATCATCTTCCTCAGAGACAATCACAAAAGAAAATCAGTGACTACTATTAAAAATTAACAACAATAATAATAATATCCATCCATTTTCTATACCCACTTACTCCAGTAGGGGGTCACGAGGGGTTGGGGGGTGGGCTGGAGCCTATCCCAGCAGTCACAAGGCGGGACAAACAGGGCGCCAGTCTGTTGCAGGGCCACATATAGATAAACAAACACATTCACACTCGCACGCACATCTACAGACAATTTAAAGTTTCCAATTCACCTAACTTGCGTGTCTTTGATTGTAGGATGAAGCCAGAGCACCCAGGGGGAACCCACGCAAACACGGGGAGAAGATGCAAACTTCACATAGAAAGGTCACAGGTGGGAATTGATCCCACAACCTTCTTGCTGTGAGGCAACAATGCTAACCATTAAGCCACTGTGCTGCCAATAATAATAATAATAATAATAATAATAATAATAATAGGATGAGAAGCCTCTAATTAGCACTGTGACCTATATCCATTGGAGTAAACTGAGTGAAGATGATTTTGGAAACATTCCAGTGGAAACAATACAAATCAATATGTTAAATAATAATAATAATAATAACAACAACAACAACACAAGAAAATAGCACACTGTGATGATCACGTGTCTGTCACAGTTTTCATATATGATGATGTACTATGCTCTGTCTTTCCCACCAGACCTCGTTGGACTGCAACTGCATCAAGGAATAAGCACGTCACTCATTTTATGAAAGCTGGCAATAAATGAAATAAAGCTGCAGAGGTTATTGGAACCGCCAGAGGCCATTTTACAACAGCTCTCACACCTCAGATTGGATTATAGAGAGAATTATGATGAAGCAAGGAAGCAGAACTTCCAGTGGACATTTAATGGTGTGTGACCAAATCCATTCATACACATTAAGGCCTGCAGCAGTGGCAGCATGTCATTGTATGTATCTGCTTTGTACAAGCCTGCAGACATGCAGGTGAGCTGGACTTCAACTGCTTAAAAATAAGGATAAGAACAAGAAGAAGAAGAAAAAAATCTATTTTGTGCCTTTCAAGAGACCCAAGGATACTTTATGAAAAGGGGAATCTGCAGTTCTTCTTCTTCTTGCATATGAAGCAGCTATGCAGACTCCCACAGGCAGCTCTCTGTGGTAGGATTGGGGTTTGTTTGGTTTGTGGTTGCATTTTCAGGTGGGCACACGGTGGGGCACTTAAGGATAATATGCTGCATAGTTTGTTCCAGGGAGCCACATATGCAGGCTGCAGGTGATCACAGACCCCAGCCATGCATGCTGGCATTTAAAGATCCAGCCCTATTTGTAGCTAGTTCAGGGTTACCCATTCTTTACAGGGTCGATCTGCACCTGGTGGAAACTCTGTATTTGGGATGATGGTGAATTGAATAGGTTGGGGGCGGGGTCTGCTGCCAGCCAGCTGAAGCCTATAATTACCAAAAAAGGAAATACTGCAGCAGTAATATAAGAAAGGGAAGGTGCATGGCAGACAAAAGTGGACCACCTAAATGTGTAAGACCACTCACTCACTCACTCATCTTCAACCGCTTACTTTTACTTTAAATATTTAGTAGATACTGGATAACTTTATTAAATTAAATGCTAAACAGTGAAGTTTTGGTAAATCTTGTTATTGTCATCAAACCTCCATCACTGGACATCATCTTCCTCAGAGACAATCACAAAAGAAAAGAAAATCAGTGACTACTATTAAAAATTAACAACCGTAATAATGATATCCATCCATTTTCTATACCCCCTTACTTCAATTAAGGGTCGGGGGGGCTGGAGCCTATCCCAGCAGTCATTGGGCATGAGGCGGGGCACACCCTGGACAAGACGCCAGTCTGTCATGGCCACATATAGACAAACCTGTTCGAACCCAAATGCACACCTACAGACAATTTACAGTTTCCAATCCACCTAACCTGCATGTCTTTGGATGTGTGAGGAAGCCGGAGCACCTGGAAGGAACCCACACAAACACGGGGAGAACATGTAAACTTCGCTACACCACTATGCTGCCCATGTGTGAGACCCAACATTTCAAATTTAATGACTACTGATGGGATGTGAAATTGTTTAGAAAAACCTACATATTTGAAGAAGCCTCATTCATTTTACCTGATTTAACAGAGTGAAAGAGGAAACACCTTAAATAATTTCAAATCAAGGAAAGCCTTGATTTATGAATGCTTAAATAGGCAGAATGAAAGGGTTACCTGAAACATGATTTATTGTATGAACTCAAGGAGTGCTTTTTTGACAACTGCACCAGTGTCTCCTAAGATAATAAAGACAAGGAATCAACCACTCTGCCAGATAGCCAGCATGAATAATTTAACTAAAATAACTAACTTAGTTAAAATAATGAACAGCCTATTGGTGTCTGACCACACTGCCTTGAACATTGTCAGGAAAAATCATAGCCTCCTCTTCTGTAAAATATAACCATTAATCAAGTCTGGCTGTTATTTTGTTGAAGACCAGGCTAGCTGTACGGAATATATCTCAAGAATTTATAAGTTGTTTATGTTTGGGTGCATTTATGAAACTGAGTCACAATCAGCCTGGATTACTCACAAATCCCAGTTTAATCCCCTATCAAGCTTTTGTGAAATGTCCCTTGACCTGTTATTTGCAATGCAGGTAAAAACAAGGAGACACACTCGTGTCAAGCATCATCAGCAAGTAATTAGTATTATATAATACCCCTAAATAAATGCATGCCATTTTATTGGTGGATGGTATGTCATCGATTGTACGTGGGATTAATTATTTGTCTCTTTTTATAGGAAAATAGTCCAGAGTGTGTGTGTGCGTGTGTGTGTGTGTGTGTGTGTGTGTGTATATATATATATATATATATATATATATATATATATATATATATATATATATATATATATATATAATGGCTGAGTGGATCCTTGTCATTTGATTGGTGCTTTGTATGTCACATGACACAGATTATTCATCCCATTTGTGATTTGTGTGCATTGCATTTAGCGTGCAAATTTGGTTCCATATATTTGGTACCATTGCACTCTGCACACACACACACACCTACACACTCGCACACGCACGCCCACATGCACGCATGTGCACATACACATACACAATATCACCATTTCCCTCAAATACTGTTCACAAACCAGTCTAAATCTGTGATAGTGAGCACTTCTCCTTTGCTGAGATAATCCATCCCACCTCACAGGTGTGCCATACGAAGATGCTGATTAGACACCATGATTAGTGCACAGGTGTGCCTTAGACTGCCCACAATAAAAGGCCACTCTGAAAGGTGCAGTTTTGTTTTACTGGGGGGGATACCAGTCAGTATCTGGTGTGACCACCATTTGCCTCATGCAGTGCAACACATCTCCTTCGCATCATCCATGAAGAGAACACCTCTCCAATGTGCCAAACGCCAGCGAATGTGAGCATTTGCCCACTCAAGTCGGTTACGACGACGAACTGGAGTCAGGTCGAGACCCCGATGAGGACGACCAGCATGCAGATGAGCTTCCCTGAGACGGTTTCTGACAGTTTGTGCAGAAATTCTTTGGTTATGCAAACCGATTGTTCCAGCAGCTGTCCGAGTGGCTGGTCTCAGACGATCTTGGAGGTGAACATGCTGGATGTGGAGGTCCTGGGCTGGTGTGGTTACACATGGTTTGCAGTTGTGAGGCTGGTTGGATGTACTGCCAAATTCTCTGAAACGCCTTTGGAGATGGCTTATGGTAGAGAAATGAACATTCAATACACGAGCAACAGCTCTGGTTGACATTCCTGCTGTCAGCATGCCAATTGCACGCTCCCTCAAATCTTGCGACATCTGTGGCATTGTGCTGTGTGATAAAACTGCACCTTTCAGAGTGGCTTTTTATTGTGGGCAGTCTAAGGCACACCTGTGCACTAATCATGCACTAACCAGCAAATGCTGGACAAGTTGGGCCATGCCCAGCTCTCCACAATTTGTCTTATACTCACTTGACTGGTAAGCACTGAAAGCCGAGATTGGCATGTCCCAACTTGTCCTCTAACACTCCGAAACGGAGGTGTTCCTTTGTCTCGCTTCATCAGCGAATCGGTCGTGACGCGCAAAGCCTCCACACGGCTTTCCATGACAAAATCTCTTGTTAAAAGTGAAATCTGACGGAAAATGGTTGATGTCCAGCTCTTGTGATAACCAGAGAAATTGCACACGACAGTCCCGGCTCCACACAGCCATCCGTTTAGAAATGATGTGGTGGTTTCTGCCTCTCGATGGCGGCTCGGAGCGCGGCGCGCCGTGCGCCATTGTGGGCCGTCCTTAAAGCTGTAGTAACTGTTGTGTGTTGGAGGGGGTTTGGCTGGGCATTTTGGTGTTTTTTTCTTTTCTTTGCTCTCCAGGTGGTATGCAAACTGATTTATTGTCTGTGGAGGAGGTGCTGGCAGAAGAGTCCTTCACCCTCATCAACGTAATGTGCAGCACCTGTGGATGGTGCTCACGTGCAACCTTAAAGACTTTCAGCTGAAGCAGATAATGAGATGGCGTTCTGCATTTAAGCCATGTGTGATTCAAGCAGAGTTGCCGGGAACTCGACCTTGTGATGTTCGTTTGTGAGACGCTGAGGACCGCGCCTGGGTTTGACACATCGTGCCTGTGAAGGAGGACGGGTGAGGGACACATGCTGTCAGCACACATCAGAGGTGATTGATTGTCTGAATAATTGTTAACAGTAACTTGGTATTTTGTTACGCAGTATATTTGAATATTGATGAGAATTGTGCAGCTCGCTTCTCACTACCGTGGCGTGCGGACTGATGATCCTCCACCTGTTGTGAGAAGCTGCTCATTTACATAAAGCTTAAATTCAGACCTGAATGTGTTGCTGATAGTGTGTGCCTTTGAAGGATATTAGTTGTAGCTGCTGACTTACCTCACCTTTTCTATCCTTCGCAGAGTCGGTTTGTCGTGTCCACCTGGGGGGTGTTTGGCGGTGAACGTGGGTCCAGAAGCGCCGGGCTTCGATCCTTTTGGGCGCTGGAGAGCGTGCCATCCTTCACTCCGCCAGACTGACGCAGTTTACGTTTGTACACTTTGTATTGCACAGAAGGGGGAAAAATAAAATTGTTTTGTTATTGGAACCGCTTTCTGGTTGTTTTAGCGCTGGGTTCCGTCAGACGCAGGTCCGCTCCTCAACCCGCGTCGACACATAACAGTAACACTCCTTATTCTCTGTGAAACCCGTAAAATTTTCACCGAAAGCCAGATAAATTTTTCGAATGGTTTCCAGCTGCCTGTCTCTAACAGTTTCTGAAAAAATTCTGATGGAAAAAAAGCCCAAATCATTCTGCCATTTCCTCGCAATGAAACAACGATGAGAGGGGTGGAGCAGTGCTCACTCAAAGCCTGCCCACAGGCGAATGACGCAACCGACAGGCGTGGAAAAACTCACGCATGCGCACGAAGGTTCAAGCTTGGCTGACGTAAAAACATATGAATCAAATCCATATAGTTTTTGAAAAAAATAAAAAGGTACGATACTTTTCTAACAGACCTCATATATCTGTTTTACACACTGTCCCGGTCCGCCGCTAAGCCGCAAATCCCTGTCAGTTGCGGATATCAGCGGTTAATGGCAGATATACAGCGCATAGAGTGAGCATGTATTGTGTATGAATTGAGTATATATGGAGTATGTAAGGCGGATGTCATCCGCATTCAGATTTTTGAACAGCTCAAAAATCCTGGCTGCGGACATGTGCCTCTGCGGATGATCATGGGTGTGTTCGGATGACGGCTGAGTCATACAGGCATGTTACACGGATATTGCAGATGTTTGGTGAATATGGGCCAATTTTGTGCGCAATCCATACGCCAGTGGGACAGGGCCCTTAGAATGAAAAGCTGGAATAATTTCTGACGTGATTTTTTTTTTCATTACACTGAAGATTTACACATTCTTTTTTTTTGTAGTACACGTGCGCACAAGCGCTGACCCGGTTGGAATAGAACTCACAAGTGGCGGAAGTATAATAGATAATACAATTAATGATTACAATCTGGTAAATCAAACTACAGGCTGGACAGAAAATAAGTGATAAACAGAAAACAAACCCCTTGACTAAAGGAACACAAATAGATTATCAAACGCTGAAGATCAGAGAGGGAGGCATGGATACCGGCATGAGACAAAAACTGTAACAGGAGCCCAGGACAGGCAGGATCATGACAGAACCATTTGTCCTGTATCATAGCTACATTTATTACATTTGCAGAAAAAATGTGTGAAAATCAATTTAATATTCAGAAAGTTACGATGGATTAAATGCGCTGACACTTGATTGCACTGCCAAACAGCACTGAGTAGAGTATGACCGGTCTAAGATGGCGGCCTCACGGCTCTTTAGAGCTTAGGCAGTAGCGGTCGATGGTGCATCTACTCTTAATAATGTCATTGCTGAGAACACCTCTGGAGTGATTTACATGACATTTTGTGGGCGTTAGTGTGCACGCTAACTCCCTATGGAGTTGACTTTGTCTCATTAACACCTGCGAATGCAAAGAGGGTGATCTACAAATTTTCCTTAATTTGCACAACTATCGTTCTTAAGACATAAATATTGTTTTTGATTGATGGAGGGCCTTTATTGAAAATGCACAAATTGTACGTAAGACAATAGGATCTTAATAATTAATTAAACAACTGCAAATTATAAAGAACACAATACTCATACGGCCGAGGGTATTTTAGCACTGCGTTATATTTATATTCAACAGAGTGCCGTGCCTAATAAAGCTCTCAGTGCATAAGAAGAAGAAAACCTTTAAACACTTTATCCATTTGCTGATGTTTGATTCTGCATGATGGAAAACTAAAATCAAAGTGGGTTCAGGGTAATTTTCTGTGTGCATCTGGGATAACTGCGGCTTTAACACTGACCTCACCTTTGGTCTTCATTTGGGAGCAGAGCACTGTTTCAGCAACATGCTGATTTATCTTTTATCTCATAATCCCAGGTTGTAAATGCAACAGGATGGGATGTAAGAGCTGATATCTTAACACAGATAGATGTATTACAGCAGAAAACAAATGAAGGCTTTCATTCTCCCACTGGGGTATGGCTTATCTGTGTTTGTGCGTCTGCGCAAAACCTTCTAGGAATAGTCCTAGAAAAAACCTTCAGACATTTGTTCGTTTTCTGAAACAAGCAGAGCAAGCTGCAGGCTTGATGGCAGCCAAGCTTGAAAGATCATCCAGACTCCTCAAAGAAACATGTATCAGGGATTATGCTTCATTACAGCAGCATTCTGTGCAGCTCGACCTTTTTTCCCCCCTCAGAATGGCTTTGGTTGACTTTTATACAACTCCTCTTCCTCTCACTCCTGCTGTTTCCCTCTTTACTGTTCTGCAGCCGGCAGCTGATTTTCCTCCTTGATCTATAGTAGAACCTTCAGGCAGTCTGTTTTTCACTTCACATGAATCTATGACATGTAAGCGGCCTTCGAGCTCCTTGTCACGTGTACCGATGTAAAGTTGAAGGCCACAGGTGGCTGCAGGCTGTGTTCAGCCGCTCCAGCCACCTTTACACTTCACCTGTCAACTCAAACACACCACAATAACACTTTTAGCCCTTTAAAGCGAGGAGCCATACAGTGTTTTATTATTTTATTATTTTTACCCACGAGCGAGTATGTGTGTGTGTGTGTGTGTGTGTGTGTGTGTGTGTGTGTGTGTGTGTGTGTGTGTGTGTGTGTGTGTGTGTGTGTGTGTGTGTGTGTGTGTGTGTGTCTTGTATCAAAATACATCAAAAACTAATTAGTCTGGAATTTTAATCAGATTTTACATATTAGTTAACTCCCAGCCAAGAATGAACCCATTAACCTTTCGGGTCCAGGGGACAAAGGTCATGGTCACAGTGCAAGGTCAATTTTTTTGCCAGGTGCGAATAGGTGGAAAAATTTATGAAGGTTTGTAACTCTTGAATCAGAGGCAAGAGACCCGTGGTTACTATGAGACAGGAATAGGAAGTCATATGTGCTGCGGGCCATTGCCATTGCATTTGATCTTGCAGTTCAAATTCAAGGTCACTCAAGTGTTGATCATTTATAGTGGCTACACCATGCCAAATAGGCGCATGCTTGGTATTAGATGTGAATTTATGTGAAAGATGAATTAGGGATGGCACAATACCAATACAATACTGATACTGGAACCTTCAGTATTTGCAGATATGATGCCAATCCAACACCCTTTTCCCTGTCTTAAAACAACTAATCATTAAAAAAAACACATTTGTCTGTATTTACTGTATATGCACTTTGCTAACATATCCATCCAACAAAACATCACATCAAACTGTGAAATATATATTCTACTACCCTAAAGGAGAATATATAACAACCAATCTATGCATTTCCATCAATAATGGGCCGATACTGACATATACATATTCAAGGTCAAACCCAGATTTCTGTAATGAAGAAGAATACACTTTCATCACTGATGGGCTTTGCACTCACTTGAGTGTCTCTATATATACAATTACAACACAATATTTCCAATACAATATTACAATATATTACATTAAACATTTTAGACCCTGTGATTGACTGGCGCTCTGCCCAGGGTATACCCCGCCTCACACCCTATGACTCCTGGGATAGGTTCCAGGGTGTACCCCACCCCACCTCCCATGACACTTAATTGGAATAAGCGGATATAGAAGATGGATGGATTATACATTAGATTACAAATACAATATTACAAGATATACAAAATATATGATTTCTAATTTTAAGAAAAATTGTTAAAAATGTCTCCTTTTAAAGAAGCAGTTGAACCATAACAGTTTAAAAAAAAAAAAGGACCAGTGGGGAGAGAGAGATTTAAGGATGCTTTTCTTTACCATCCAAGTCATTGATGGCACTGCTCACCTTTGATTCCACCGTTTGTGAGAAATCCTTTTATGAAAAATTTGCTTCAGAAGAAATGAATGCAAAAGCCCTCACAGGAGTTACAAAAATCCACATCACATTTAAAACACCAACAAAATAATACAACCAAACTACTTTGTAATCATTGATATATTAGTTTTCCAGCAACTGAAGAGAAATGAACACGCAGTACAGAAACAGCTGAATAAAACCAAATCAGGCAAAATAAATAACACAAGCATCATGCATGCTAGTGGATGCACAGCCCCTGCACTGACTGCAATTGTTCATTCACTTTTATTATGTTCATAGGTTTCATTATGTTTCAGCATCAGAGGGAGCAAATCAAGTGGAGCATTTTGCAGCAACTGCAGACTACAAAACAATGTTCCAAAACACGGGTGTTGCAAAGGTTGCAAAACATTGTCAGACCATGTTTTGTGTTTGCCATCACTAATTTGCAGTACCAAGGAAAGGCTTTGGTGTCATTGTCCAGTCATATGTTCTGTCCATTCTTTAATTTGGTTTTTACTTTCCATTCTGAGAATGTGCCCATGTACCGGGCGTCATGATTCTCCCCACAGTTGATAACGTAAGTTCTGAGCAGACACATGAAGCTAGGCACTGGCGGACCAAGCACATGGGATGATACCAGTTTTCTATATCCATCCAGCATCCAACTATCCAGCAAGTGGCAGACATGTCTATGGGATATTACGTACAGTAGAACACATACACAATGGTTCAGGCCACTTTTTGCGTACACTAAAATTATGTAGGTACATATACAAACAGGTAGGAGGGGAAAAAACAATCAGCAACATGTTCTCATCCAAAATCATTCTCAAAAACAGCCACTCAAAGGGTCCTCAGCCTTCTGTTGCACATGCCAATGAGGCATGACTGTTCCACAAAAACAACCAGTTTGCTCCTAACATCATACCAGTAAGACTTATCAAAAACAATGATGATTCTTTGGGCAAACAGGAGTAGGTCTTCAGTGGTGGTGTATCTAAGATTCAAATCTGATCTCACTGTTTAATTGTCCACATTATATACAGCAAGTGACCAGATCTGATCTACGTATGTGTCTGTGTGACAATCCTCACTTTCCGTCTTGTCCACATTGGTTGCTATAATGTGTCATCAGCCCTCCAGGACATCCGAGCAGAGAAGGTGCATGTTTACAGCTGCATATTTGCAAAAAAAAAAAAAAATTGGAGCATCACTGTAATCTCTTGCACCATCTTGCTCCACTTTCACATCACTTCCACATTCCACAGTGACACCAGACCCACTTACAGTATGCAGAATGTAATATGTGTAATATTAAGCCTTAAGCATGTTGGATATGTGCAACACACACACTACAGCTGAATATAGCTGCTGCTCAATCATTCCACAATATTTGCCATTGATAATTACTTTTATTCCACATTCTGTGTCTTCTATAACTGTTTAGAAAAATGCAATTTGAATTGGATTTCAAATTGCATTTTTGCAGTCTCTGACCTCTCTGCTTCCAGAGACTGGGGACTCAGAGGCGGACTCATCCATTACCCAGGCCGAAGTCACCGAGATGGTGGCAAGGGTCCTGGGGTGGATGAAATCCATCCTGAATACCTTAAGTCTCTGGATGTTGTGGGACTGTCTTGGTTGACACGCCTCTGCAACATCGCGTGGTGGTTGGGGACAGTGCGTCTGGATTGGCAGACCAGGGTGGTGGTCCCTCTGTTTAAGAAGGGGGACCGGAAGGTGTGTTCCAACTACAGGGGGATCACACTCCTCAGCCTCCCCGGTAAGGTCTATTCCAGAGTACTGGAGAGGGGAATTCGACCAATAGTCAAACCTCAGATTCAAGAGGAGTAGTGTGGTTTTTGTCCTAATCGCGGCACACTGGACCAGACTCCATCGGGTGCTCGAGGGTTAATGGGAGTTCGCCCAACCAGTCCAAATGTGCTTTGTGGATCTGAAAAAAGCTTTCGACCGTGTCCCTCGAGGTGCCCTGTGGGGGGTGCTCCAGGAGTACGGGGTCCGGGATCCTTTGCTAAGGGCTATGTATGACTGCAGCAGGAGCTTGGTTCACATTGCAGCTAGTAAGTCAAACCTGTTTCCAGTGCACATTGGCCTCCGCCAGGGCTGCCCTTTGTCACCGGTTCTGTTCATTACCTTTATGGACAGAATTTCTAGGCGCGGCCAGGGTGTAGAGGGGGTCTGGTTTGGGAACCACAGAATCTCATCTCTGCTGTTTGCAGACGATGTGGTTCTGTTGGCTTCGTCAAACCAGAACCTTCAGCGTGCACTGGGGCGGTTTGCAGCCGCGTGTGAAGCGTCCGGGATGAAAATCAGTACCTCCAAATCCAAGGCCATGGTTCTCAACCGGAAAAAGGTGCTTTGCCCTCTTCAGGTCAGTGGAGTGTCCTTGCCTCAAGTGGAGAAGTTTAAGTATCTTGGGGTCTTGTTCACGAGTGAGGGACAGATGGAGCGTGAGATCAACAGACGGATCGGTGCAGCGTCTGCAGTGATGCGGTCGCTGTATCGGACCGTCGTGGTGAAGAGAGAGCTGAGCAGGGGGGCAAAGCTCTCGATTTACCAATCGATCTACATTCTGACCCTCACCTATGGTCATGAGATTTGGCTCATGACCGAAAGAACAAGATCGCGAGTACAAGCGGCCAAGATGAGTTTCCTCCGCAGGGTGGCTGGGCGCTCCCTTAGAAATAGGGTGAGGAGCTCGGTCACTCGGGAGGAGCTCAGAGTTGAGCTGCTGCTCCTCCACATTCAAAGGAGCCAGCTGAGGTGGCTCGGGCATCTTTTCCGGATACCCCCGGACGCCTCACTGGAGAGGTGTTCCGGGCACGTCCCATCGGGAGGACGTCCCGGGGAAGACCCAGGACACGCTGAAGGGACTATGTCTCTCAGCTGGCTTGGGAATGCCTCGGGGTTCCCCCGGAGGAGCTGGGGGAGGTGTGTGTGGATCGGGAGGTCTGGGCGGCTTTGCTTGAGCTGCTGCCTCCGCGACCTGACCCCAGATGAAGCAGAAGAAAATGGCTGGATGGAATTGGATTTCAAGCAATATATGAATGAAACTTTAAAAAATTGTTTTTATGTGGCTTTTGATTTATGAAACGTGCAACATGGAAGCAGATTTATATCAAATATGCATATAAATCTAATATTTCCTGACAGTATGAGCAAAGTCTAAAACAACTTATCCAGAAGTAGTAAGCCCTATATCTGCCCTGAGGCCCGTTGGTGCTTGTTTGTGAATTCCAAACATTAAAAATGAATGAGATCTTTGTTTTTGAAATCTGCGTCACTTCGTTCCCACTCTAGGCTCAAAGCCACAGTCCACTGGATGGTAGGCAGACACTCTATCCACCTGCTGGCCTCCTTAACACTATCTTAGAAAATCCTCCACTGCTTTTCTGAGGTTGCACATCTCAAACTGCCTAAGTAGTCCACAATCACAGCACACACACCATAAAAATTAATAAGTAAACAATAAGGCCTACACATCAGCCAGCACAGAAACAACACAGCAACAGAGGAGGAGCTTTACCAGCATCACTATCAGTATCACTGCAGCATCTCTGCTGCAAAACAGTAATTACAACTGCCCAGAGGGTTATGGGTAGTAGCCTACCAAAATTCTGCAAAGTCTACACCATCAGATGAAGGAACAATGATCCTTTGCAAGTTGTTTACAGGCCACATAGAGGAGTTGAGGATGCCACAGTCACTTTGATGAACACGGTCCTTAAACATCTAGAAGGAAAAAGAACCCATGCTCAGCTTTTATTTATTGATTTTCCATCTGCTTTTAATGCAATCTAACCCCACATTTTAACGGAGAGACTTTTAGAGCAATTTGATTGACACAATAACAGGACACAAAGAGTGCAATTCAATGGCACATTGTCTGATCAGATCCATTTGTCCATTGGTTCCCCTCAGGGTTGCTTGCTGTCCCCTCTCTTGTTCATCCATTACCATTATACAAACATGTGTCACAGCAGCAGGAAAGACAGATTTATTTTAAAGTACACAGATTACTCTGTTATCGTGAGTTTGCTTCATGAGAAGGAAACGCATCATGTCTCAGTCACCCAGGACTTTACTGAATGGTGTGATGGGTTCTTTCTTTTGAAACAAAAGGCTTGAATACTGTCTTTAGAAGACTCCCCAGGGCTCAGGAACCCACTCTTATAAAGGGTCAGACAGTAGATTGTGTGTAGAAATATGAATATCTCAGCACAATCATTGATAGCAGTGCATAGTGCATCCAGAAAGTATTCACAGTGCTTCATTTTTTTCCCCATATTGTTATGTTTGCAGTGAATTTAGCCACAGACATATCTAGAATCAAAAGTTGCCTTAATTTACCTCTTTTAACAAAGACCTGACTCTCCGGATATTTGGAATGTGCGACAGTGGACTGACTCTGTGTTATCACCCTGCACCAAAATCCTCCCTTTTTACAAAGTGACCAGTCTTCCCAAACATTCCCTGACCAAATCTGCAACGCCTCTGGAAAGCTTCAGTAAACAGAAGCTCTATATGTCTATATGTCATTCACTGTATCTGATGTGTTTTTCAAATAACTTTCTTGTGGGGAGAAACCTGACTCAAGTGGCCATGTTAAAACATTATTCCAAAATGGATGAAATTCTTTTTTTTTTCCCTCAACATTCTACACACAATACCCTCTAATGACAATGTGACAAAGGTTTTATGAGATTTTTGCAAATTTCTAAAAAAAAATAAAAATAAAAATCAACAACAACTAAGAAATCACATGTGCATAAGTATTCACAGCCTTTGCCATGAAGCTCAAAATTCAGCTCAGGTACATCCTGTTTCTACTGATCATACTTAGATATTTCTACAGCTTAACTGGAGTCCACCTGGGGTAAATTCAGTTGACTGAACATGATTTGGAAAGGCACACACCTGTCTACATATAAGGTCCCACAGCTGACAGTGCATGTCAGAGCACAAACCAAACATGAAGTCAAAGGAATTGTCTGTAGACCTCTGAGACAGGATTGTCTCAAGGCACAAATCTGGGGAAGGGTACAGAAACATTTCTGCTGCTTTGAAGGTCCCATTGAGCACAGTGGCATCCACCATCCTTAAATGGAAGATGTTTGGATCCAGCAGGACTCTTCCTAGAGCTGGCCACCCGTCTAAACTAAGCGATCGGGGAGAAAGGCCTTAGTCAGGGAGGGGACTAAGAACCCAATGGTTACTCTTTCAGAGCTCCAGTGGAGAGAGGAGAACCTTCCAGAAGGACATCCATCTCTACAGCAATCCACCAATCAGATTGGTATGGTAGAGTGGCCAGACGGAAGCCACTCCTGAGTAAAAGACACGTGGCATCTGGAATTTGCCAAAAAGCACCTGAAGGACTCTCAGACCATGAGAAACAAAATTCTCTGGTGTAATGAGAAAAAGATTGAACTCTTTGGCGTGAATTCCAAGTGTCATGTTTGGAGGAAACCAGGCACCATCCCTACAGTGAAGCATGGTGGTGGCAGCATCATGCTGTGGGGATGCTTTTCAGCAGCAGGAACTGGGAGACTAGTCAGGATTGAGGGAAAGATGAATGCAGCAATGTACAGAGACATCCTGGATGAAAACCTGCTCCAGAGTGCTCTTGACCTCAGACTGGGGCATTCATCTTTCACCAGTACAATGACCCTAAGCACACAGCCCCGATATCAAAGGAGTGGCTTCAGGACAACTCTGTAAATGTCCTTGAGTGGCCCAGCCAGAGTCCAGAGCTGAATCCGATTGAACATCTTGAGAGAGATATGAAAATGGCTGTGCAAAGAGGAATGGACAAAACTCCCCAAAGATTGGTGCACCAAGCTTATGGCATCATATTCAAGAACTAAAAAACTTTATTTTCATGTTGTCATTGTGAGCAGAACTTTCAGGAAAAATGAATTTCATCCATTTTGGAATAAGGCTGTAACATAACAAAATGTGGAAAAAGTGAAGCGCTGTCAATACTTTCTGGATGCACCATGTTTATAAAACTCCAGCAGACACACACTGCACTGTTCAATCTGCATGAGTCATTCAAGCACCTTCAGAACACCCTCAGCAACACCAAACATAATCCATCCATGTGAAGGGTTTTTTTTTATTGTTTTAATTGACAAAATTGCTGCCTACTCTAGACAGATTCACAGTAAAAATAGCAGTAAAACAGTAAAATACCGTTTGTATTTCTTAATGGTGTAAATTAATTGATGTAACTCCAAGACATATTCAGTGACTTGTAAATGTTCATGTTTCCATCCCCTAACTTATCTAAAGAAAACTGGCTGTAAAGGTTATCCATCCATCCATCCATCCATCCATCCATCCATCCATCCATTTTCTTCCGCTTTATCCGGAGTTGGGTCGCAGGGGCAGCAACTCAAGCAAAGCCGCCCAGACCACCCGATCCACACACACCTCCCTCAGCTCTTCTGGGGGAACACTGAGGCATTCCCAAGCCAGCCGAGAGACGTAGTCCCTCCAGCGTGTCCTGGGTTTTCCCCGGGGCCACCTCCCGATGGGACATGCCCGGAACACCTCTCCAGCGAGGTGTCCAGGGGGCATCCGGAAAAAATGCGTGAGCCACCTCAGCTGGCTCCTTTCGACGTGGAGGAGCTGCCATGGGGTCATGGCCATGGGGGTCAGGTGCAGAGAGGATTGGGTGTAAAAGTTATGATTTGTATAATTAATGATCTTTATACAGTTGTCTGGTTATTTATGAGCACTGAAAATGTGGGGACAGGGATGAGATATACTTTATTGATCTCACAGTGGAGAAATTATGTTTACACTCCAGTTACCTCAGACAGCAATTAGTCCACAATTATTACTTGTTTACCGTAATAATGGCACACATCAGAATTAAAAACAGCACATACACATTTGACATTGTTTATGTGCACTAAGTTAGAAGAAGTCCATTATTTGAATTGAGGCAAGTGGATGAAGGCCAGGCAGCAACCCTGAGATGCGCCGCCGTCAACTTGGGGGGAGGAACGGGAGCTGCAGCTAAAACTGCACCGCCCCCGCAGAAGGGGAAAGGAGTGATGCGAGCAGGCGCGGGGGTGGGGAGTGTTGATGGGGGATGGGGGGGACGGGGGACGGAATGGAGCATGCTTCAGTCCTGTGAAAAGCAGTTTATTGTCTTTGTGAGTTGAGATAAGAAACAGCCATATGATCCCCAGGCCAAATAAATTTCTCTGGAGGGAAAACAGTCGGGCGATTTGACCTTCAGGCTTGATAAGCCTGTAATGTTATGGTTTGAGCAGTGAAAAACACTTTTAACAGTTCCACTTGAACAACCAAATCCCAATTATGAATGAAGAATATTCCCAATTATGAATTAAGAATATTCACCGGCCTCTGAAATCTTCAACTTCAACTGCAAGGCATGCATCTGCTCCAAGATGTCATCCAATTTGCGTCTGAGTTCAAGAGACATCGCAGTCTGAGAATGCACTGCCTTGTCAACCTCGTTAATCATGACGGACAAGCGAGGTGCCGTAGTTCTTGATGCCGCCGTCTTGCCAATTTTCCGGTAGATCAGGGGAGCACATAAGCCAAAAAGTACTAGCTCTGCTACCATAAGACCAAAAATGAATAAATCCTTGACGTCCTCAACGGAGATAGGCACCAAGCATGCCACATGCTAGGAACTCCAGGAGTCACTGCCTATGTTAGACAAATAAGATCATAGTTCTTTGTGCTGCATTTGATACTGTGGATCATCATATTTTACTTGATAGGCTGGAGCATTACTTTGGGATTACTGGAAGCGCCCTTGTGTGGTTGACGTCATACTTGTCTAGTCCTTCTCATTGTGTTTTATACGATAACACTACCTCTAATCTTAGTGAAATGAAATTTGGGGTTCCGCAGGGATCTGTCTTGGGCCCCCTGCTTTTCTCCCTTTATATAGCACCCCTTGGGCATATATTGCGGCGTTTTGGGTTTGCCTTTCATTGCTATGCTGATGATACTCAATTGTACATGCCAATAACTGCTGGTAATCTCATTTCTATAAAAACACTCGAGGATTGCCTTGCTTCAGTGAGAGGCAGAATTCTAGTAACTTCCTACCCCTAAACTCTGATAAGACTGAAATGATGGTTCTTGGTCCAGCAAAATATTGGCATCAATTTGACCAGCTAGCGCTTGACCTGGATTCGTGTGTCATACATCATACAGATAAGGTGAGGAACCTTGGGGTGATTTTTGATCCTGCATTGTCCTTTGGCTTCCATATTAGGGATATTACGAGAAGTGCCTTTTTCCATTTGCAAAATATAGCAAGGATTTGTTCCATCCTGTCTATGGCTGATGCTGAGACACTGATCCATGCTTTTGTTTCTTACAGATTGGATTATTGTAATGTCCTACTCTGGGTTACCGCAGTCCAGTATTAGGGCTCTTCAATTGGTTCAGAATGCTGCTGCCAGACTTTTGACACAAAGCAGAAAGTTTGACCATATTACACCTATTCTGGTATCTCTTCATTAGCTACCTGTCTCTGTGAGATCAAATTTCAAGTTTCTGCTATTGGCCTATAAAACTGTTCATGGACTGGCACCAGCCTATCTAATTAAACCCTATGTACCAGCCCAGGCTTTGTGTTCACAGGATGCAGGACTGCTCTGTGTTCCAAGGGTGAAGAAAAAGTCTGCGGGACAGAGAGACTTCTCATACTGTGCCCCTGTTTTTTGTAGAATGGTCTCCCGGCCCCAATAAGACATTTAGATTCTGTGGAGACTTTTAAGAACAGACTTAAGACACATCTTTTTACTCAGTCCTATGGTTAGAATGTTGTGTTGGCATCTTTTTTAATTCTTTAATTTTTTTTCTTTATTGTGGTTTTTTGAACTTTTAATTGTGCTTTTGATCATTTAATTTTATTTTAGAGTGTCCTTCAACTTGAGGCGACGCTGTCGCAAATTGGCACATTATAAATTGAATAGATTGAAACTGAATAAATTTAAATTTGAATGTGTCATGAATGTTAATCCTCTTGTACCTTCTTGTCTTTATATATTTATCTGTCATTTACACTAAATGTAATCTGTTAGTCTGATGTCAGAGCTGTCATTAATGAGGGACTGAGGGTGCTGTCCAAGGTGCTGAAACCTGACAGCAGTCTTTTATTGTCCAGCAGCCAGTCAGCTGGTATGTGTATCTACAACAATAAGGCCCACTGACTTTGGAAACTGACACGTATTTACCAAGACAGCAAGTTCCAAGAAAAAGACCAGACTGTTTTTTTTCTCTCTCATTTATTTATTCATTTTTTATATTTGTGGAGATGGATTTGTTACCAGCCCAGGAAGCTGCTAAAATCTACCACACTAATTATGTGAGGAACTCCAGAGCCATCGGTGTCATGTGGGCCGTGTTCACCATCTGCTTCACCATCATCACCATGGTGGTCTTCATCCAGCCCTACTGGATCGGAGACAGTGTCGACACCCCGCAGGCTGGTTACTTTGGCCTCTTCCACTACTGCATAGGCAACGCATTGACCTCGGAGCTGATCTGCAAAGGCAGCGTGCTGGACTTCGGCTCCATCCCATCACCAGCTTTCAGGACTGCGATGTTCTTCATTGGAACATCCGTGCTGCTGGTGGTGGGCACTATGGTCTGTTTTAGCCTCTTCTTCTTCTGCAATGCTGGCAATGTCTATAAGATCTGTGCCTGGATGCAGCTGGCATCAGGTAAGACATTTACACCTTCTGAAACAGTTGTGTTGAAGGAAGCATAACTGATATTTGAGACTTGGTAGAAGTATTGGTTGGGATTTTATTAATCCTTCTGTTATTCTGTTGTGGCACAACTACAGTACAATTTGAACTCTGTGAAGTGGAATAAACTTGGCCATACATCTCATGCTTTAATTATTAATGTTACTGCTGTAATAAATAAATACATTTTAAAAAAAGAAGAAAAGAAACAGAGTGATTCTTTGTCAGCATCTCCAAGCACACAGTGTCAAGTGAAGGTCCAAATCAAGGAAATGGCTTTTGGTGGAAAAATAAAAGGGTAAATATTATTTAGTACGTGATTTGGGGTTAAAATCCTAACTCGCATCAAATGCTAGGATTTCTGGAAAAGTACTGAAGGCAAATGAGAACTTTTTAACTTTGTATGATAACAGAAATTTTCCTCACGTTAGTACAAATTTCACTAATTTCATAACAATTTAAACACAGACTATATTTGAATATAAAAAAATTCACACAAAAACACTGATTGTGAAGTTCAGGGGAAGGTGTTAAATTCATCCTGTCACAACTCACCTTCACACCTCTCACATTTCAGCCACGGTTTGTTTGTACCATCTGCTGCTCCCAGTAAATAGGAATCCAGTTTCAGCCCAAAGCCTGACACATCTGGTGGTAGACCGATTACATGTAACAAGATCAAGTACGTTATCTGAGCTGAAGCTGACTCTGGAACACAAAAGGGCTTTTAAAAACTAGTACTAATGTAGAGTACTAGTGTTTGATCCTTACTCTGGCTACTTCCATTTTTGATTTTGTTCAGGGTCACAAGATCCAGTATGGACCACATGATGATTTGGCACAGGTTTTACACTGGGTGCACTGCAGACACATGAAGAATGAGGTATGGGTGATGTTCCACCATGGGCCTTTTGTTTGGGAGGCACTAGCTGCTTGTGCCACACTGTTGCATCCTACAACATGATGCCCGACACTGCTAATTCAAATTACAGTCCTTTGAGCAAGAGGGAACAATCCCCGAGTAACCAAAGCAAATTGTTTTTTGTTTTTTTACCCTCTTGAGAAATTTGATCAACGTATGTTGTGCAAACATTACTGGGTGATTCTTAGACTACGGGCACTTATTATGTCCTTTGATCATATTTTATGAAAAACAGAAAAAAGGGGAAATTTCACACTTTTATAGTTATCTTTACAATGAAAGTGTGTTACGAAATTTGTTCTAGTAGTCTATGATGACTTTTTCACCTTTTTTCAGCATCATTATATGCAAATATTGCCGTTTTGTGCTTGTCCCACACCCAGACTTTTGAACTTCAATGATAAAAATGAATGGTAAAGAAAAGTTTTTTCTAATGTTTTAAAATATCTCTGAATAAAATATCAGTAAAATAATCAAAACATAATTGGGGTATTCAATGTCATACAACTGTTGTGATTTTTTTTTAACAAAATGTAGTTGTCCCACACTATTGCCGTAATTTCCACCACGAACACTGTAATGTCCCTTTAAACAGTTTGTATGAAAGATTGTTTGGGTAGTTTCTATGGAGACAAACAGTGACATCAGAGCACATGTATATAGTGCCAAATCACAACAAACAGTTGCCCCAAGGTGCTTTATATTGTAAGGCAATGGTGTGGTGGAAATTACATTTACAAGGCAAATAGTGCCCGTAGTTAAAGAATCACCCTACTACGAGCATCCTTTTCTCACATGCACCGTAAACATTCACTTTACACAGCTGCAGGCTCCTCTCCCTGATCACACAGTGCTTATCTTTTGCACACCAATGACATTTCTTATTCCTCCTCTGCAGCTGTGCTAATGGGAATGGGCTGCATGATATACCCAGATGGCTGGGACTCCCCAGAGGTAAAGAGGATGTGCGGCCAGAAGACAGATAAATATTCTCTAGGGAACTGCACAGTGCGCTGGGCCTACATACTCGCCATCATCAGCATCTTAGATGCTCTCCTTCTGGCTTTTCTGTCCTTCACTCTTGGAAACCGCCAGGACAAACTGCTGCCAGACGACTTTGAGGTGGAGGGAGCAGGTAGGCTATTGAAATCGAGGCAAAGTTGTGTATAAGGACCAAAATCAGAAAATGCAGATATGTTGAACAAAGTAGCCCTTGAGCTTTGCTTCAGCACTCAGTATTATACAGTTGAGTTCAAAATAATTGCAATTGGTTTAAAAATGTGAATAACGCTCAAAATCCCCAAAATAGCTTTTATTTCCATTTACACACATGCATTGGGAGCACTGCACATTCTATTCAAAAGAAACATGAATCAATTCTGTTATTCACAGAAAATGAAGAAAAAGGAATATTAGGCTGCTCACAAAAATTGCAGTGGCTGCATTTTTTTTTTTTTTTTTTTGTGGAAAAACAGGTGTAAAACACCAGATGGCCCTTATTTAAGGAAGAAAGCAGCAAATGGTGTGCTGGTTGTCTGCATTTCTCTCTGAAAATCTGAGTAAAATGGGTCGTTCCAGACAGTGTTCAGAGGAACAGCGTACTTTGATTAAAAAGTTTGGATAGGGGGAAGATTGGAGAGGGGGAAACATAGAAAGACATATAGAAAATGACCGGCTACTCAGCTAAAATGATCTCAAATGCTTTAAAACGGCAACACAACCAGAAAACTGCATGTTGTGGAATTGGAGGCACTGACCCAAAATGAAATGCTTTTTCATTTCAATTAAGGCCCATTTTTTTTTTTTTTCTGTTCAAAAATTCTTGTAAAAACCTTGTAACTTTTAGAATGGCCTAAGCAGCGGGTCACCCCTCTGAGTCTGGTCTGTTTGAGGTTTCTTCCTCATTATCATCAGAGGAAGTTTTTCCTTACCACTGTCGCCTGTGTGCTTGCTCAGGGGGGGTTGGTTAGACCTTACTCGTGTGAAGCACCTTGAGGCAGCTTTGTTGTGATTTGATGCTATATAAATAAAATAAACTGAACTGAATTCAAATGGATCAAAGAACAGCCAGCCAATGATCAACTCCAGGGTGATCAAAGAAGGACCAAAGTTACCCATGAGTACTGTAACAATTAGAAGATTCCTATGCGAAAATCTATGGACAAGAAGACCCCAAAAAGTTCCATTGTTGAAAAAACGTGTGCTCAACAGGTTACAATTCACCAAAGAACGCACCGACTGGCCTAAAGCAAAATGGCGCAACATTTTGTGGACTGATGAAACAAGACTTTTGAGTCCAGGGGCCACACAGAGTTTGTCAGGTGAACCTCAAAAACCGAATTCAAGCCGCAGTACACTGTAAAGACTGTGAAGTATAGTGGAGCAAGCATCATGATATGGGGATGTTTCTCATACCATGGTTTCAGGCATATTTATCCCATACGAGAGATCATAGATCAGTTTGAATACACCAAAATACTTGAAGAGGTCATGTTGCCTTATGTCCAAGAGGAAATGCCCTTGGAATGGATGAAAAGACAACACACCAGCAATTGAGCAGCATCTGGGTTCCAGACCAACAAGATTAATGTCATAGAGTGATGGTGACCAGCCCAATCCTGGGACCTTAATCCAACAGAAAACTTGGGGTGACTTCAGGAATGCTGCTTCTAAGGCAAAACTAAGAAATGCAGAGTAATTGTGGAATGTAGTCTAGTCATCCTGGGCTGGAACACCTGTTCACAGGTACCAGACAGGGGTGGGAGAAAGTCATCAAGTCACTCTCAGATCACGAATCAGCAAATCCCAAGTCAATAATGATCACTTGTTTGCAAGCTGACTTGAGAATGACTTGACAGTGACTTTGTCCCACCTCTGGTACCAGATGTTGGTCAATTCCATGCAACACAGATGTTACGCAGTTCTCAGAAACTGGATATACAACTAAATATCAGTTCAGTGATTCTCAGGAAAGATGAATCTTAAAGCATTTTTCTTTTTATACAGTCATTGCTTGAGTTTGTAAAGAAAAATGCAGACAGTGCTTTTTTTCTTTTTTTTTTGAAATGTCTAATATTCTTTCTTTACTTTTTGTAAAGTATAAATTTGATGTTTCATGTTTTGATTTGAAATAGAATGTGCAGTGTTCCCAATGGATTTGCGTGTATGGAAATAAAAGGCGTTATAAAAACTGAGCTTTACTTATTTTTGTAAACATACTTATTTTGAACACAACTGTACAATTGCAGAGTATAACATACAACTGAGAATAAAGAAAATATTTAGTATACTCCATATTAGAGGTCATTTTACAGGTAACCAAGTGTTTTTAAAAACAACCAAATTTCATGTTTGCTACATTCAAATGTATTCCTCTTTAACAGAAAATTCCTGACTCACCAGAGACCCAGCGGACCAGGATATGATGCCACAAGTCACACCAATCGTGGGTCAACTATTGTAAAATGGCATTACTTTGTACTTATTGCATGTTTTAAATCTTCAAAGATGTGGAGGGATGCAGCGTTTGGTTACTGCTTCATAAAGCTAACCAGCAGGTAACTGCAAAAATGTCAAATGTCTAATAAAACCAACAGAAACAAGCTTGACAATCATTCCACATATTAACATGTTTTATTGTATGGCGTGTTACAGTTTTTTGTTTTGTTTTGTTTTTAAATCACAAAGTCTACGCTCAGGTTTGACACTGGTGAGAGTGTAGACTATGTAGGCCTCAACAGTTAATCTGACGTAATACATCTTGAGACACCACACAAAGTTTTACGTAAAAACTGCAACATCACTGAGCATGTTGCCAAACATACAATTTAACACATCTACCATGTGTTTTAATAAAACACAACTACCCAGCTGTTCTTTTAGCTAAGATATAGATTTCTTAAAAACTGTACAACTCTTTGGTACATATATATACAGTTTATTTACTTTTTCTTTAAATTGGGCTTAACATGTCATTTTGTTGAAAATGTTTAAACCCTATATTCCTGAATAGATGTATGAGAATGCCAGCCTCCCATGAGAATGAAAGACCTCATTTATTACAAATGCCTAACCACACAGAAGTACCAGGTGACTGAAGATTACCATGACTAAATAATGACCTATAGAACAAGCACCCATCTGGAAGAATGCCGTAAGCATTACCGCACTCAGTGTAAGTCAGCCCAGTGTGTTACCTCTTAAGCCTACTTTACAAATACAAAATTTCATCAGAATAATAATAATAAAAAAAACTGTACAAGGAAAAATGAAATATCTTTATGGGAACAGAACAAAATGGGAGCACTGGAGGCTACATATCCTTGATTTTTTTATGTTTTAGTGCAGGAGTAACAAACAAGGATGATGACTTTTGCAGTACAATAACAGATTTGCTTAAACAGGAGGGTGAACACACCACAGCAGCTAAAAAGACCACAACATGAGCCACAGGATCCTGGTCTCATCAGAGAAAGAATAACTAACAAAAAGAAAAGCAAACATAAAAAGAAGCATTCGCTCAATAACAAAACTAACCCAAAACAACAAAACTAAATGGAAATAAATATTCATGTGATATGCCCACATTGAAAAGTGATCTGTTGCAGTCTCTGGAGAGAACGAGGGAAGGGAGTTGCAGTGACTGGAGGTGCCCACTAGAGGGTGAGCCAGGGGTGGCGTAAGCACTCTGCGGCTGTGGCTCTCTTCTCTGGGACCAACTCCAGCATGGGAAGCAGGAAGTCTGTGAAGCACTCTGCTTCTTCGCGGGGCCACTCGTACTTGTCAATGAGCACCTCCAGCAGTCCCCACGGCTTCAGCTTGGTGATGTGTTTTAAATCACCTGCACACAGGCACGCACAGCTCAGCTGACCAGCACTGTCCAATGTGGAATTTCAGCATGCAAGCGTCAAATATGCACACTGCAGCACAGTCAACAGAAAATATTTCAAACATAAACAGTTGCACAACAATGCAACATAATGATAATGTTTGCTGTCAAACACCATGAGGATGAATTGTTTAAAGGGGTCATACTCTAAAATTATCACACATAAATACAGTTGTGGGTTTCGTGTAGGGATGTGCCATGTCAACCTGGGTCAGATCAATGAACAATATGCAATTTAAATCCCATACCCTTAGTTTTTGTTAGATGTTAAGAATTACCAACATTTTTGGACAGGTTTGAACTTCATTTAAAAAGTGAAAATCAAAGAATTTTTTGTGAACTGTTAATGACATCCCACAGTCCTCCTGCAGTACCTTTGAAGCCTGCCTGGGACAACATTTTGGGAATCACTGCACTACATGATGACACACAGGAATATAATAGACACATAAGCATAATGCAGAACCATACTACAGAAAAACCACAGAAAAACAGCGGACACGTTATGGTGTTTGTCTCCATAGTCCACTCCATGCAAAGGAGAACAGGAGCTGCACACCAGGTTGGTTGCATGCAGTGTGTTTTAAAAAGTGAGGAAAGCTCAAAATCCTTATAATAGTTTTTTTTTTATACACACAAATGCATTGGGAACGCTGCGCATTCTATTCCAAACAAAAACATGAAAAAACTATCAAATATACAGAAGTGTTCAGAATAATAGTAGTGCTATGTGACTAAAAAGATTAATCCAGGTTTTGAGTATATTTATTATTGTTACATGGGAAACAAGGTACCAGTAGATTCAGTAGATTCTCACAAATCCAACAAGACCAAGCATTCATGATATGCACACTCTTAAGGCTATGAAATTGGGCTATTAGTAAAAAAAAAAGTAGAAAAAGGGGTGTTCACAATAATAGTGTGGCATTCAGTCAGTGAGTTTGTCAATTTTGTGGAACAAACAGGTGTGAATCAGGTGTCCCCTATTCAAGGATGAAGTCAGCACCTGTTGAACATGCTTTTCTCTTTGAAAGCCTGAGGAAAATGGGACGTTCAAGACATTGTTCAAGACAGAAGAACAGCGGTTTGATTAAAAAGTTGATTGGAGAGGGGAAAACTTGTACGCAGCTGGAAAAAATTATAGGCTGTTCATCTACAATAATCTCCAATGCTTTAAAATGGACAAAAAACCAGAGACGCGTGGAAGAAAACGGAAAACAACCATCAAAATGGACAGAAGAATAACCAGAATGGCAAAGGCTCACCCATTGATCAGCTCCAGGATGATCAAAGACAGTCTGGAGTTACCTGTAAGTGCTGTGACAGTTAGAAGACGCCTGTGTGAAGCTAATTTATTTGCAAGAATCCCCCGCAAAGTCCCTCTGTTAAATAAAAAACGTGCAGAAGAGGTTACAATTTGCCAAAGAACATATCAACTGGCCTAAAGAGAAATGGAGGAATATTTTGTGGACTGATGAGAGTAAAATTGTTCTTTTTGGGTCCAAGTGCCGCAGACAGTTTGTGAGACGACCCCCAAACTCTGAATTCAAGCCACAGTTCACAGTGAAGACAGTGAAGCATGGTGGTGTAAGCATCATGATATGGGCATGTTTCGCCTACTATGGTGTTGGGCCTACATATCGCATACCAGGTATCATGGATCGGTTTGGATATGTCAAAATACTTGAAGAGGTCATGTTGCCTTATGCTGAAGAGAACATGCCCTTGAAATGGGTGTTTCAACAAGACAATGATCCCAAGCACACTAGTAAACAAGCAAAATCTTGGTTCCAAACCAACAAAATTTATGACTCGCAGATGTGAAGAAATCATGAAAAACTGGTTATACAACTAAATACTAGTTTAGTGATTCACAGGATTACTAAAAAAGCAGTTTGTACATAACAGTTTTGAGTTTGTAGCGTTAACAGCATATGGTACTATTATTGTGAACACCCCCTTTTTCTACTTTTTTTTTTCTTTTTTACTAATAGCCCAATTTCATAGCCTTAAGAGTGTGCATATCATGAATGCTTGGTCTTGTTGGATTTGTGAGAATCTACTGCAGTGGTGTCCAAACTATTCCACAAAGGGCCGAGAGGGTGCAGGTTTTCTTTGCAGCCACTGACTTCAGCAGGTGATTTCACTGATTAACATCACTTTGAGCAGGTGAGATGAGTTCTGCATTTTTCCTTTATAAACTGAAAAATGCTTGAAGATTTATCTTTCCTGTGAATCACTGAAGTAATATTTAGTTGTATAACCAGTTTCTGAGGACTCCTTCACATATGGGTTGCATGGAGTTGACCAACATCTGGTACATGTGAACAGGTTTTCCAGCCCAGGATGACTGGACTACATTCCACAATTCCTCTGCATTTCTTGGTTTTGCATCAGAAACAACATTTCTGATGTCACCCTACATGTTCTTTTCTGAATTAAGGTCCCAAGAGTTGGCTGGCCACTCAATGTTAATTTTGCTGGTCTGGAACCAAGATGCTACTCCCTTGCTGATGTGTTTTGGAGTCATGGTTTTATTGAAATACTAATTTCAAGGGCATTTCCTCTCAGGCATAAGGCAACATGACCTCTGATGTATTCAAACTGATCTATGATCTTTGGTATGGGATAAATAGGCCTGACACCATAGTACTTAAAAGAAACATCCCCATATCATGATGCTTGCTCAACCATGCTTCACTGTCTTCACAGTGTATACTATGGTCTGAATTCAGTTTTTGGGATTTGCCTGGCAAGTTGTCTGTGGCCCCTAGAGTCAAAAAGAAAAATCTTGCTTACATCAGTCCACAAAATGTTGCACAATTTCTCTTTTGGCCAGTCACTGTGTTCTTTGGCAAATTGTAACCTCTTCAGCACGTTGGTTTTTCAACAGTGGGACTTTGTGTGAGCTTCTTGTCCATAATTTGGCTTAACATAGGTATCTTCTAATTGTTACAGTACCCACAGGTAACTTTAGACCTTCTTTGATCACCCTGACGTGGATCACTGGCTGGCTGTTCTTTGATCCATTTGAATGGCAGTTTTCTGTTTTCTTCCACATCTTTCTGGATTTGTTGTCATTTTAAAGCATTTGAGATCATTTTCTGCATTTAGTTATACGTTTTCCCTCTCCAATCAACTTTGTAATCAAAGTACATATTCTTATTGTCTTATAATATTATTTTGTCTTCACTTTCTGTAAAGTAATAAATTTAATTAATTTTTCTTTGTTTTGATTTAGAATAGAATGTGCAGTGTTGCCAATGCATTTGGAAATATGGAAATAAATGGTATTTTAAGGATTCTAACCTTTACTCCCTTTGTTTTTTAAACACACTTATTTTTTGAACACAACTGTACATACATACAGCTATAGAAATGAATGTCTTGGGTGCATGCGCTGGGAAAATCATCTCATGCGTAGGAAAGAATCAAATCAAAACGTGGGAATGGATTACATGTTATGCGCACAAAACAGCATTTTGAGTGCTATACGTTTATTCTATTTATCCTCCCTATGGTCATTTTGAAGCTATGGGTACCTTCATGTGTACACCTTTGAAGTCTAGTCCTTTAAAAGCATGCTGTCTTTATCTTTCTTTTGGCTGTTTGTGTTCATGATTTCAACAACGAAATCATCCATTTGTGTGCACCTTGCATAAATTTCTTTATAATGTGCAGTGGAATTTCACATTGCATGTGATGAATGGTGCTCCCATCATATCAATTATCTTACTGCAAAAAATACCATAATAATAATATAATATATCCATAATCCATAATATAATTTTTAGTCTTTACTGCCAATCCACAGTTACATGTTTATCAAAGTCCCATTATGCTATGACAGTGCATGCTGGAAATAAAATTCAGACGTCTCATTTAGGACTTCTATAACCCATGTCCATCTATGAGCTGGTGGCAGACGCCCACATGTAATATGAATATGAAGACATGAAAAATGCACATGGATCAGATCTTCTCAGATCTGTTTCAGACTTAAATCATGTGGAAACAAATCAGATAAGCAAGAGAAATTTCCCAATCATAAATGTGTAGTTCTGCTGTCTTATTTAATCTGTCGGCTTCTTAACACTGGAATTTTTGGAGTGTGCATTATGTACATATATGTGAACAAGCTGACTTTGACAACTCTGTGCATGTACAGCACATAGGGCACTGTGTGCCAAATCAGAAGGCTAAGCAGATCTCTCATTTCATCTTATGTGCAACATAAAATGTGTGGAGCATTTAATGTGAATTTGTTTGTGAATGTGTGTCATTTCACAGCAATTGATCATTTTCCTATCTGACTATGAGTAATTTTACTCTTATTTTGACCACAAAATCAGTTTATATTGATGTAGGGGACACATTTATAATATTCAACAGCTAAACAGTGCACTTATTACAAAGCTTGTACCTTTAGCAACTGCCTTTATATTTTAATGACAGAGAAATCTTGAGGACTGTAACAGCACTGACAAAATCTGGAAAAACTCTCAGTATGCATAAGCCATATGCTTTATTGTTCACATTTTTGTGAAAAACTGGATCATACCTGTGCCTCTATGCACTGATAGGTTCTGAAAAAAGTTGCCTGTCATTAAAGTTATTAGCTCAGTAACATAACTGACTCACATTAAACATAGCAGACACAATATCTCAGACACCTAGATTGAACAGATCAGACTCTCCTTGACACCATTTGGAATTTCCCTCCAAGGTAAAAGACTGTGGGAGCCACCTATCAGCTAAGCAAAGAACTGAGGGAGGTACTGGTCTTCAGAAATGGACAACATATTATGATACCTTGGGAGACATTGGTAACACAGAAAAATATTTTACAGGGGGAACTGCACCCCTAATGTAGCGGAGTGTGAATTCACATTATTCAACTTAAAAAAAAAAAAAAAACTGAATATATTAAAACTTAATCACGGACAGGAGTCTGTATCGGGTTCGTTTCTCAGAATACCATTTTAAATCATGTTTACACTGATTACTGACCTGAAGAAGAAGGGAGGACAAAAACTGTCCTAATCTTTTGAGGGTTCTATCAGGCGGAACCCAAAATTATCAATTAGTGTAACGTGACTCTTGACATCCTGACAGTGAATGAATGCAGAGATGAGATGACAATATGAACCTGATTGCAGAGACTACCTTATATGAACACAGAGAAAAAAGAATTTCTATGGAACAAAAATTTGAGTTTCAGGCCAAAACCATTTAAACCCACATATCACATATGGGCAACTTAAACAAAATAACAACAACAAAAGCAGGTGTAACTACGCTGTCTCCAAAAGGGAGGAGGAATTCAGGTATACGCATAAAGTCGGATGTGAGCACCAAGACGTGCAAATGTAGCCTATGCGGTATCTATAAGGGCCCTGGTGACCAACAGGAAACTGCTGAAAGGTGTACAAAAGACCCCTTTAATGTTGACAGTGTGGGCTTTTAGTTTTACCTTTCTTGGTGAAAAACTCCTTGGAATATTTTCCGGTCAATATGAGTTTGCGTGGGACACTCCCCAGCAGCTCAATGATCAACGCTATATGGTCTATACAGAGTGGCACACAGCAGGCAGTTTGCAAGAAGAGGGATTGGGGGTGCAAAACAAAAAGGAGAGACAAAAGTTTCATCAGACAGTGTTTCAGTGTCATGCACACCCTGGGTGTGTGGATGGATGACTGAGTAAGAGAAGGTTCTGTCAGAAAACAGGCACAGCAGTTGCATAGCTGGAGAATAAACCAGGTTGTCTACATTATATTTGTTAAAATGCTAAGGAATCTTGAAAAGGACAAGAATAGTTTTTGTTCAATATATCACTTGCTCAAAAGAAACAAGCAGCATCTAATTCCCTACAGCACCACATAAATGTCATTTGACATAGTTATAAACCATCTTCTAATTTGGTTCTCAAATGAATGTGAACAACTTCCATTTTGTCACCACAGTCATGAAAGGGAGACTGGTATTTTCAACTTGGGCTCTGTTTTTGTTTTTGAGTTCTTCTTTTCACTTGGGACAGAAACTATTTTAATTGGTACAGTATTGGTTTAGAACAAAAACACCATCTAGCTAAAGACACAGTAAAACTCTTCTTGTCACCAGGAACAAGCCCCTCATCTGCAATCAACTTGAAATGACTCAGTGGAGAGCAGTGCCACCAAATGGACTGGAGCTTCAGAATTTTTTTTTTCTTTAAGTAAAATTTCTTGACATTTAATAAAGTAAACAAGCACACAGTTACCTCAGAAGGATTATCTCCATGCTACTACACACGTCTGACATTTTTTTTGCCTCTTCAATGGTGACAAGAAGCAGATTCCTGTTTAGCTTCCTCCACACAATTACATTATGAAGCCATTTAGCCACCAACAGTGTTCGCATTTTAAATCAATACGACACCAATTAGATTTTTTTTTTTGTCTCAAATGAAAAGATGAACTGAATAACATCCAAAAGATGAACTCCGGTTGACAAATACTGCAGTTACACTTTAAGACACTGGCTGAACAAAACAATCTTGCGGATGGCAAATTTCAGTCCTGTTCACATATATGCATCATGTACATATATGTGAATAGGCTGACTATGACAACCATGTATGGACCTGATTTTGTACATCATCTCCTTTGCAACTAATTTAAAAACACAAATTAAAAAAGAAAGCCAAGATCCAAAATGAATCAAGAAGTTGAGTGCTGAGCCGATTCTTCTCACCAGAAAAAGCAGCTTAATGCAGCTGGATGTTTTTTGGGAGGATTTTTGTGCAAAATATGTATTGGCCTGCACACACATCAACAACCTTAATAGGCCTGATTATGCTGACAGGAAGCTTCTCCTTCATCCTCTCATCCACTGCTCCCAGGGTGGGCCACAGCTACGACGTAGCATACCTCTCTTGCTGAAGTATTCCTGTGAGTATTTCCCACTTAGTGCAAAGTGGCGAGGGATTTTACCAAGTAACTCAATCATGAGTGCAAGATGGTCTGGAAATAAGGCACATCACATGTGGATTGACACACGAGGAGGAAGAGAAGACACAACAGTCACACCCAAACCATTTAGAGGGAACAACAGTAAACAAGAGGTTGCGAATGGGGGATGGAGGAGGAGAGAGATGACAAGCAAAGCCATGAATGAATGCAATGAAGAATGACAAGATGTCTGAGGATAAAAACTGATTCCTTTTGCACATAAAAAGCAGTACTTCTCTCTCTCACACACACACACACACACACACACAGACACACACACACACACACACACACACACACACACACACACAGAGTATATATATATTAGGGGTGTCGGAAAAAATCTATTCACGTCCGACTTGCAATTCTTATTACGATTCTGAATCGATCCAAAATGTCCAAGAATCAATTTTTAAAAACCTTTTTCTTAAACATTTTCTTACTTACTCGCTGCGTGTACTGTTTGTCAGGCAACAGCTTCCGTACTACAGCGTCCCCACGAGGGGAGGGTCTGGCGTGCTTCAAACACTCGTGAGCTGCAGAGTTCAGTGGCTGTAGTTTAGCATCTGTAGCTTAGCATGGTGGACGAAGAGCTAATTCAGCCAGCACCGTCTTTGCTGAAGGCAAATGTTTGGGCACATTTTGGATTTTATTATTTGCTGCGTAAGAAGGAGCTTGACATGACTTATGCAGTGTGCAAAATCTGCAAAATAAAAGTCAAGTACTTCAGAAACACTTCAAATCCGCAAGCCCACATGTTACGCCATCACCCGGAGCTGAAAGAGGGGAGCAGCGGTATCTGCTGACTACTGACCAGCGCTTCGCTAAACTGCCAACCAACTCTGAACGAGCAAAGCAGATAAGTAAATTTACATCCAGAATCACTTGATTAACCTTGTAAAGCTGCATTTTCTTAAACGTAACATTTTAAGTAATATAACTATTTCTCAAGAGTTCTTTGAATCAAAAATCGATTCTGAATCAACTCGTCACCCCAAGAATCGGAATCGAATTGAATCGTTAAGTTGTACAATTCACATCCCTAATATTATATATATATATATTTATTTATTTTGGTACCTTCAAACTAGACTAAACACAACTTTATGGTGATATTAGACAAAAATCGAGTTGTTTGTCCACAGCAAAACATCAAATCATGAGCCAGACATTTAAATTTGGACATAGCTGAGTGTTCCAGAAAAAAACTCTGTGCACCACTTGATTAGCCGTAATCCTCTTCTTTGCATCAGCGGGAAGTAATACCAAAATGCAGCAGCACAGGAGTAAAAACAGCCATTTAATAAGCTTTAACAGGCTCTCATTCTGAACTGGTCTACTTATTGAGGGAGTTTACTATGTCATCAATATTTAATATTTGGGTTTCTCCTTGAAAAGTAAAATTTACGTCAAGGCTGCCACTTCTGCCAAGAACCGTCTTCAAATATCCAACCAAAATTAAGCCAAAATCTTGTTGACAGCTGCCACAAGTATCATATCAAATGGGAGGGACAGTCAACCAAATATTAGACATGATGTATGTATATTTTTTTGCTCTTGTTGATTTGAGGAACAACAAAATAAAAACTTATGCATCAAGTTTGTTTTTTAAAATAAATATTATGTAAACAGTTAAAATAACCGAAAGCCCAATATAGGCGTAAGATTCATGCCCACGAGCATATTGCAAACCTCTGAACAACTGTGTACAGAGACAGAGGAGAAATTGTGAATAAGTGTTTTGAGAGCACATTCTATATAAATCTATTATTTCAGAAACTTAAAATAAGAGATAAGAAAATCTGATTAAAGAGTCACACAACAGAAGCAGCAGTGGAACAATATAATACACCAAGAACATAAGTTAGTGGGCGGTTCAGTGATGAACCAGATTCAGAGCTGCATGCTGATATACTGAATGTCACAGACAAATGCTGCCGCAGAATCAAATCAATGCAGAACGGTCAAGCTATGCAACAAGTCACAATGAGCATGGAGGAGGACAAGGAAAGGAGAAGAGTGTGCGAGGAAACAGGAAAGCAGATGAGTAAGGGGATGAGACTGTTCCATCTACAAGACAACTAAGGGTTCACATTTTAAGAGGGGAAATAAACACAGGAATGTTGGAAATAATATCAATAGGATTCTTCCTTGCTTAACTTTCTGGCAAATTTTGAAATATTAGACCATTTCAATTGCTGTAATGGAGAGCCTCATTTCAGTATTAAGCATAAGCCAAGTACAGCACATTTTACTGAGAAAACTGCAGAATGTGTCATAACAGTCACAACTTGCCATGCTTACAGTAATAATTCATAAAACATGATTAAGGGCAAATTTACAATGAGAAAATGTTTGCACAACAGCATTCAGTTTACTGAGCAATGCAAAAATGTATCAGTGCAATTTGCATTTAAACAATACAACTTAATGTAGTGCCAAGAAGTAATATTGTTCTAACTGGATAAATAGAATTCTAGGCAATACCTTCATCCCTGGAATAATCCTCGCCAGAATGTGGTTCAAATAAATAGTCCCCTGTGGCGAGCTCAAAAGCCTGAGAAGACAGCAGGTCCAAAATAAACATAATCACAAAGATAAAAAAAAAAAAAAAAAGAAGAATGGGGTGCATGTAGGGAAATGTGTACCAAAACTGATCATGCTACTGAGGTTGTTTCCTGTTTGCAGGAGAGTTGATCATTCATACATACATACATACATACACCATCTGCTTCTCTGGGATCGGGTTACTGGGCAACACCTGTAGCAGGGGACCCCAAACTTCCCTTTCCCAAGCCACATTAACCAACTGCAAATGGGGGATACTGAGGCATTCCTAGGCCATTGTGGAGATTTAATCTCTCCACCTAGTCCTGGGTGTTCCCTGGGGTCTCATCCCACGTGGACGTGCCTGGAACACCTTGGTAGGCAGGCACCCAGGGGGCATCCTTACCAGATGCCTGAACCACCTCAGCTGGCTCCTTTCAACGCGAAGGAGCAGCAGCTCAACTCCGAGCTCCTCACAAATGACCGAGCTTCTCACCCTATCTCTAAGGGAGACACCATTTCCATTTAAATCTACTCTTGAGTTTTTTTTTTTTATTTCACTCTTCTAAATGAGATTATATAAATAATATCAGTTATAATCTTTACTGCCATATTAAAACATAAAGGTAGACATATAACATGTACAGGTACCAATTAATTAATGGTACTGGTTTCATATTTCTGTTATGTTTTAAGTACTGATCTCTAAAAATAAATAAATAAATAAATAATATATTTTTTAACAGTGATTTCAATCATACCAGCCATGCTGGCGGAGTCCAACCTCTACCAAAAACAAGTCCAACATACTGCAGAGGACCTGAATGCAGCTCTCATTTTGTCAGTACAGAGTTCTGATGGGCCTGAGGAGGAACCCCCCCCCCCCCCAATACTCCTGCAGCACCTCCCACAGTATCTCATGGGATACCTGATCATATGCCTTCTCCAAGTGGCTGGATCTCATCAACCCCGGGGCTTTGTTTGACTACCTCAGTGACTTCCACCAGGGAAATGGAGGATGATTCCCATCAGCTTCCAGCTCTGACTCTACTGCAGTCTGATACAAGAGTTCCTCAAAGTGTTCCTTCCAGCACCCAATTACCTCCTCAGTTGAGGTCAACAGAGTACCTATCCTTACTGAATACAGCTTGGACGGTTCCCCATTTTCCTTTCCCGAGATGCTTCATGGTCCTCCAGAAGCACCTTGGTGCCGACACAAAGTCCTTCTCCATAGTTGCTCTGAACATCTCCCACACTCACTGCTTTGCCTCAACTCACAGAGTTTATCATTATTTACATTCATGACAATTTCTTACCATGCAGGCTGTGCTCCATATATCTGCCGGAGTGCTGTATCCAGAACCAATCAGTACCTCTAGAGACCGATACTGCCTTGTCTGGATGTCTTCGGTAAAGTGCTTATGCTGAGAAAAAGAGCGATGTTCTCAATCTTTTGAAAAGTTATATAGTATCAGACTGTTTCTGTGGTGTATCTTATATCACAAGATATAAAGAAATTAATGGACAAACATATTTAAGATTCAGGTAAGCAAGACTTGCAAACTGAAAAAGTGTAAGCTAATTAATCCCACACCCCAATGGTACGACTGTACATTCCCTGTAAAGTTTGTTCTTTTTCTAATTATGTTACATTACAATGTGGTGCACTGTTACTCGCAATAGCGTGGAAACTTATTCATGACCGTGCGTAATGGTTCCTGATAATTCTCCAGGAACACGTGACATTAATCGTAATATGTGGTAACAGGTTGCAGCAGTTCCTGAAGACACCTGACGCCTCTGCCTCAAATCATTACATTTGTGATCTGCGGCCAAGAATGTGTACTTCGTGGCATCCGTGACTTGTCGTCATTATGTGTAATCGCACCTTAACATAGTGACGCTGCTGTTTGTGTCGCAGGATGCTGTTTTACTGCCGCTGTGAACTATCTCCACGACACTGTTTTTACACACTGCTTGAAAACTCAGATGTAGTTCTTACAATGGATAAGGTCAGAAGATGTTATTTTCAGGAGATAATGGAGTTTCTATTTAACGTGCCCAAGTCATGGGAGAACTTGAGAAGCTGAAAGCTGAGACGCAGTCTGACATTATTCTCCGACCGTCGATCGCACGTGATCCATGCGTGAGGACTTATAGTGGACCTGGGCATTGTTCTTTGGCTGGTGATCACGGGTGATGGGTGCATGGCAACTCTTTGATGGTGCAGACTTTACATATTTATTTTATTCTACATGTAGGCGAGAATCCTGTTCAGTTTTTTTTCCCCCGTGGAGCTGGCAGGCTTTACTTTTATTTTACTTTGAGAGAGTCTGTCAGATTTTGGATCCTGACGTGTGCCGAGCTGCACCCTGTTTTAACGTGCATGCGGACGTTTTAGATTTTTCATAGTTGTACTGACAGCAACACTTATAAGTGTGCAAAGCCGAGCGTCTAGCATAAACTGTTTTTAACAGGCTGTGTTTATGATTAATGGCTGTTCAAGTCTTCTCACGGTTGCTCCTTTTACTGTGATTGCATGAAAATTAACAGTTATCACTTAAAAATAAGTCAAGAGTAAACTCTGGAATTAATCTGTGCCTCCATTCTTAACGTTATCAGACACTTTCCATTCAGGTGTATGCTGGGACATCTCTCAAAGCTAAGTCACCACTGTCGGAAACACAAGAGTATTCATGAGTACTTTGTTTTCGGTCGTCTCTGTAGCTGTTTGTTGAGAATGTCATATACTTTGAAACCAGTCACGGAAGTGGACAAAGTAATCCTGGTGTATCTTCGGATGGTCATGAACAACCTAATTCTAAATTGTTATGATTTCAGTCCGCACTCAGATTTCAGTCAGCACTTTAAGAAAGAAAAAATAATCTCTTACGTGTACGGGGCATTCAGAAAGTATTCACAGCGCTTGATTTTTTTTTTTTTCCACATTTTACGTTACAGCCTTATTCCAAAATGGAGTAAATTCATTTTTCCCCTAAAAATTCTACTCATAATACCCCATAATGAAAAGAGTTTATTTTGAAATTTTTGCTAATTTATTAAAAATAAAAAAAAAACTAAGAAATAACGTGTACATAAGTATTCACACCCTTTACTCAATACTTTGTTGATGCACCTTTGGCAGCAATTACACACTCAAGTCTTCCTGAATATAATTCCACAAGCTTGGTGCACCTATCTTTGGGCAGTTTTGCCCATTCTTCTTTGCAGCACCTCTCAAGCTCCATCAGGTTGGATGGGGATCGTCAGTGGACAACCATTTTCAGATCTCTCCAGAGATGTTCAGTCGGATTCAGGTCTGGGCCCTGGCTGGACCACTCAAGGCCATTCACAGAGTTGTCCTGAAGCCACTCCTTTGATATCTTGGCTGTGTGCTTAGGATCACTGTCCTGATGAAAGATGAACAGTCACCCCAGTCTCAGGTCAAGAGCGCTCTGGAGCAGGTTTTCATCCAGGATGTCTCTGTACATTGCTGCATTCATCTTTCCTTCAATCCTGACTAGTCTCTCAGTTCCTGCCACTGAAAAACATCCCCACAGCATGATGCTGCCACCACCATGCTTCACTGTAGGGATGGTGCCTGGTTTCTTCCAAACATGGCGCCTGGCATTCACACCAAAGCATTCAATCTTTGTCTCATCAGCCCAGAGAATTTTGTTTCTCATGGTTTGAGAGTCCTTCAGGTGCCTTTTGGAAAACTCCATACAGGCTGCCACATGCTTTTTACTAGAGGGGCTTCCTCTGGCCAATATACCAAAAAGGCCTGATTGGTGGATTGCTGCAGAGATGGTTGCCCTTCCGAAAGGTTCTCCTCTCTCCACAGGGGAATGCTGGAGTTCTAACAGAGGGACCATTGGGTTCTTGGTCACCTCCCTGACTAAGGCCCTTCTCCCCCGATTGTTCAGTTAAGACAGGCGGCCAGCTTTAAGAAGAGTCCTGCTGGATCCAAACGTCTTCTATTTATGGATGATGAAGGACACTGTGCTCACTGGGCCCTTCAAAGCAGCAGAAATGTTTCTGTCCCCTTCTCCAGATTTCTGTTTCAAGATAATCCTGTGTCGGAGGTCTACAGACAATTTCTTTGACTTCATGCTTGGTTTGTACTCCGACATGCACTGTCAACTGTGGGACCTTATACGAGGCCTGTCCATAAAGTAACGGTCCTTTTTATTTTTTTCAAAAACTATATGGATTTGATTCATATGTTTTTACGTCAGCCAAGCTTGAACCTTCGTGCACATGCCTGAGATTTTCCACGCCTGTCGGTTGCGTCATTCGCCTGTGAGCACGCGTTGTGGGAGGAGTGGTCCAGCCCCTTCGTCGGATTTCCATTGTCAGGAAATGGCGGAATGATTTGGGCTTTTTTTCCATCAGAATGTTTTCAGAAACTGTTAGAGACATGCAGCTGGAAACCATTCGAAAAATTTATCTGACTTTCGGTGAAAATTTTACGGGCTTCACAGAGAATAAGGAGTGTTACTACAGCTTTAAGGATGGCCCACAATGGCGCACGGCGCGCCGCGCTCTGAGCTGCGATGTCGAGGCAGAAACCACCAGATCATTTCTAAACGGATCGCTCTGTGGAGCCGGGACCGTCGTGTGCAATTTCTCTGGTTATCACAAGAGCTGGACATCAGCCATTTTCCGGCAGATTTCACTTTTAACAAGAGATTTTGTCATGGAAAGCCACGCGGAGGCTTCGCGCGTCACGACCGATTCGCTGATGGAGCGAGACAAAGGAACACCTCCGTTTCGGAGTGCCAGACAACAAGTTGGGACATGTCCAGCTGTCCACAATTTCTCTTATACTCACTCGACTGGTAAGCACTGAAAGCCGAGATAGGCATGTCCCAACTTGTCGTCTGGCACTCCGAAACGGAGGTGTTCCTTTGTCTCGTTCCATCAGCGGCTCCGTTGTGACGCACGATGCCTCCGCACGGCTTTCCATGACAAAATCTCTTGTTAAAAGTGAAATCTGCTGGAAAATGGCTGATGTCCAGCTCTTTGCAAATCTTGTCCAAGCAACCGAATTTACCCCAGGTGGACTCAAATTAACAGGGATGAAAGTAGTGAAACACAAAAATAGTTGAAACCCAAAATTCCCCCCCCCCCCTTTGAAAATTTTGGAATTCTAGAAGCTAAGTGAGTGCAGCATCCATTTTGGTGAGAAAAAAAAACCACCTTTCCTCATTCAAAATCACTCCTCTAGTTGTACTCTGCTCTTACTAGGATGCAGCAGTTTTCTGGCTTGGCAGATAGTTCTGGAGGAAATCACTGAAGAAATGAACAAATTGAAAATATGGTTTGACTGAAATAAATTGTCATTAAACTTAAATAAAACAAAACTAATGTTATTTGGGAACTGCAGAATGAAAGAGTAAGTACAAATACAGAGACTAGGTGTGAATTGAATGGGTTAATGAAAATAAATTCCTTGGGGCAATGACAGATGAGAAAATCAGTTGGAAACCACACATCAAAAATATACATACCAAATTATCAAGAAGCATTTCAGTGTTTTGTTTTGGTTTTTTTTTTTAAATAAATAAAAAAAAGCAAAACATGTTCTGGATCACAAATCACCCCGCACTTATTTCTTTTGTTATGTTCAATATAAACCTTCAAATAAATAGTTAAACAGTAAACATCCAGGAGCCACCAGGTAAGTTTAAGATGTACACTTTGATGATCACTGTGAAACTACAATATATAAATAAAAATAAATGAAAAAATTATTACAATTTGCAATACATTTTACATCAATAAACGCTGAGTCAATTATTATACTGAACACAAATACACACACAAACATGCTGACAGGCGATAGCTTAATGCTAACGTTAACACTGAAAATGCCAAAGACATGCTAACGTGTTAGCATCACTCCCGCTTTTAAGTTATAAAATACATCTATCAACTGTTTCAGAAGACCATAACAGGTCAGTTTAACATAAAAAGGTAAGTATTACTCACAGACATATGCTGTTTAGGGTTTAACATGCAAAAATGAAGAGAATGCGAAATAAAAACCAACAGCTTTGCTTCAAGGGCCCCTTGCTGCCCAACAAGATGCCTGATGGAAAAAAGCGGAAATCCACCAAAAAGTGGACATTTTTCATCCCCGAATTAAGCTGTAGAAACATCTCAAGGATGATCAGTGAAAACAGGAAGCATCTGACCTCAATTTTAAGCTTCATGGCAAAGGCTGTGAATACTTATTTACAACTCCAATACCAATGAAGTTGGGACACTGAGTGAAATGCAAATAAAAACAGAATAGAATGATTTGCAAATCCTCTTCAACATATATTCAGTTGAATACACCACAAAGACAAGATATTTAATGTTCAAACTGATAAACTTTATTGTTTTTGTGCAAATATTTTCTCATATTGAAATGGATGCCTGCAACACGTTTCAAAAAAGCTGGGACAGTGGTATGTTTACCACTGTGTTACATCACCAGGATTTGCAAATCACAACGTCACAACTTCATTGGAATTGGGGTTGTACATGTGATTTCTTAGTTTTTTATTTTTAATAAATTTGCAAAAATCGAAAAAAAAAAAAAAAAAAAAAAAAACCTCATTATGGTGTTATTGTGTGTAAAACCTTGAGTAAAAAAATTAATTTGTGTATTTTGGAATAAGGCTGTAATATAAAAAAAGTGGATACCATACAGCGCTGTGAATACTTTCTGGATGCACCGTAAGGAACAGAGGTGAGAATCTAATAGCTCCAAAACACAGAACCAGTGCTCTTGAGCATATAAATTTCTCCCTGCTAAACCAAACACTGATTCATTAAGTTGTGTTTTCAGCTGATCAAAAGAATTAATCAGCTTTTGATAAAACAACACATCCAGGACCCGGGACATGAGGAATGAGTGTGGAAGCACTGCACCTAAAGTGAGATGTATGCAGAATTTCTTAATACTGAATATCTGCTAAAAAAATAGTCTTGTCCAATCCACTTTTCTTTTTCTTTTTTTTCCCCCACAAAAATGATGTATAATCCTAGCCTGCCCTGTCGAGCCCAGTCTTGAAGTTGTGCAATGTCTTAACAAGAGCTACAGTTGCAAGTTTCATCAACATCAACTGATTTCTTTGTGGAGTTACTATATTCACTTCTTTTCAGAGACTCAGCATCCTGATGGCCACAATTAGAATCAAAACATAGCCTTCATCAAAGTTGTCCAATGTCTTACAGAGGTGACTTTGTGTACCAAGTTACACCTTGATACACAATGTCTTTAAGATTTCACATTACACAGACACTCACACAGAATCAAGCCTTTGGTGACAGTTGCAAGATTACTTACCACCCAGCAGGCATTTCCTAAGTCTGCAATCTTGACCTTGATCTTGTCTGCATTGTGCGGTTCGAGGGGGTTAATTAACATGGATCCTGCTGTCAACTTGCCTATACCAGAGGAGAGAAATAAACAGCTATAAAAGCAAATCTTAAATTTAATATCTGAAAGTTCCTGACAGGTCTTTAACAATACTTCCAAAGTAGCCTGAGTGAGAACAGATAACTAGCACACCACCACTTAGCAGGTAGCGGGCAACATGCTTTGTGTAACTGACCATTTCTCAAACTCTCATGGGCTCCATATTGACAGTCAGGCCCGTCCTCCCCCACCTCCTGATAAATGCTTTGTTCGAGTTCTCCCTCCTCCAGCCCACACAAGAGACGTCCCTCAGTCAGCCCACTGCTGTGAGCACCTTTGCCTTCAATCTCATGGTCCAGCTCCTTGAGGTCAGGAAAGTCCATACCATTACAGATGGCATGAACAATGCCCTTGCCATGCTGCTCCTCCTTAGTAGCAGATTTCTCTGCGAGTTCTGTGTTTCCATTGTGATGGTCTTCATTCTTACACTCGCTCTGCCGCGGCACCACCTCCACATAGGAGAGGCCATTACAGTTCAACTCTGATGCCTCTTCAGGTCCCACACTCATGAGATCTGGATTCTTTCCCACTTCTCAGGTGACCAGAGAAGGACAGAAGAAAGATTTAATTACTATATTACAGCCTTGATGAAATAAACTCAGAAGCTAATTACTTACCTTCGACTTCCTCATTTTCTAGGTCCAGATAAGACACCTGTCTGAGAGGAGCACAAGCTCGTCCTTTAGGTGACTGTGGGTCCTCTTCCTCATCTTCTTCATCTCGTGGCTCAGTGGTCTTTTCCATCTCCTCCAGGTCCATGATGCACTTTTCCAGCAGCTCCGCCTGACGCTTCTGCTTCTTTTTTAACTTTTTCTTCTTGTTCTTGGACATTTTTACTGTCTGTCAGAAGAACATGGCAAACAAAAGGACAGCTGCAGTGTTTTGGGACAGATCACACACACACACAGACAAAAAAAAAAGCAAAACAATGCCCTTGGAAATTATATTGGTGGCGGGGGGGGGGGGACAACTTACCTGTTTTGGTGCAGGTGCTGTGCTTACTGAAACAAGAATATCAAATAACTAAATGAGTAAAAACTGTTAAAAAGTATACAATTGTATGCACAAGTTTGGGAACCCCTGATAATTTTCATGATTTTCCTTTATAAATCATTGGTTGTCTGGATCAGAAATTTCAGTGAAATATATCATATAGTAGACAAACAGCGACATTTGAGAAGTGAAATAAAGTTTATAGGATTTACAGAAAGAGTGCAATAATTCAACAAAATTAGGCAGGTGCATAAATTTGGGCACCGCAACAGGAAAAAAAATACAACCCCAATTCCAATAAAGTTGGGATTTTGTGTGAAATGTAAATAAAACACAATAAAGACAAATATTTAATATTCAAACTGATAAACTTTATTGTTTTTGTGCAAATATTTGCTCATTTTGAAATGGATGTCTGCAACACGTTTCAAAAAAGCTGGGACAGTGGTATGTTTACCACTGTGTTACATCACCTTTCCTTCTAACAACACTTAATAAGCATTTGGGAACTGAGGACACTAATTCTGAGTGTCATGATTGGATATAAAAGGGGCATCCCCAAAAGGCTCAGCCGTTCACAAGTAAAGATGGGGTGAGGATCACCACTTTGTGAAAAAAAAATAACAAAAAAAAAAACAGTCCAACAGTTTAAGAACAATGTTTCTCAACATTCAATTGCAAGGAATTTAGGGATTCCATCATCTACAGTCCATAATATAATGAGAAGATTCAGAGAATCTGGAGAACTTTCTACACGTAAGCGGCAAGGCCGAAGACCAACACTGAATGCCCGTGACCTTCGATCACTCAGGCAGCACTGAAATAAAAACCGACATCACTGTGTAAAGGATCTTATTGCAGTAACTCACAACAACTTCAGAAAACCATTGCCAGTTAACACAGTTCGTCACTACATCTACAAGTGCAAGTTAAAATTACCATGCAAAGCGAAAGTCATACATCAACATCCAGAAACGCCGCCGCCTTCTCTGGGCCCAAGCTCATTTGAAATGGACAGACGCAAAGTGGAAAAGTGTGCTGTGGTCTGATGAGTCCACGTTTCAAATTGTTTTTGGAAATCATGAACGTTGTGTCCTCCGGACAAAAGAGGAAAAGGCCCATCCACATTGTTACCAGCACTAAGTTCAAAAGCCAGTATCTGTGATGGTATGGGGGTGTGTTAGTGCCCATGGCATAGGCAACTTACACATCTGCGATGGCACCATCAATGCTGAAAGGTACATCCAGGTTTTGGAGCAACACATGCTGCCATCCAAGAAATGTCTTTTTCAGGGAAGTCCCTGCTTATTTTAGCAAGACAATGCCAAGCCACATTCTGCACGTGTTACAACAGTGTGGCTTTGTAGTAAAAGAGTGTGGGTACTAGACTGGTCTGCCGGCAGTCCAGACCTGTCGACCACTGAAAATGTGTGGTGCATTATGAAGCGCAAAATACAACAACGGAGACCCCGGACTCTAACAACTGAAGTCGTACATCAAGCAAGAATGGGAAAGAATTTCACTGACAAAGCTTCAACAATTAGTGTCCTCAGTTCCCAAATGCTTATTGAGTGTTGTTAGGAGACCCCAGACTGTTAAGAAGAAGAAGACTGTTGAACAACTGAAGTTGTACATCAAGCTGTATTCTGGTTGAAGGTATTTTGGACCATTCATCTTTACAAAACATCTCAGGTTTGTTGGTTTCTGAGCATGGACAGCCTGCTTAAAATCACACCACAGATTTTTAATAATATTCAGGTCTGGGGACTGAGATGGCCATTCCAAAACGTTGTACTTGTTCCTCTGGATGAATGCCTTAGTAGATTTTGAGCAGTGTTGAGGGCCGTTGTCTTCTTGAAAGATCCAGCCCCAGTGGAACTTCAACTTTGTCACTGATTCATGAACATTGTTCTCAAGAATCTCCTGATACTGACTGGAATCCATGTGATCCTCAACTTTAACAAGATTCCCAGTACCTGCATTGGCCACACAGATCCACAGCATGATGGAACCTCCTCCTAATTTTACTGTAGCTAGCAAGTGTTTTTCTTGGAATTCTGTGTTCTTTTTCAACCATGCATACCACCCCTTGTTATGTCCAAATAACTCAATTTTAGTTTCATCAGTCCACAGCATCTTATTCCAAAATGAAGCTGGCTTGTCCAAATGTGTTTTAGCATACCTCAAGCGACTATTTGTGGCGTGTACACAGTAAAGGCTTCCTCTGCATCACAGCATCATCTTGTGCAAAGGGCGCTGTATAGTTGAACGATGCACAGAGACACTATCTGCAGCAAGATCATGTTGTAGTCTTTGGAGCAAGTCTGTGGGTCGACTATGACTGTTCTCACCACCCTTCGCTTCAGCTTATCTGAGGTTTTCTTGGCCTGCCACTTCGGGCCTTAGCTAGCACTCTGCCTGTGGTCTTCCATTTCCTCACTATGTTCCTCACAGTGAATACTGAAGCTGAAATCTCTGAGACAGCTTTTTGTATCCTTCCCCTAAACCATGATATTGAACAATCTTTGTTTTCAGGTCATTTGGGAGTTGTTTGGAGGCTCCCATGTTGCCACTCATTAAAAGAGATGCAAAGAGGGTAAACATTTGCAAATGGCCACCTTAAATACCCTTTCTCATGATTAGAATCACCTGTGTAAGGAGGTCAAGGGTCACTGAGCTTACCAAACCAATAATTAGTGCTCCATGTATTCAAATCAATAAAATGTCAAGGGTGCCCAAATTGTTGCACCTGCCCAATTTTGTTTAAATAATTATTGCACACTTTCTGTAAATACTAGAAACTTCATTTCACTTCTCAAATATCAGTGTGTTCGTCTGCTATATGATATAATTAACTGAAATTTCTGATCCAGACAACCAATGATTTATAAAGGAAAACCATGAATATCATCAGGAGTGCCTAAACTTTTGCATACAACTGTAGTTTTATATATATATATATATATATATATATATATATATATATATATATATATATATATATATGTGTGTGTGTGTGTGTCATACTTGCTGAGCCAGAGGGAGGAGGAGCCCCAGCTCGCTGCCACTCTGTGGCCTCAGCTGCAATTTTCCGGACATAAAGCTCATCGACACTCATCAGAATATTCTCAGGTTTGATGTCTGTATGGATGATCTGACACTTTGAGTGCAAGTAATCCAGACCCTGGAGAACCTGAAACATGGTCAATGACTGAATGACTTTTAAAGTTGAATTGAAATAAATGGAATAAGCAAAATATATGGATAAGCAGAATTTACCTTTTCTATGGATTTTACGCAACGTGTTTAAAAGGATGATGCACATTCAGTGAACATTATACTTAGTAAACTATTGAAAATTCAAAGTGAATTCAATCAACACAATGAGGCACCACTGTATCAATAAAACTCCCCAAATGAGTCTACTGCAATATACTACTGAATCCCTTCTACTAAGGGGGGGGGACTCTTGGCTAGTCCTCTCAATCCATCTGTCATGACTGGAGACGAGTTTACCCTGTTGACAGAACAACCTGCTCGTTTGTTCATTGTTGGCACGTGTTAGCCCAGTGAGGGCAAAGCATTCTGTTTATCTCACACAGCCTGAAATATATTCAGCAATCCCTGAGAGTAAACAATGAATAAACTACAAGAGCACTCCACAGACATACCTCTACCTATATGTGCAAGGTTATTTAGCACAACCACCCACATACACACCCCATCGTGAGAGCCAATCTGTACCATGTGACCCACAAATGTATACACAGATTAATGACCCAAACCGACCTGAACCAAGGAGGCATTGTATTGTAATTAATATTTCACAGTTGTAATGAGTGCAGAGATTTAAAATGTAGGTTATGCTGCAGAATGCACACAATATCAGGTGGCGGGCAGTAAATAAATGGTAAACTGACTGCATTTATACACCACTTATTCACCTGAATTAGATGCTTAGACGTCTCACATTTGCCCATTCACATATTAGCATGCTATTAATATGCAAAGCACTCAACTGCACAGTGGGAGCAACTTTGATATTAAGGACCTTGCCCAAGGGACCTCTAATTTTCTTGTCTGACAGGGATTTCAACAGTGGTTGAAACCCACGGCTTTAACTTCTAGACCCAATAAAGTTTTTTTTGTTGTTGTTGTAATTCTGCTACATACATTACCAAACTTTGTTCTGACACATACAACACCGATAAAAATAATGTTTGCCAATTTTAGGTCAGGCTTAACCTGTTCAGCAAAGCCTGGATCATTATATCTCAAGCAATCTTGCAACAAACAGATGTGGGTGAAAACCAGCTTTGGCATATTCAAGAATGAGGTCATCAGCATTCAAAGAGTGAAAGTCTCAAATTACCTGCCGTATGATGCTCTTTACACACAGCAAAGGCAGGCCTTGGTAGTTAGACTTTATTATCCATTTTAACAAATGATGTCCCAACACTTCAAACACCATACAAACATCTGAGAAAAACAGCAGTTAAGATAACAACATCTGAAAACGAGTACACACATTGCAAAACCTGTGACTAATTCACCTACATTGAGTTGTTAGGGATTCTCATGTTATAGCTACAACTATGTTACTGGCTTTTTGTGATAGGTGGAGGTGAGCTTAGAACATACAAGGTTGAATTCCGCACACTCAGCACGATCTATATGTTACATGCAGACAGTTGTCAAGATAAAGCTAGCCCTCTGATATCATGCAGCCCTCATCATCATCTTGAATTAATTTTTACCTCAAAATATATCCTTGTAGCATAAATTTTTCACAGCAATAACTGATGATTTGAACATCAGTTTTGTTTCAATTATAGCAGGGACTGTATCCGTAACATCCTGTGTATATGCAGTGTGAAGTGCACAAAAACATACATGTGGGCATATGCTATACACAAATATTACCTCATTTGATAAAGTATCTTCTGGTAAGCTTAGCAAAAAAACAAAAAAAAAAAAAACCTTTTTGTCAGTCAAAATTACAATAATCTCCCAACCACCTCGCTGTTTTATTTTCTGCTGAATAGCCATTCAAACCAAAAACGGTGGCAACAAAGCATCGTAGCTATGGCCTGTGTCGGACTCGGAGCGATTCAAGATACCCGCAAAGGATTACATGGAAGGAGTAAACTTTATCCCATCTTTGAAACCACTATGAAGTACAAGCGGTGGATTCGAGTGGTGCTTGTGGTGGACCAAATTTCTCCCACAAACATGTCAAGAAGGACAAATACATCTATTCCAAGCATTATGTTGGTGAAGCAGGGCCAAGTATTGAGAATCCGGAGTTCCGAACCTTATTCCAGCCACGTTTATCCCTAAGCAAGTAAGTTATGTTTCCCACGGGGCAGATGCTACATGTCTAAAAGAGTGACTATTATTTTGGTATTTTCTCTAAAGTTATCAGTGGTATAGTGCTCATAGTGGTAGACATCGCATCAATTAGTGCGCCTGAATCACGCGTGCTTGATATGTAAGTAGCCATAATGTTAAAGCACATTTTAAAGCTATACATAATACCGTAAAACTGCAGTATTTTTGCCCATGGTTATCATACTGCCAAATATCATACCGGCTCATGCCTAGTAGGCAGTATACATACAGTAGTGTTCAGAATAATAGTAGTGCTATGTGACTAAAAAGATTAATCCAGGTTTTGAGTATATGTGTTATTGTTACATGAGAAACAAGGTACCAGTAGATTCAGTAGATTCTCACAAATCCAACAAGACCAAACATTCATGATATGCACACTCTTAAGGCTATGAAATTGGGCTATTAGTAAAAAAAAAGTAGAAAAGGGGATGTTCACAATAATAGTAGCATCTGCTGTTGACGCTACAAACTCAAAACTATTATGTTCAAACTGCTTTTTCAGCAATCCTGTGAATCACTCAATAGGGATGGGTATTGATAACACCCATCCCTACTGTAGGTATTATCCCTACATAATACCAAGACTCGGACGGAGTTTGAGAACTTGCTTGCCTCTACTGGTGGTTGGCTCTCACTGCGGTATTGTATCACTTCCTGTTCTGGAGCACAGCGGTGTTTTGCTGTATCTGTTAGCTGTTTAATCTGCACAGTTAGATTGATCTAGTTAACTAGATAACAATTTGTTTCATAGTGTAATCTTCACGTGCCTTAACTAAAGCACTCCCTCTGCTGAATCACCTCTAAATTATTTACACATTATTCACTTCGTGTGTTTTTAGGAATCTGCTAGCTTAGCGCAGCTACTAGCTCTTAGCCAGTTTAGCATGGCGGCTTCTCCTGTCTCTCCCTCACTTTTCTGCCCTGGGTGTGAAATGTTTAGTTATTCCTCGGCCTCCTTTAGCAGTAATGGTACTTGTAATAAGTGTAGCTTATTCGTAGCTTTGGAGGCCAGGCTGGGCGAATTGGAGACTCGGCTCCGCATCTTGGAAAATCCTACAGCTAGCCAGGCCACTGTAGTTGGTGCGGACCAAGGTAGCTTAGCCGCTGTTAGTTCCCCTCCGGCAGATCCCGAGCAGCCGGGAAAGCAGGCCGACTGGGTGACTGTGAGGAGGAAGCGTAGTCCTGAACAGAAGCCCCGTGTACACCGCCAACCAGTTCACAGCAGCTCTCATTTCTAGAAATCTGGCCAACTTTCTTAAATCCTCCAAACCGTGACTATCCAGGGTTGGGACCAGGAAGCAGAGTTGTAGTCTTACACACCTCTCTGCAGCTTCTCTCCCCCTGCCATCCCCTCATTACCCCATCCCCGTAGAGACGGTGCCTGCTCCCAGACCACCAATAAACAGTAAAAATCTTTTTAAGCATAAAAATTCAAAAAGAAAAAATAATATAGCACCTTCAACTGCACCACAGACTAAAGCAGTTAAATGTGGTCTATTTGCGCAATATCTCTAAAATTAGAAAGGTCTTGTCTCAGAGTGATGCTGAAAAACTATTTCATGCATTTATTTCCTCTAGGCTGGACTATTGTAATTCATTATTATCAGGTTGTCCTAAAAGTTCCCTGAAAAGCCTTCAGTTAATTCAAAATGCTGCAGCTAGAGTACTAACAGGGACTAGAAGGAGAGAGCATATCTCACCCATATTGGCCTCTCTTCCTGTTAATTCTAGAATAGATTTTAAAATTCTTCTTCTTACTTATAAGGTTTTGAATAATCAGGTCCCATTTTATCTTAGGGACCTCATAGTACCATATCACCCCAATAGAGCGCTTCGCTCTCAGACTGCAGGCTTACTTGTAGTTCCTAGGGTTTGTAAGAGTAGAATGGGAGGCAGAGCCTTCAGCTTTCAGGCTCCTCTCTTGTGGAACCAGCTCCCAATTCAGATCAGGGAGACAGACACCCTCTCTACTTTTAAGATTAGGCTTAAAACTTTCCTTTTTGCTAAAGCTTATAGTTAGGGCTGGATCAGGTGACCCTGAACCATCCCTTAGTTATGCTGCTATAGACTTAGACTGCTGGGGGGTTCCCATGATGCACTGAGTGTTTCTTTCTCTTTTTGCTCTGTACGCACCACTCTGCATTTAATCATTAGTGATTGATCTCTGCCCCTCCACAGCATGTCTTTTTCCTCCCTCAGCCCCAACCAGTCCCAGCAGAAGACTGCCCCTCCCTGAGCCTGGTTCTGCTGGAGGTTTCTTCCTGTTAAAAGGGAGTTTTTCCTTCCCATTTTTGCCAAGTGCTTGCTCACAGGGGGTCGTTTTGACCATTGGGGTTTTTCCGTAATTATTGTATGGCCTTGCCTTACAATATAAAGCGCCTTGGGGCAACTGTTTGTTGTGATTTGGCGCTATATAAATAAAATTGATTGATTGATAGATAACATTTTATCGATATCGATGCCATTATCGATTCTGCTTATCGATCCGATTCCTTATCGATTCCCTTATCGATACCTTGTGAATTTTGTACTAAAAGTAGGCTTTACAGGTTTTCTATGTATTTCCTTGAGTCTTAAAGAAATAAATATAAAATTAGTCACTGTATCCTTGATCTCTGGACATAAATAAAAATAAACAAAACTGTGTTTCGCTTTGAAGTTATTAATTCAGACTGGATTCTATCGTTCTATCTTGACTTGTCAGAGAGCTGCGCAACGTTTGGAGCTGTGTGAACAGAACGGAGGACGATTCTCGTTTCTTTCTCGCAACGAGACAGGAGTCCCAGTTAGTAACTTTAATCCACACAAAAGTGAATCACAACTCATATTCAGGGATGAAAGTGGTGAAAAACAAAAAAAGCTGAAACCCAAAATTACCCAACACCACCTGTACGAAAATGTTTCAATTCTAGAAGCTCTGAAATGCAATCTGGGACTATTCCAGAGGATAAACTGGAGTGAGTGCAGCATCCATTTAGGTGAGAAAAAAAAAAAAAAATACAACTTTCCTTATTCAGATTCATTCCAGTAGTAATCTGCTGTTACAAGGATGCAGCAGTTTTCTAGTTTGGCAGATAGTTCTGGAGGAAATCACTGAAGAAATTAACAAACGGAAAATATGGTTTGACCGAAACAAACTGTCATTAAACTTAAATAAGACAGGGATGAAATGGAGGTGTGAGAGTCACTAGGTGTTCACAGGAAACATATATTTCTGTATGTATTTATTTACGTATTTATTTATGTTCATTGTTAGTTGCTATTATATATTTTCTGTTGTGTTTCTATTCAGGTTCTTTTTGTCTCTTTCTCTAAAATTGTATATACACCCAACAAAAATATAAACGCAACACTTTTGGTTTTGCTCCCATTTTGTATGAGATGAACTCAAAGATCTAAAAGTTTTTCCACATACACAATATCACCATTTCCCTCAAATATTGTTCACAAACCAGTCTAAATCTGTGATAGTGAGCACTTCTCCTTTGCTGAGATAATCCATCCCACCTCACAGGTGTGCCATATCAAGATGCTGATTAGACACCATGATTAGTGCACAGGTGTGCCTTAGACTGCCCACAATAAAAGGCCACTCTGAAAGGTGCAGTTTTATCACACAGCACAATGCCACAGATGTCGCAAGATTTGAGGGAGCATGCAATTAGCATGCTGACAGCAGGAACCAACATTCCACAGGCCACAATTGACAACCTGATCAACTCTATGCGAAGGAGATGTGTTGCACTGCATGAGGCAAATGGTGGTCACACCAGATACTGACTGGTATCCCCTCCCAATAAAACAAAACTGCACCTTTCAGAGTGGCCTTTTATTGTGGGCAGTCTAAGGCACACCTGTGCACTAATCAGCAACTTGATATGGCACACCTGTGAGGTGGGATGGATTATCTCAGCAAAGGAGAAGTGCTCACTATCACAGATTTAGACTGGTTTGTGAACAATATTTGAGGGAAATGGTGATATTGTGTATGTGGAAAAAGTTTTAGATCTTTGAGTTCATCTCGTACAAAATGGGAGCAAAACCAAAAGTGTTGCATTTATATTTCTGTTAAGTGTAATAATCATTAGATTATTAATATATAAGCAAAAATAAATTTAAGGAATATTACAATTTGAAAACAAATGCACCCAAATGTGATGACGGCTGTAATTGCTAAATGCTAACTTTTAACATTGAAAATGCAATAGACATGCTAACGCGTTAGCATCGCTCCCATTTTTAAGTTATAAAATACATCTATCAACTGTTTCAGAAGACCATAACAGGTCGGTTTAACATAGAAAAGGTAAATAATACTCACAGACGTATGCTCTTTAGGGTTTTAGAGGGGGAAAATTAAGCGAAAGAAAGAAATAAATGAAGCAATCGATCGAAGCATTGCTTCAATCTGCGAACCACTGCTTCGATTGGTTCAAGGTTCAAAGCAAAGCCGCGCTGCAGAAAAGTTGATTAAGGACCTGCTGCAGGGTCTGTAATCAATGTAGAGAAATGGTAATTTTCCTGACAAACACCCGCCAAAACAACAGCCACTCTGAAGGACCGATAACATAATCGTTAAGCACAAAGCTTATTGATGTCAGTGGATCGAATAATTTCTTAACGACACCCGAAAGGAACCGGTTCTCGATACCCATCCCTATCACTAAACTAGTATTTAGTTGTATAACCACAGTTTTTCATGATTTCTACACATCTGCGAGGCATAAATTTTGTTGGTTTGGAACCAAGATTTTGCTCGTTTACTAGTATGCTTGGGGTCATTGTCTTGTTGAAACACCCATTTCAAGGGCATGTTCTCTACAGCATAAGGCAACATGACCTATCCAAACTGATCCATGATACCTGGTATGCGATATATAGGCCCAACACCATAGTAGGAGAAACATGCCCATATCATGATACTTGCACCACCATGCTTCACTGTGAACTGTGGCTTGAATTCAGAGTTTGGGGGTCGTCTCACAAACTGTCTGCGGCCCTTGGACCCAAAAAGAATAATTTTACTCTCATCAGTCCACAAAATATTCCTCCATTTCTCTTTAGGCCAGTTGATGTGTTCTTTGGCAAATTGTAGTCTCTTCTGCACATGTCTTTTATTTAACAGAGGGACTTTGTGGGGGATTCTTGCAAACAAATTAGCTTCACACAGGCATCTTCTAACTGTCACAGCACTTACAGGTAACTCCAGACTGTCTTTGATCATCCTGGAGCTGATCAATGGGTGAGCCTTTGCCATTCTGGTTATTCTTCTATCCATTTTGATGGTTGTTTTCAGTTTTCTTCCACACGTCTCTGGTTTTTTTTTGTCCATTTTAAAGCATTGGAGATCATTGTAGATGAACAGCCTATAATTTTCTGCACCTGCGTATACGTTTTCCCCCCTCCAATCAACTTTTTACTCAAACTACGCTGTTCTTCTGAACAATGTCTTGAACGTCCCATTTTCCTCAGGCTTTCAGAGAAAAGCATGTTCAACAGCTGCTGGCTTCATCCTTACATAGGGGACACCTGATTTACACCTGTTTGTTCCACAAAATTGACGAACTCACTGACTGAATGCCACACTACTATTATTGTGAACACCCCCTTTTCTACTTTTTTTAAATAGCCAAATTTCATAGCCTTAAGAGTGTGCATATCATGAATGCTTAGTCTTGTTGGATTTGTGAGAATCTACTGAATCTACTGGTACCTTGTTTCCCATGTAACACTAAGAAATATACTCAAAACCTGGATTAATCTTTTTAGTCACATAGCACTACTATTATTCTGAACACTACTGTAAATATTGACAAGCATGTCATCGAGCAAGCGTACACTGTTGCGTGGCCTCTCCCCTCCACACGGAGACCAAACGGAGTAATTTAACATTTTTTAAATTTTATTTTATTTTTGTCTTGGTGGATCATGGGATTTATTTTCATTGTGTGCAGAATGCTGAAGAAACAACTGATGCCTGTGATAAACGCTGATGTGAATGAATGAGATGCTGTGAGTTTTCCAACTTTTAAAATAAGTTAATTTTCTTGTTGTGGCACAAAGCAACGGTGTTCTCTGGTTCAGGCAGAGAAATACACCCGAAGCAGACAAACTACAGAGGGACTTTTAAAATGCTACATTTCTTTAGCCATGACAAGGAAGTGAAGTATTTACAGACGTCATTTTCCAAAATCAAGACGCTTTATGTGGATACGTTCCCATCAAGCTGTGATGATGAATCCAACTGAAAGGATTGCACGATTAAGACTTTATATTTACTCCACGTATGCATGGTTTTAATCTTTGAAAATGTCTGAACTGTTCACATGAGGACTGCAGCTTTCAGTTGTGCAGCCAATCAATGGACAGTATCAATGGACACATTTCAAATTATGAGTAACTTACAAGAAATGTGTGTCAACAATCGCATCACTTACCGACAACTTACGGTCCGCATATGCGGGACGTATGAGTCATATGCTGGCATGCATCAAAAATGTTGTGCACGCACAAAATGTTTCAATGTACTCGCTGTACTACGATGTATATCAGCATGCTTCAACATGGTCTTAACTTATACAAAACCTACTCATAACTTAGACGTATGCTTGTGAGTCAAATTGCTTTGTGAGTCAAAAGGTTCTGCAGCTTTTCAAGAAGAAAGGTTTTGCTGTTAAAAATCTTTTGAGAGTCAATAAGTTTTGCTTTCAGAAATACTTTATCCTCATCTTGAAGGCACAAGCTCATACAAAACACACACAATGCTTCTGGGGAAAAACGGTCACTCCCAACAGAAAACACATTGATTTGCAGTCACTTTTATACTTCAATTTTCCACTATTTTCTCCCCTTTCACCATCATACATATAAACTAGTTCAAAATACACAAAGTTGATGATATTAAGATATTTTTGATGATGTTTGCTAATTGTTGTGCAGCTGTGAATCAGTCCTGCATAGAAATACATTGCAGCAGTGACCTAGCTTGGCTTTGATTTTCCCCAGAAACAGTTCCACTCCTGAAATACAGACAAGGTCTATCCATAATAAGTGATGGTTGAGATATTCTTACTGTGGGTTAAAGGCCCAGTGCTACCCACTTTGACTTTCCGGAACAATTCAAGCTCAGTTTTTTTATTTTTAACAAGTGTAAAAGTGAAAGCTATTTTTCACCATCTATTTGTAGACACTGATTAGGCATTAGACAGTACAGCTCTAGCAGTCTATATACTGTAAATGTCTCATATATTGACAGTGTGATTGTGTGAGACTGTCACCAGTCTGGATCATCAAGTGTTACAGGGAGGACCGATGTCATTACATCCAGTTCAACTTGAAGGCAAAACATTTTGACTCTCAAAAGATTTGGATGTGCAAAACTTTTCAACTTAAAAACAAAACGTTTTGGCTTGGAAAACAATATGCCACACAAGCAAATCTTTTTTATATTAACTTTTAAAAAAAACTACCATGATTTTTGTTCTCAAAACTATTTTTTCCTTGAATTTTTTTAATTATTATTTTATTTATTTGCATTAAAAAGACAAAATTCACTCCATATATATGAACAGGTAAACATCCATTATAAGAATCAACGTTTCAGTTATTTTATTAGGGAAAAATGGTAAAACTCATCTGGTTCCAGTGCTTTCCTGTTTTGTAGACTATAAATGACATATCTATGGGCTCATAGGGTTATGGAAAACTGTGATGGCAATTTTTCAGTCTTTTCTAACATACTGCAAAGACTACATCCTTATTTAAAGAAATAATACATTCAAATAAAAAATGCAGACAATTATGAGTTGTAGCTATAAAGGATACGTGTTCCATTGACACCAGAGATCTTGAAGTCATCCAAAAGCTGGACTACCATCTCCCTATTGGGATCATTTGGGTCTGAGTTTCTTACCTGGGAAGAAAAACAAATAATGTAAAAGGAACAAAGTATGAAATAACTATTAGATATTAAGCGATAAACTGGATCAATATGGGACCGGCATGCAAAACTATATGCAGTCACATAATTGTGCCTGAATACAGAACAGTAAGGCTGTCATGCTGAATGTGGTGAGCTCCCATTTTGCAATGACGTCTGGAGTGACTGTGACTCACTCCATATACTGCACACAATTATATCAGCTACTTACAGATTTGAGGAGTTTAATCTCATCCACAGCTGTCTCGGTATAGTGCTCTGCACTCTTCACCACTTTCATTGCAACAAATCTCTTTACCCTGTAAATGCAGATGAAATAACCTTTATTTCATAAAAGCCATGATTGTTGTGAAACCACAAGTCAGTTTATCTGTACACAACTGCAAGCCTACACTAAGAATATAGTCAAGTGTTTTTCCCATACTGGATATCCCAGGCAAGCCACACAGTGGAGAAGTGGCCCCAGCCCAATTTCCGGATTACATGGTATTTCCCATTATAAAGGTCACCAACTTTCACATGGTGGTAGCCACCTAAAAGAAAGGAAAAACATAAAGCACATTTTTACAACAGTTAGGATACATAGTTTCAAATTATTGTTAATATTTATATCACTTAAATCAGAGTACTGTAATCAAAGTATTGAAATTGTCGACAACAGACCTGAAACATGGACATCTTTCCAATTATTGTTGCAACTCTGTTCCCCCACAGTAGTGTTTCCAGGGTGTACAGATAACAAAATGCAGAGATTGCATACACACTGGCAAGTAATTATGCTAAACATCGAGTGATCAATGGATCACGAAATGTACGAAAGACAGTCAGACTCAAGAGGTATACAAGCTTGACGATTAGCCAGCATATGCCGACAGCCCCGTTTCCACTGAGTGGCTCAGGTCGGTACTGCATGGTGTGGTGCGGGACAATGAGTAATTTAACTTTTTTTTTAATCTTGGTGGACCATTTCCATTGTGTACAGAATTGAGTCGATTGATGGCTGTGGTAAACGTTGCCGTGAATGAATGAAGCGTTGTGACTCTTTAAACTTTTAAAGTGCCGGTTGCTTTCTGATCAGGTCATCACAGACCCGATCAGACCTGAATAATGAAGCGCTGATCGGTGATCACACAGACAGCGACGGCGCTTTAAAAGTTTCAATCATCACAGCACTATCGTCTGACCAGGTGTGATCAGAAAACAACAAAGGCATCCTCTGAGAAAGGCACCTGGAGCAGAAAAACCCCAGAGGGACTTGCTTTAAAATGCTACATTTACAGCCACTACAAGGAATTAAAGTATTTTCAGATGTTTTCAAAAATCAGGCTTTATGTGGATACGTGCATCAAACTGTGATGATGAATCCGACTAAAACGAACAGGTAAGATTTATATTTACTCCATGTGTGAATTAAAGTCTGTTTGCATGAGGACTAGGGCTGAAACGATTCGTCCAGTAACTCTAATGCAATTACAAAAAATGTTTGAGGCAAATTCTGTGCCTCGAAGCTTCGTTTAACATTGTAGTACATTTGCAAGGCCTGTGTGTAGCGCTGTTAACGTCCCCAGAACAACAAACAGATGAAGACAAGAGCATGCATAAACCACGTAAGCAGTAATTAAATTAGCACAATAGCTACAGCTTTCCAACGTGACACACAGAGTGAAATAAAGCCTTTTTAGGAGAAAAAACAGTCCACGTTGATCATCTGAAATAGCTTACTGTGCATTTAAAGCAAGGCAGTGTGTTTGTTTTTTTAAAAACACGTTTCAGCCGCTGCCTGCTCTCCGCTCTACGTGGAGAGTGACTATTCACGCGGCGCCCAGTGGCTGCCTCTCTCTGACCGGTGTGAGCGGCTCAGCACTGCCCTCACAGCTCCCACTTAGGTGTTCTTTCAGCATTCATCAACTTTCCCAGTCTTTTGTTGCCCCGTCCCAACTTTTTTTGAAATGTGTTGCAGGCATCCATTTCAAAATGAGCAAACATTTGCACAAAAACAATAAAGTTTATCAGTTTGAACATTAAATATCTTGTCTTTGTGGTGTATTTGATTGAATATAGGTTGAAGAGGATTTGCAAATCATTGTATTTTGTTTTTATTTACCTTTTACACAACGTCCCACCTTCATTGGAATTGGGGCTGTATTTAATTTGTGGACAGGTACATTAACTATTGCTGGTTTGCGCCAATATGTTCAACCACTGCAATTTCCACCCCGCGTGCGGCAGTGGTTAGAAGAGCAGTATCGAAATAAAAATTTGCACAAATCATTTTCTCATCAAGATGAACAATTTTGTCACATTTTTATTTTTGGCATACTGTAGAGGACCACCCTAGTGCAGACATGTCTTTTAACCACTAACTTACTGAAGAAAGAAGCAGAGCAACTCAACTGAACCTCACACAGCGTCCAGTCCCACAACTACCTGATGCCTGCTTTTCTGTCCATGGTCCTGGCATCCGAATCCCCAGATTTTGTCGCTTTTGTATTGTCTTTCTGCAGATTTTGACTCATTTTGTTTGACTTGTTGCAATTACAAAGCAAGGTTTTGTTTTTAGTTTGACCGCTTTACAAGCAACTCACACCAATTTACGGCAGCACTGTATAAGCATACGATTGTCGGAAATTGTTTTAACGACATCTAATATGCGCTTTCAAAACAGACTGACTTATATCTCATGCAAAACACTTTGGCAGAAACGTCAATGTGTAAATATGCAAAAATGCGCAATTCTCACATGCCTGTAAGCAGTGGTGGGCACAGATAACCAAAAAATTAGCTTCGATAACAGATAATCAGCTAACTGAAAAGTTATCTTTTATAAAGCTAAACCAATAGTAAGTCCCTTTTGGCTGCTCCCTTGTTTGCACTCAGGGTTGCCACAGCAAATTCAAGGTGGATCTGCATGTTGAATTGGCACAAGTTTTACGCCGGATGCCCTTCCTGACGCAACTCCACATTACATGGATAAATGTGGCAGGGGTGGGATTTGAACCCAGAACCTTCTGAACTGAAAACAAGCGCATTAACCACTTGGCCACCACCCCTGCTATAAAGCTAAACCAATAAACCACCCAAAAAATTATCGGAAACTATAGATAACTGATAACTTCCAGTATTGTCTCCGGTAAATTTGCAACTACAAACAAGCTGATTTAGAGTTTTAACACCACCTTCGCTTCTGGTAGCATCAAAGGCAACCACAGAATCAAACAATGAGTCAGCACTTCTGTCTTTGTGCATCCTGACCCCTACTGGAAGCTTACATACATACATACATACTTACATACATTACATAGCTTCCTGCAGCGAAGCAGTTGAGAGAAGCAGCGAAGCTTAACTCTCTACTCAATAACAGCATTGCCATGAGGTGGAGGTCTTGGAAAATATAGCAGTGCTGACTTATGGTTTGGTTTAGAAATAAAATAATACTGATAGAATACCTCCATTAATGTCAGTTCTGTCATTTGTACAAAGTTAAAATAAAATATATATCTTTTAATGTTGAATAATGCATGAATTCTGAAGTTTTGTAACAAACAGACAGATGGCAAAGGATTATGGGTAAAATGTGCCTCCACTAACACTGATTGGTTGATTCATCATTCTATGTAAATCAACACGTTAATGTGAGGTGTGTCGTGTGTTGGTGTTTACAGATAAATGTGCTTTTGCAAAATATGCCATTTTTTATTTGTAAAAAAAAGGCATTTTCAAAAAAAAAAAAAAAAAGCCAAGTTGTAATTAGATAACCATCTGATATAACCGGTGTCAAAATAAATAGAACACTGCCAACTACTGGACACTTAGTACTAGAGCGAATACTGCCATGAATACTACTGGCCAGTACATGGCAGTAGAGACCGTGAAAACTTGCCAAAACAAAATTCCAAATAATCCGTGTCTGCTAAGTTTAAGATGCGTGGAATTTAATAAATGCAAACTGAATTTCAGACATCTTATATATATTACTCTGGAACAAACACGACAGTGTTTGACATAAGGATTCTAAAGCGCAAACAGGAATCGATTGCAATTATTCCAATTGAAAATAATGGAGGAGCAACCTGAGTTTCTTCTGGCATTTTTATTTAAAACAAACACAATAACAACGTCTATAAACCCAGAGATTATATTCACGAGAGTTTTAGGCACAATATACAAAGAGTTTAATGCTGTTGTCCATGTGGAGCCTGATCAGAGCGACTCAAATGCATTTCTTCTGTTGTGAATATACTCAGGTACCCATAATGCACCTGAGCACAGCTTTTCCACACTAAAACCTTCAAAATTAGTGCATTACTTTAAAACTAAAACATATATCTGATATTTTCACTTTATAAAACTTCAGACGTGACGTTAATTTAAATAACTTGTCCGAAATTAGTTTGGTTCAAATTCATCCATAAGTTAAAACTGTATGCCTCTGGATGACTTGGGTGATATTGCCAGCGTATCAGTATGGGGTTAAAAGAAATGAGTCTTTTTTTCTTTTTTGTGACCAGGTCTCCTTTGCCTGCAGAGGATAGAGTATTTTTTTTTTCTAAAACCAGCTCTCCTCTGTTTACAGAGTATAGAACTGCGTATCTACTACAAAACATTTAACAAGTAGGTACTTAACTGATTTTAGATTTCATAGATGTTTGTAACTATTCAGCTTTGTTTACCACGTCTGCAAAAATACGTTAGTGGTCTAAAAATTATCAGACCAAAACTTATCGAAAGATAATTAGTCCGATGACGGTTTTCAAAGTTATCTGAAAAGCTAATCCGATAATGAAAACATTATCTTCGATAATTAGCTGTTAGCAGATTAGCGGAACTGTGCCCACCACTGCCTGTAAGTAAGCTGACACTCACCTTTGCAGTAGTCATTAGGATCCTCCTGCTCCTCATCATCAGACCCAAGAATCTCCTCTGGCTCCTCTGGTTCCTGGGGAGACAATTCTGGCTGGGGTTGCTGCCGTGTTCTTGGATTGACTGGCTGCCTGAAAAACAAAACACATGCAGACTAACTGACACAGTTTTAAGCAGCAACAAAGTAAAGTCCCTTCTCTATACATGGGCAGCATGGTGGATTAGTGGTTCACACTGTTGTCTCACAGCAAGAAGGTCATGGGATCTATTCCCACCTGTGGCTTTTCTTTGTGGAGTTTGTATGTTCTCCCTATGCTTGCATGGGTTCCCTCCGGGTGCTCCGGTTTCCTCCCACATTTAAAAGACATGCAGGTTAGGTGAATTTGAAACTTTATAATTGCCCAGGTCTCCCTTATAAAAGAGATCTCACTCTCAATGGGATGAACCTGGTTAAATAAAGGTTAAATCAAATTAAATACCTTCAAATGTTGTCTGTCCTTTGAGCATCATATTTGCCAGTCACCAAACCTTATGGGCAATGATAAAGTCCACTGCAATCACATAGCCACTAAATTAAATTGGTGCCTTTGAAGCAATTCCCACAACTAACTGCAAGTGTACTGCTGAGAAGGATTAAGAGAGCTAAACAAAACTGGCCTACATCTGTTTTAATGACACCAAACATTTACAATCCTTTGTTTACTGTTGCCAAGTGACAGGGAGTGTGGAGGCACTGCCATTAGAGATACTTTTAGCGATAAAAGCATTGAGGCGCACAATGCCTCTACAGTGTCATATTTGATTATCAAGTTTTTGGGAGTTTTTTCCACAATGGAGATGAAGAGAGGCAGTTTATTACCTTCCTATTAAATCAGATGAACACAACACACACTGCACCACAAACATTACACTGAACACTTAAGGATGCAATACAAGACAGACAAAAAACATTCATAATCTTTTACAAATAAAGTTATTTCTCAATGTAATAATTTCAGTTAAAGTTAACCTGGATGTGGCTGGCTTAGACTTGGGACCATCCCCCTACTGGGGTTCTTAGATTCATTGTGTGGCCCGCAGCATTTGATGCATTGTGTGCGGAGGTGATGGTCTACTGGCTGATGGTCTACTGGCTAATGGCCCAGTCACACGGCAATTAACGAAGGGCAACGAAGCCCTGACGAAACAAGAAATCTGGACTTTCGTTGACTTTCGTTGGCATCGTTTAACCTTCGCGCAGCTTCATTCCTGCAGCTGTCGCTTCGTCAGGATTTTTCAACTGTTGAAAATTTTGAATGAAGGGCAACGAAAACCTCAATTCGTCTGCGTTTCGTTTTGCTGTCGTTCTTGGCGTTTTTTAATCGTTTGTTTAGTTTTTGTAACGTTATTGTTTAATTTGACTTTGTTGGAGCAGCTAAATGTTCTGCACATAGTGCAGAAGCCAGTCTGTGAGCGCTGAGGCTACTGCTGCTTCATGTACCATCATAAATTACAGGGCAAACTCAGCCTGGTTGCTTGGATTTTTTTATCTGTGTGGGGGGTCAGCTTCAATGGGCTAAGCTTATATAGGCCAGAATTAATCTTTTGTGTGGATAGAATTAATTATTTTGCCACAAGCAACTGCTGAATTTGAAACAACAAAAAAGTTGTGTAATTTCCGACGGTACTTGAATGCAGCATTAGCAGCAGCTGCTGCGTGTGCTTATTATTTTCTATTAAATATAACAATATGAGTGTAGGAATGACAATCCAGTCGTTCTGTACATGTGGCAACAGGAAGATGAATCAAAATGATTATACAAGGTCTGTTAGAAAAGTATCCGACCTTTTTATTTTTTTCAAAAACCTGATGGATTTGAATCACGTGTGCTTGCATGAGCCAACCTTGAACCTTCGTGTGCATGCGTGAGTTTTTTCACGCCTGTCGATTGCGTCATTTGCTTGCAAGCAGCCTTTGTGTGAGGATGGGTGTAGTCTCTCGTCGTTTTTTCTTTGCAAGGAAATGGCGGAACGACTGGAGCAGCGCGACTGCATCAAATTTTGCCAGAAACTGGGCGACAGCCAGGTGGAAACCATTTGGATTATTCAAACGACTTTTGGTGACGATCCTCTGGGCATCACACAGATTAAGGAGCAGTACAACCGGTTTAAAGACGTCTGCACAACGGTGGAGAGCGCGCCGCGCTCCGGGCGGCCATCAACATGCTGAAATGACCGGATCATTTCCAAAGTGAATGCTGTGGTGATGTGGGAACGTCGTGTGACTATCCAAAAATTGCGGAAGAGGTGGACATCAGCACTTTTTCGGCACATTCCACTGTGACAGAAGATTTTGCCATGAAAAGAGTTGCAGCGAAATTCATCGGCACAAAGCTGAACGCACAGCAAAAGCGCATTTGTGTTGAAGCCTCACAGGACATGTTGTGACATGCCCACCTCTTCCACCATTCGGAAGATTCAGACAGCTTTCGGTGACTTTTCAGTCGTGTGACTATCCGAGAAATTGTGGATGAGGTGGGCATGTCACATCATGTCCTGTGAGGCTACAGCCAGCTATTGCGTGAGCAATCCGTCCATGAGGAGTGGACGATGGACATGTCCTCTCACTGGCGACCTGTCCATGAGGAATTTGTGGATGTTGAAGCTTGGCTGGCATGCCTCTTCTTCTGTGGTTTTAAAGCTTCACTGCCAGCAAAGTCCAGCTGGATGAAGAAAATCTAGCAATGCAGGCACAGTGAGGCAAATAAGTACCTAATCCACTAATGATTTTGCAAGTTTTGCCACCTACAAAGAATTGAGAGGTCTGTAAGTTTTATCCTAGGTACACTTCAACTGTGAGAGACAGAATCTAAAAATAAAATTCAGAAAATCACACTGTATGATTTTTAAATAATTTATTTGTGTTTTGTTGCATGAAATAAGTATTTGATCACCTACCAACCAGCAAGAATTCTGGCTCTCACAGACCTGTTAGTTTTTCTTTAAGAAGCCCTCCTATTCTGCACTCTTCACCTGTATTAATAGCACCTGTTTGAACTCATTATCTGTATAAAAGACACCTGTTCACACACTCAATCAATCACACTCCAACCTATCCACCATGGCCAAGACCAAAGAGCCAATTAAGGACACCAGGGACAAAATTGTAGACCTGCACAAGGCTGGGATGGGCTACATGACAATAGACAAGGAGCTTGGTGAGAAAGCAACAACTGATATTATTTTTATGTTATGTTTATTTGTTATGATTATTTATTAGAAAGTGGAAGAAACACAAGATGACTGTCAATCTTCCTCGGTCTGGGATTCCATGCAAGATCTCACCTCGTGGGGTAAGGATGATTCTTAGAAAGCTCAGAACTAACAGGAGGACCTGGTCGAGGACCTGGTCAATGACCTGAAGAGAGCTGGGACCACAGTCACAAAGATAACATGAATAGCACACTATGCTGTCATGGTTTAAAATCCTGCAGGGCAGCAAGGTCCCCCTGCTCAAGCCAGCACATCTCCAGGCCCATTTGAAGTTCACCATTGACCATCTGTATTATCCAAAGGAGGCATGAGAGAAGCTCATGTGGTCAGATGAGACCACAATAGAGCTTTTTGGTATCAACTCCACTCACCGTGTTTGGAAGATGAGAACAACCCCAAGAACACTGTCCCAACAGTAAAGCATGGGGGTGGAAACATAATTTTTGCGGGTGTTTTTCTGCAAAGGGGACAGGACGACTGCACCATATTGAAGGGAGGATGGATGGGGTCATGTATTATGAGATTTTGGAAAATAACCTTCCCTCAGTGAGAGCATTGCAGATGGGTCGTGGTTGGGTCTTCTAGCATGACAATGACCCAAACACACAGCCAGGACAACTAAGGAGGGGCTCCGTAAGAAGCATTTCAACGTCCTGGAGTGGCCTGGCCAGTCTCCAGACCTGAACGCAAGAGAAAATCTTTGGAGGGAGCTGAAACTCAAAACCTGAAAGATCTGGAGAAGATCTGTATGGAGAAGTGGAGCAAAATCCCTGCAGCAGTGTGCAAACTTGGTCAAGAACTACAGGAAACGTCTGACCTCTGTAACTGCAAACAAAGGTTTCTCTACCAAATATTAAGATCTGTTTTTCTATTGTATCATATACTTATTTCATGCAATAAAATGCAAATTTATTAATTAAAAATCATCCAGTGATTTTCTGATTTTTTTTTGGTTTGTTTTTAGATTCTGTCTCTCACAGTTGAAGTGTACCTATAAAACTTACAGACCTCTCCATTCTTTGTAGGTGGGAAAACTTGCAAAATCGACAGTGGATCAAATACTTATTTGCCTCACTGTATGTACTGATAATTCCCCCTTGGCATAGGGTTGTGCAATTGCGGAGGCTTGGTGTACAGCAGCACAGTGCTGTGTAGAATAACCTACAGTAGTGAGTGTTGTGTTGACTTGCATAGAACACTGCGTCCAGTGCTCTACGCAGAAAGTCCATGAAAAAAAACTGAACATGTTTAAATTTCTGTGTCCATTTTGTGGACCCTTTTGCATCCCTCTGCGTATTCCCACGTAGGGGTGCATAAACTTGGCATACTCGGTATGCCGCATTACACAACTCTAAGTTGGCCCGGTGTGAAAGGGGCTCAAGTGTTTGGTTTGAGACCAGAGGATCCTAGATTCAAATCCCAGCCTAACTGGAAAATCCCTATGGGCCCTTAGGCAAGGTATCTTTGTAAAGCGCTTTGAGCTTTTGATTCACATGGAAAAGCACTATGTAAATGCAGTCCATTTACCACTGTGATGATAGACAGACAGATAAGATAGATAAATCTCATAAATAACGCAACCATCAAAAAAAAAACACCACAAATTAAAGTGCTGCACAGTGTAAGCAAAGAAACTACTCGTACTGCACGTAGGCCCAGCTGTCTCTGGAGGTGAAAATTGGGAGCTAAAAAATTTAATTAAAAAAAAGACCATCACCAGATCAACACCGCATAATAATGCCAAATAACACCACCAGGCCAACTGAATTCTAAATAAAGTGTTGTGAAATGCCATTATCAGAATGCAGCACTTTCAAATGCCACCAGCTGTAATATAAGTCATAAATATAACACAATGCTAAAATACTCTCGGCCGTATGAGCATTGTGTTCTTTATAAATTACAGTTGTGTAATTAATTATTAAGATCATATTGTTTTAAGCACAATTTGTACATCTAATATATAAAGCTGACTGCATGTGCATGCGTGTTCGCTATGTATAGCCACAGTAATTAAGCAATGAACACCAAACTTGGTATTTTGACTGGGGGCACCAAGGGGGAGGTCACTGGGGCCCTTAGATTGAAAGCCTACGTGCACAAACACACACATGGTCAGCCTTAAGCCTGGGTCCCACCAAATAATGAAGGATGAATAAGGAGCCACGCATGGGTGTGCCAGCGATTATTCGAAGAATGACCCACGTTTTCATCTATCACGTATCCGCTATGAGGGTGCCTCTGTGTGCCTCTCTGTACCCCGCATGTGCCACGTTGCAGCCTCTAGTGAGCCACGACTCTAATGACGACAAGGTCATTAGAGCCTCAACTGGCTTGCATCAGCCACACTAAGCCACGTCGTGCCATGATAGAGCCATGTTGGCGCACAGTTAGGCATGGGTTTGGTCCAAACCTCCAGCCTTCCCACACCTGGTCCCTTTAAAGTGCGGGTTTTCAATTCACAGATTCACAGCAGCATTTAAAGATGTCACATTTTTAAATGCAGTCCAGAAATAGATGCTCCAGTACAGTCCCGCGGTTGTGCGTCAGGCTGCTGTAGACCTGTAATGCACCAGACCAGCTAGAACTGAACCACGGGTTCCTGGAGCGCAACCTCTGTGCTCCTCGTTGGCTCCGTGGCTCGCTGGCTTTATTTCTTCTGCAGCTTTAAACACACAAACTGTGATCCCACTATAAACTTTTTGTTTGTCCATTTATTTCTGCAAAAACGCTCTTTTGTGCGCACGCTGCTGTTGTCCTTTCATGGAGAGCCGCCTCTGTGCTCTTTCTCACTGGCTTCCTTTCCATCCGTGGCTTGCTGGCTTTATTTTTTCCCTGGCTTTAAACACAGTCATTTTTACACTGATTCCACTTTTAACTTTGTGTTCATCCGTTTATTTCTGCAAAAGTGCTCTTTTGCGCACGGTGCCGTTCTGCATACAGAATGAGGTGGCCGCTTTATTATATACACCTGTGGATCATTGCTGATGATCATGCTCACTGTCACTCTCAGTGGCTCTTACTGGGGTTGCAGGCTGGTCACAGTGGGATCTCCATGGTCAGAACAAAGATCTTTCTTGGTCGCCATCACCCTCAATCAGTTGTGCGACCGGTTAAAAGATACATGAATCTCATAATCAGTCTCGTTCGCTCTCACAGGTCCCACACTACTCCCAACCTGATCCTACTGGTCCTAATAGGCTCTCAACTGACTCTGTATTACTGATCATGGACATTAACATATATTTCACTCGCACAATTTAGTCGCAATGCGCTCTTGGTGTAAACGCAAATAACAGAGTGGAGACCATTTTGTCTCCAGTGTATTTTAAACTGGAGACCAGCCAAGACTTATGAGAGTTGATAACGTGATGGTCTTGTAGGACTTATATAGGTCTCAGTCCCGTATAAACGTGCATAAATAACATTTTCAATGCAGACCTTGTAGTTTACTGTTTTGTGGGTCTGCTGCTACATTCCCTGCCCAGTTAGTAGCAGTAATGTGCTTACAGGTTTACCCATTACCAATAATGTTAAAAGAACATGACACTACATCATAGCAATCATAACTTCTGTAGAAAAGCTATCAGTTTAGTGTCACATACTGATGATGATAAAGCATTTTGACTTGTGAATAACCGCAGTGGATACATAAAGTTTGTTAAAGTTGCTTCAAACAATATTCTCACATCTCCTTGAAATTGAATGCAGTAGCTACAACATACTCATAATAAAATACAGTCTGACTAGGGCTCTATATTGTTTCCTGACGTAGAGATCGCCTCTCCCACAATGTAGAGGTCCAGAGGGGCTAAGTTCAGAAGTACTTCTAAAACCTGTCCTGAGGACACTTGCGATGTAAAGGCATGTCATTCTTTGAACATGAGTCAACATAATCCTGGCAGTCCCGTGCTCCACTCTGGTCCACCAAACTATCGCAGCATAATTTAGCATGGGTCTTAACACCAAAGTGTAGCTCCATCTCACCACATTGGTACTAACTCCCCATCTTTGTCCGACAATACGACGGCACTGTTGTAAACTGAGAATTGCCTTATGACATTTCTCAGTTGTGTCTCTTCTAGGGCTGAAATGATTAGTTGAGTAACTCGAATAATTCGATTACCAAAAATGTTCGAGGCAAATTCTGTGTCTCAAAGCTCCGTTTATGTTGTAGTATATATGCCAGGCCTGCGTGTGGCACTGTAACGTCCCCAGAAAAAAACAGAACAAGACTAGAGCATGCGCTTAAGCCGTGTAAGACATGGTGTAAATGCTAATCCATTTAGCGGCAAAAGCTACCGCTTTCCAACGTGACACACAGAGTAAAATAAAGCCTTTTAGGAGAAAGAAGGTCCACGCTGATTATGTGAAATAGCTTACTGCGCATTTAAAGCAAAGTAGTGTGTTTGCTTTAAAAAAAAAACAAAAAAAAAACACTGTTTTGTCTGCGGGCTGCTCTCTGCTCTACGTGAGGAGTGACTATTCGCGCGGCAGCCAGCTGCTCCCTCTCTCTGCCGGGTGTGAGGGGCTCTCAGCACTCCCCTCACACCAGGTGGGTCACAGCTCCATCCCCGGCCACACTGACAAATAATCCACTCTTTCTTCTGTGTTTAGCTCAGACTAGACTGGACTGTTGATGTTGTTTAAAAATGCAGAAGTACTTTTTATCCAACTGCTCAATTAATCACCAGAATAATTGATAGAATACTCAATTACTAAAATCGACAGCTGCAGCCCTAGTCTCTTCAATCAATCAATCAACTTGTTTCTTATATAGCGCCAAATCACAACAAACAGTTGCCCCAAGGCGCTCCACATTGCAAGGCAAGGCCATACAACAATCATGAAAAACCCCAACGGTCAAAACGACCCCCTATGAGCAAGCACTTGGCCACAGTGGGAAGGAAAAACTCCCTTTTAACAGGAAGAAACCTCCAGCAGAACCAGGCTCAGGGAGGGGCAGTCTTCTGCTGAGACTGGTTGGGGCTGAGGGAAAGAACCAGGAAAAAGAGATCGATCACTAATGATTAAATGCAGAGTGATGCATACGGAGCAAAAAGAGAAAGAAACAGTGCATCATGGGAACCCCCCCACAGTCTACGTCTAAAGCAACATAACCAAGGGATGGTCCAGGGTCACCCGATCCAGCCCTAACTATAAGCCTTAGCGAAAAGGAAAATTTTAAGCCTAATCTTAAAAGTAGAGAGGGTATCTGTCTCCCTGATCTGAATTGGGAGCTGGTTCCACAGGAGAGGAGCCTGAAAGCTGAAGGCTCTGCCTCCCATTCTACTCTTACAAACCCTAGGAACTACAAGTAAGCCCGCAGTCTGAGAGCGAAGCGCTCTAATGGGGTAATATGGTACTACGAGGTCCCTAAGATAAGATGGGACCTGATTATTCAAAACCTTATAAGTAAGAAGAAGAATTTTAAATTCTATTCTAGCATTAACAGGAAGCCAATGAAGGGAGGCCAACACGGGTGAGATATGCTCTCTCCTGCTAGTCCCCGTCAGTACTCTAGCTGCAGCATTCTGAACCAACTGAAGGCTTTTTAGGGAACTTTTAGGACAACCTGATAATAATGAATTACAATAGTCCAGCCTAGAGGAAATAAATGCATGAATTAGTTTTTCAGCATCACTCTGAGACAAGACCTTTCTGATTTTAGAGATATTGCGTAAATGCAAAAAGGCAGTCCTACATATTTGTTTAATATGCGCTTTGAATGACATATCCTGATCAAAAATAACTCCAAGATTTCTCACAGTATTACCAGAGATCAGGGAAATGCCATCCAGAGTAACGATCTGGTTAGACACCATGCTTCTAAGATTTGTGGGGCCAAGTACAATAACTTCAGTTTTATCTGAGTTTAAAAGCAGGAAATTAGAGGTCATCCATGTCTTTATGTCTGTAAGACAATCCTGCAGTTTAGCTAATTGGTGTGTATCCTGTGGCTTCATGGATAGATAAAGCTGGGTATCATCTGCGTAACAATGAAAATTTAAGCAATACCGTCTAATAATACTGCCCAAGGGAAGCATGTATAAAGTGAATAAAATTGGTCCTAGCACAGAACCTTGTGGAACTCCATAATTAACTTTAGTCTGTGAAGAAGATTCCCCATTTACATGAACAAACTGTAATCTATTAGACAAATATGATTCAAACCACCGCAGCACAATGCCTTTAATACCTATGACATGCTCTAATCTCTGTAATAAAATTTTATGGTCAACAGTATCAAAAGCAGCACTGAGGTCCAACAGAACAAGCACAGAGATAAGTCCACTGTCCGAAGCCATAAGAAGATCATTTGTAACCTTCACTAATGCTGTTTCTGTACTATGATGAATTCTAAAACCTGACTGAAACTCTTCAAATAGACCATTCCTCTGCAGGTGATCAGTTAGCTGTTTTACAACTACCCTCTCAAGAATCTTTGAGAGAAAAGGAAGGTTGGAGATTGGCCTATAATTAGCTAAGATAGCTGGGTCAAGTGATGGCTTTTTAAGTAATGGTTTAATTACTGCCACCTTAAAGGCCTGTGGTACATAACCAACTAACAAAGATAGATTGATCATATTTAAGATTGAAGCATTAAATAATGGTAGGACTTCCTTGAGCAGCCTGGCAGGAATGGGGTCTAATAAGCATGTTGATGGTTTGGATGAAGTAACTAATGAAAATAACTCAGACAGAACAATCGGAGAGAAAGAGTCTAACCAAATACCGGCATCACTGAAAGCAGCCAAAGATAACGATACATCTTTGGGATGGTTATGAGTAATTTTTTCTCTAATAGTCAAAATTTTGTTAGCAAAGAAAGTCATGAGGTCATTACTAGTTAAAGTTAATGGAATACTCAGCTCAATAGAGCTCTGACTCTTTGTCAGCCTGGCTACAGTGCTGAAAAGAAACCTGGGGTTGTTCTTATTTTCTTCAATTAGTGATGAGTAGAAAGATGTCCTAGCTTCACGAAGGGCTTTCTTATAGAGCAACAGACTCTTTTTCCAGGCTAAGTGAAGATCTTCTAAATTAGTGAGACGCCATTTCCTCTCCAACTTACGGGTTATCTGCTTTAAGCTACGAGTTTGTGAGTTATACCACGGAGTCAGACACTTCTGATTTAAAGCTCTCTTTTTCAGAGGAGCTACAGCATCCAAAGTTGTCTTCAATAAGGATGTAAAACTATTGACAAGATACTCTAACTCCCTTACAGAGTTTAGGTAGCTACTCTGCTCTGTGTTGGTATATGACATTAGAGAACATAAAGAAGGAATCATATCCTTAAACCTAGTTACAGCGCTTTCTGAAAGACTTCTAGTGTAATGAAACTTATTCCCCACTGCAGGGTAGTCCATCAGGGTAAATGTAAATGTTATTAAAAAATGATCAGACAAAAGGGAGTTTTCAGGGAATACTGTTAAGTCTTCTATTTCCATACCATAAGTCAGAACAAGATCTAAAATATGATTAAAGTGGTGGGTGGACTCATTTACTTTTTGAGCAAAGCCGATAGAGTCTAATAATAGATTAAATGCAGTGTTGAGGCTGTCATTCTCAGCATCTGTGTGGATGTTAAAATCGCCCACTATAATTATCTTATCTGAGCTAAGCACTAAGTCAGACAAAAGGTCTGAAAATTCACAGAGAAACTCACAGTAACGACCAGGTGGACGATAGATAATAACAAATAAAACTGGTTTTTGGGACTTCCAATTTGGATGGACAAGACTAAGAGACAAGCTTTCAAATGAATTAAAGCTCTGTCTAGGTTTTTGATTAATTAATAAGCTGGAATGGAAGATTGCTGCTAATCCTCCGCCCCGGCCCGTGCTACGAGCATTCTGACAGTTAGTGTGACTCGGGGGTGTTGACTCATTTAAACTAACATATTCATCCTGCTGTAACCAAGTTTCTGTTAGGCAGAATAAATCAATACGTTGATCAATTATTATATCATTTACCAACAGGGACTTAGAAGAAAGAGACCTAATGTTTAATAGACCACATTTAACTGTTTTAGTCTGTGGTGCAATTGAAGGTGCTATATTATTTTTTCTTTTTGAATTTTTATGCTTAAATAGATTTTTGCTAGTTATTGGTGGTCTGGGAGCAGGCACCGTCTCTACGGGGATGGGGTAATAAGGGGATGGCAGGGGGAGAGAAGCTGCAGAGAGGTGTATAAGACCACAGCTCTGCCTCCTGGTCCCAACGCTAGACAGTCACAGTTTGGAGGATCCCAAAAAATTGGCCAGATTTCTAGAAATGAGAGCTGCTCCCTCTAAAGTGGGATGGATGCCGTCTCTCCTAACAAGACCAGGTTTTCCCCAGAAGCTTTGCCAATTATCAATGAAGCCCACCTCATTTTTTGGACACCACTCAGACAGCCAGCAATTCAAGGAGAACATGCGGCTAAACATGTCACTCCCGGTCTGATTGGGGAGGGGCCCAGAGAAAACAACAGAGTCCGACATTGTTTTTGCAAAGTTACACACCGATTCAATGTTAATTTTAGTGACCTCCGATTGGCGTAACCGAGTGTCATTACTGCCGACGTGAATTACAATCTTACCAAATTTACGCTTAGCCTTAGCCAGCAATTTCAAATGTCCTTCGATGTCGCCTGCTCTGGCCCCCGGAAGACAATTGACAATGGTTGCTGGTGTCGCTAACTTCACATTTCTCAAAACAGAGTCGCCAATAACCAGAGTTTGATCCTCGGCGAGTGTATCGTCGAGTGGGGAAAAACGGTTAGAGATGTGAACGGGTTGACGGTGTACACGGGGCTTCTGTTTAGGGCTACGCTTCCTCCTCACAGTCACCCAGTCAGCCTGCCTTCCCGACTGCACGGGGTCTGCCAGGGGGGAACTAACGGCGGCTAAGCTACCTTGGTCCGCACCGACTACAGGGGCCTGGCTAGCTGTAGAATTTTCCACGGTGCGGAGCCGAGCCTCCAATTCGCCCAGCCTGGCCTCCAAAGCTACGAATAAGCTGCACTTACTACAAGTACCGTTACTGCTAAAAGAGGCCGAGGAATAACTAAACATTTCACACCCAGAGCAGAAAAGTACGGGAGAGACAGGAGAAGCCGCCATGCTAAAACGGCTAAGAGCTAGTAGCTACGCTAAGCTAGCGGATTCCCAAACAGGGAATCCGACACTAGACAGGCTGTGGAGCAGCACAGGTAACGCACGACAACAGTGCTAAAAAATAAAATAAAATAAAAATAAAAATCCACTGGACAGGCTGTGGAGCAGCACAGGCAACGCACGACAACAGTGCTAAATAAAAATCCACTGGACAGGCTGTGGAGCAGCACAGGTAACGCACGACAACAATGCTAAAACAAAATAAAAATCCACTAGACAGGCTGTGGAGCAGCACAGGTAACGCACGACAACAGTGCTAAATAAAAATCCACTGGACAGGCTGTGGAGCAGCACAGGTAACGCACGACAACAGTGCTAAAAAATAAATAAAATAAAATAAAATAAAATCAAAATCCACTGGACAGGCTGTGGAGCAGCACAGGTAACGCACGACAACGGTGCCAAAACAAAACAAAAAACCACTAGACAGGCTGTGGAGCAGCACAGGTAACGCACGACAACAGTGGTAAAAAATAAAATAAAAATCCACTGGACAGGCTGTGGAGCAGCACAGGTAACACACGACAACAGTGGTAAAAAATAAAATAGAAATCCACTGGACAGGCTGTGGAGCAGCACAGATAACACACGACAACAGTGCTAAAAAATAAAATAAAAATCCACTGGACAGGCTGTGGAGCAGCACAGGTAACACACGACAACAGTGGTAAAAAATAAAATAAAAATCCACTGGACAGGCTGTGGAACAGCACAGGTAACACACGACAACAGTGGTAAAAAATAAAATAAAAATCCACTAGACAGGCTGTGGAGCAGCACAGGTAACGCACGACAACAGTGGTAAAAAATAAAATAAAAATCCACTGGACAGGCTGTGGAGCAGCACAGGTAACGCACGACAACAGTGCTAAAAAATAAAATAAAAATCCACTGAACAGGCTGTGGAGCAGCACAGGTAACGCACGACAACAGTGCTAAAAAATAAAATAAAAATCCACTGGACAGGCTGTGGAGCAGCACAGGTAACACACGACAACAGTGCTAAAATAAAATAAAAATCCACTGGACAGGCTGTGGAGCAGCACAGGTAACACACAACAGTGCTAAAATAAAATAAAAATCCACTAGGCAGGCTGTGGAGCAGCACAGGTAACGCACGACAACAGCGCTAAAATAAAATAAAAATCCACTAGGCAGGCTGTGGAGCAGCACGACAACAGTGTTAAAAAATAAAATAAAAATAAAAACGAAAGCGTTAGCAAGCTAGTTAGCTTGCCAACGCTGATGAAGGTTAGCTGATAAAAGTGCTCCGTCGCGATGCTTCGACCGTTAGAGGTCTTCTTTAGGCGTTGGAGCACGGTGAAAAAGTAAAAAAAAGTAAAAAAGTAAAAAAGTCTTGAAAAAGACTGTTAATTCAAAGAACTCAAACAGCTCAGTTCAAACAGCTAACAGATACAGCAGAACACAGAAAATTGCAACTGTTGCAAATTGCAAAACGGAAGCCCAGTTAAGTTTGTTATCTAAATAGACACCAAGAAACCTAACCAACCCAGATACGTCTTAGCTCGGTACCACCTAATTTTGGTAGAACTAGACCAAGTTTGCTTCTCTTATTTGTGACAAGGACTATAACTGTTTTGTGTGGATTCACAGACAAAATGAGAGCATTCTGCATGAGTTCTGAAAGAGTCCTCAAACAGAATCCCTCAATAGAGATAGCTAAATCATCGACACATCCTTGGGTGTACTGTCTGATATTATTTAACTCAGTGAGAAGGCTGTCCACAAGTAACCAACAAAGAGGAGAGATAACCCTCAAGGACACCAGTGCTTCACTACCATCGTCACTATGCTGTCACCAAGTGAAGTTGTTCTTCTACATTGAAGCATGGCAACAATCCATATGGTTACAGTGCTGTTCACATGTCTGGACTGCAGAGCTACTTTGATAGAATCAACTGATTATCAATTGCACCCTGAATATCAAGAAAACGACCTAATCCGTACTGTCGATGAGACAGGGTTCTCTCAATTCTCATAACAATATCCTGCAGGGCTGTCTCTGTGGCAATCCCTGCTTGATATGCAAGTTGCCTTACACTGAGTGTTGACGTTTTAAGGACATCATCTCTGGGACAGCTATCAATTAGTCTCTCCAAAACTTTCAAAAGGAATGACACAAGACTGATAGGTCTAAATGCTTTAGCTTTTTTGTAAGAAGGTTTGCCCGACTTGGGTAGAAAAATCACCCTGGCTTGTCTCCACGATTTGGGAACATAGCCGTTAGCTAGACATGTTTGATACATCTTAGTTATAGTATTGATTAGCACATCCAAGTCCTTCTGTAGAAAAGCAGGGAAAAGCCTATCAATTCCACTAATTTTGCATGGGCACCTTCCTGGCTAAGGCCCTTCTCTCCCAATCACTCAGTTTAAATGGGCGGCCAGCTCTCGGGAGAGTCCTGGTGGATCTGAACTTCTTCCCTTTACGGATGATGAAGGACACTGTGCTCGCTGGGACCTTCAAAGCAGCAGAAATGTTTCTGACCCCTTCCCCAGATTTGTGACCCAAGACAATCCTGTCTCAGAGGTCTACAGACAATTCCTTTGACTTCATGCTTGGTTTATGCTCTGACATGCACTGTCAACTGTGGGACCTTATACATAAACAGGTGTGTGCCTTTCTAAATCATGTCCAATCAGCTGAATTTATCCCAGGTGGACTCCAATTAAGCTGCAGAAACATTTCAAGGATGATCAGTAGAAACAGGATGCTCCTGAGTGCAGTTTTGAGCTTCATGGCAAAGGCTGTGAATACTTACGTGATTTCTAAGGGTTTTTTTTGTGTGGTTGTTTTTTTTTGGGGGGGGGGGGGGTTGTTTTGTTTTGTTTTTAATAAATATGAAAAAAATCTAAAAAAAACAGTATTGGGATATAAGTGGATGAACTTAGCCGTATTTTACGCAATTACAGCAGAGAGGTGATTTGAAGGGCAAGAGTCATTTCATACCTTTTATTAACTGTTCATATCAGTGGATACAGATCAGTATAAAAAGGCACTGCATATAATTAAAAGCATGTATTTTGTGAAGGAGCAAGTGCTCTTTAAAACAACTAGTGCTGTTAACTGAATACACAACAAATAATCTTGACAGTGGTTCCTATGACATGACTGGCACACCAGTTGCAAAGCTAGCCTGCCAGTAATGAGACATTTCAACAAAATGGCCCTCCCTTGATCCCTGAAGAGATCATGTATGCGTAACTGGAGATATTACACAGATGCCAATGTTAAACTTAACATAACCCTAACCTTTTTGTAACCTTGTGCCTAAGTGTTAAAACAGAGCTTTTTTTCTATTAAAATTTTTTTTATTAAAAATACATTCAACAAGCAAATGGTGAGGTGTGTGTTAAGTTTTAACAGAAACACCAGGCCACAATAAATAGAGGTAACATGAGGAAACAAACTTTCCTTATCTCATTCAGTGTCAGTTACCATAACCGGACCACTACGGAGCTACTGTGCAAACATGGCGACTGTATCCTTAAGTCAAGCATTCTAGAGCAGCCATTTGTGTTTACGTCAGCTGATATGTCAGGCACAATTTCAAGAGACACTACAAAAAAAGATATAGTGTAAGGAGACTATATTCTCCTTACTGTTCACACTTAACACTGACCATGTACAAAATGAAATAAAGTAGCAGTGCAGAAGTAAAGTAGGAGTAAATGTCTGGGCTGCATCTCAAAACCACCATGATCAACTCCAACAGCTTAGAAAAAAATACATGCAAGTGTAAACATGTAAAACAGCTGATCATCTTGAAATGTGACACTCACTTTTTGCTGGATTTCTTGGCTTTGGCCCTCTTCTTCCGCGCCTGCAGTGCCAAAACTGTCAAGTAACAACAATAACAATCCTCTCTGGATCAGCAGCTGATAAACGAAATGTTAAAAAGTCTGAATGTATAAATCACACGTCTACCTTACGTTTAGTTAAGAATGTCCTGCTATTTAGCACGTTTTGCTAAGACTGTCTGATTGGCAGTTTTTGACGTTTAATGCAATAAGTGTCTGTCAGGCACAGCCTTCGATTCTAGAAGCATCCACTTTGGTTAAAGTACATCACCTGAGCAAGCTTTTTTTTTTTTTTTTTTTTTTACCAACACTGTAGTTAGAACACGAAATAATGTGAAACACTGATGTGATTACATGGCCGGGGACCGCACGAACCGTCGATTAATATCGGTGTTTTAGGCGGTTTGTACAGAGCGAGAGGGAAAAAGCTCAGTGCAGCTAGCTAATCCTGACATGTCCCACTAATGCTAAAGCTAGCGTCTGGAGAGCTAACATAACCCGACAGTGCGTGACAGACGTTTAAAAAAAACCGAAGTAGATAAACGTTACACTCGCAGACAGACTTTAACTGTGACGTCAACAACCACATGGCCAAATGCCAGAAAACGTGTGTACTGCGTGTCGCTGTACAAATAAAAAAATAAAAATACCTTTTCTCTCCATGTTGGCTGGACCCGTAGCTTAGCTGTTAGCCCAACGCCAGCGAGCGAATGCTCCGCGCATGCGCACTGGCTGGTTTTGCTTCCCCCCCAAAAAGCTTCCACTTGGTCAACAATTCCTCTTTTCTTCCTATCCATTTTTACCTCCGCCAAGGAGGTTATGTTTTCGGTCGGGTTTGTTTGTCTGTCTGTTTGTCAGCAGGATAACTCAAAAAGTTTTGAACGGATTTTAATGAAATTTTGTGGAGTGGTTGTAAATGACAAGAGGAACAAGTGATTACATTTTAGTGGTGATCCGGATCACGATCCGGATCCAGGAATTTTTTTAAAGGATTCTTCACCATTGTGGGATGGGGGAATTTTGACATTCTAGTTTCTAACTCCACAAAAACAAGGCAGAAAGGCTTGAAAAAAATTAGGGTGTAATATAGTCAAATGTTCTATCAAACAACAAAGTTTGGTGATCGGATCCGGATTCCGGATCTGGTGATCCAGAATATGCAAAAATATAGGGAAAATAGAAAATGTCAGTGTGAGGAGACAAATGAAGCTAGAGATGCACAACTAACACCAAATTGTAGCTGAATCTGTACTGATTCAGTAAGGTGTCATCAGATTTGATGTAGCTTCAAATGTTATGGAGCTAGATCCAGAAGAAAACCGCCATTACCGAAAAATCGTTTTTATACAATAACTTTTGAACTAATAAAGACATAAAAGTGATTCCAAGTCCTAGTGTATCATAGTTTTGGTTGTAACACTGAATTGTTGAATAGATCACTGTGCCAAGGAGGGAATCTCTTTAGGGTCAGTGACCCTATGGCCTTGTTACCTCCGCCAAGGAGGTTATGTTTTTGGTCGGGTTTGTTTGTTTGTTTGTCTGTCTGTCTGTCAGCAGGATAACTCAAAAAGTTTTGAACGGATTTTGATGAAATTTTGTGGAGTGGTTGGAAATAACAAGAGGAACAAGTGATTAAATTTTAGTGGTGATCCGGATCACGATCCGGATCCCGATGCTAACGCATTAGCATGTCTATGGCATTTTCAATGTTAAAAGTTAGCATTAAGCAGTTACAGCTGTCATCACATTCGGGTGCATTTGTTTTCAAATTGTAATATTTCTTAAATTTATTTTTACCTCCGCCAAGAAGGTTGGAAATGACAAGAGGAACAAGTGATTAAATTTTAGTGGTGATCCAAATCACGATCCGGATCCCGATTCAAATTGTAATATTTCTTAAATTTATTTTTGTTTATATATTAATAATCTAATGATTATTATATACAATTTTAGAGAAAGAGACAAAAAGAAATAGATCACTGTGCCAAGGAGGGACTCTCTTTAGAGTCAGTGACCCTATGGCCTTGTTTAGAGAAGTGTTTCATAAATGTTAAAAAATTCATATATTTGCAGTTTAGTTGAATAATAAATAGAATTTTGTCTCTTATTTGTTTTTGTCTATAAGCACATGCAATATCAGTATCAGTGCTCAGATTACAGGAGCTTCTGTGAAAGGTGCAAGTTGCAATAAACTGTGATGCCAAGCGCTAAGGATACATGCTATCTACTTGCTACATGCTACTTTTTTTTACTACTGAGCAAACATCATTGCTGGACTTTTTTAGGTTCAGTGATTCCACGGCGTGTGATGTTATGGCATCAGTGACCCCATGGCCTTGGCGGAGGTTTGCCCTCTCTGAGTGCTTCTATTTTTTATTTTAAATATGAAGGTTTTATTGATTTTATGTGCGACAACTGATGAAGTTCTTTTTTCTAAATTACATCTTATGTAAATCAATGTTATACTAACGTGTTGAGTCAGGCAGCTATGGAGAGGGTCAAATGTATTACTGTGAATTTGTGATTTAAATGGCTTTTTTGTACTATCATGTGTAACTTAGGGCTCAAGAGTGAACTAAACGTTTCAAATTAGACGGGTCCTCGGATATTATAATCCTGGGTTTCCGGATCAGCCCTGGGTTTTTTTTAAACAGGCTTTGCATGTTTGTGGATTTTATTTTTATTATATTTTATATTATATTATATTATATTTATTTTGTTATATTTATTTATTTTTACTCCGAGGCTTTGTGCCCACTAAAATGCATTGAGTAAACCAATAGAAAAATGAGTCTATCGCCTACAGTTTGTTAGCATGACAACCCAAAAACAAAACTCGGTGCCATCTTTTAACATGCCAAATTAAAAAAGCCTATGGTGAGGATAAACCCTTCCATATCTGATGAATGTTAATGCACCAAACAAATAATAGCTGTAATAAAATCAATTCAACAGCTTTGTTGCGCATATCTAATATCATATGTGTCCACCACCTGCTGGATGGCTAGTGGATTCTGTATTGATGATGGATTAGGAGCAGGTGTGGTTTTCAGTGAGACCCAGGGCCCTATCTTGACAGTGTGATATAAATGCTTTTTGGGAGTGTCAAAGGTGTGCATGCTGTGCAGGTGGCACATAAAGTGAGCGCAAAACTGTGTCATGGTGGTCATGTGGTCATGAATTCATTAATGGTATATAGTATCTTAATTATTAAATAATGTGTTAAAGTAGTTCTAACATGAATATGTTAGTAACATTAATAAGTTATTGCTACTATAAACATATGGGGGGATGTACACTACCCAGATGTAAATAACATTGAATTTTCATGGTAAGTATTAGGGTCTGCACTTAATTAACAAGAATTCCAAATCAGGGCTACAGTGTTTTTCAGTAATGGAAGTGTTTGAGCACCAACAGTTGTATACGTACACTCAGACCTCCAATGATCTTCTTACCCATGTCAGCTGTCCTATTGGCTCTGTTGATGCAGCAGACCGCTAGTTCTATAGCCTATGGGTTGGCACAGAGACACGTCACTTCCGGCGAAGTGGTGAATCCAAAGGTGAGAATTCGTACTTCCGTGACTGGCCACCCGATGAAAACACGTTCTGGCTGCATTGATTGTCTATTGAAATCAGCTGATTTTGTTTTGTCTCTAACTTGCTTCTAACAGCCAGCTGATGGCTATCATTGTCTGGAACAGTGAGATTTATACACCAAGATGAGCTGAAATGAACCATTGTAGATTAAATTGACTTTATTGATGAGTCTGACCCCTTTGAAAAGTGACCAAATTACATGCATTTGTATTGCGTTCGATGATGTTTTCAGCGGCCAAAAACGGCCACCAGAGGGCGCTTGGGTAAAGTCCGTGGCAACCCATAGCTGTCCAGCCACATCTCTGTAAAAATCAGGCAATAACAGTTGATAGGGCTGAGCCAGGTAAAAACTGCCATTTTTTCGTGTCAAGGTTTTCTCAACGGATTCCTGTACTTTGGACCATACTAATCAAAATAAGATTTTGTGCCATCTTGAAATTTGCCCGGAATCCAAGATGGCCACCAAAATCCAAGCTGGCCGCCAGGATACTTAAAATTGGTCCTAAGTGGGTGGAACTTGTCTAAAAATCTGTTTTTATTGCATGATTTGGTGGGTTGTGATGATAGAAATAATATTCAGTGGCTTACAATCGTAACCAGGCGTTGTCATTGTACAAATCCAAGATGGACGACGGGCACGGTCCCATAAACTTCAAAGTGTCATATCTCCTGTTCTAGAAGGACTGCGGCCATAATTCTGGTGTCTGTACATAGGTTTTCATGGCCAAGGAATCCATTTCTGACAGTATTTTGCAAATCTGACCATTCAGTCTATCAGAAAATCCAATATGGCTGCCAAAGCCAACACCTCCGATAAGGGGAAACAGTCAGAGACTTACTAGGCAGCATGCATGACATTTGATTTGCAGTCCAGGGTATAGATTAATTAATTCAGAAAGAATAATTAATTTAAATTAATAATTATGTTTATTTTGTATAAAAGTAGATAAATTGTCACTCTATGGTGGCCTATTTTCCATTTAGTCTTTGAATGATGATAGGGGCTGTCATTGCAGCCTCTGAATGTCAGAGAGTCCTGTTGATTCAAAAACTGTCAACTGATACCAATATAAAAAAGTTTGTAATGTCAACACAAGGCTTTTGAGATCATAGGACACTTTGTATGCATAAAATAGCCCTAACATTATGCTGTTCTATCAAAGGTCCAAAGGCTCTTGAGTATTCAATGCACCATACTTTTTTGATTTTCAGCCTGTTGGCTATAAACATGCACTGTCTCCTTATTCACTAATGTCAAGATCACTGAAAGTATCACTTTCAGAGCTTATAAAGTATTCAGAAATTTCATCATCAGAAGCATTTTCCATATCTGTCCCCTCAGTTTCAGATGTTTCATCATCACCAATGCACTCATCGCCAGAAGTGTTTTCTACTTCTTGTTCCTCATCATGAATTGGTTGATCAGTCTCTTCCATGGTCTCATCTGCACAATCAGTTGAACCTGTAATTAATGTTAAAATTTTGAGCTCTTGAAACAATAGATGATAGTGGCTTGGCTCATCAAAAGAAGAGGAAATCCTTGAAAGAAGCTGCTGTTGCTCCATCCAGAAAACAAAGTTATGGTATGTTTATGTATTATCTTTATGCAGATCCTAGCCACTTTTTCATTTTTCTTCTCCTAAATTTTCATGTTGCTCAAAATTTTAACATTAATTACAGGTTCAACTGATTGTGCAGATGAGACCATGGAAGAGACTGATCAACCAATTCATGATGAGGAACAAGAAGGAGAAAACACTTCTGGCGATGAGTGCATTGGTGATGATGAAACATCTGAAACTGAGGGGACAGATATGGAAAACGCTTCTGATGATGAAATTTCTGAATACTTTATAAGCTCTGAAAGTGATACTTTCAGTGATCTTGACATTAGTGAATAAGGAGACAGCGCATGTTTATAGTCAACAGGCTGAAAATCAAAAAAGTATGGTGCATTGAATACTCAAGAGCCTTTGGACCTTTGATAGAACAGCATAATGTTAGGGCTATTTTATGCATACAAAGTGTCCTATGATCTCAAAAGCCTTGTGTTGACATTGCAAACTTTTTTATATTGGTATCAGTTGACAGTTTTTGAATCAACAGGACTCTCAGACATTCAGAGGCTGCAACGACAGCCCCTATCATCATTCAAAGACTAAATGGAAAATAGGCCACCATAGAGTGACAATTTATGTACTTTTTATACAAAATAAACATAATTATTAGTTTAAATGTATTATTCTTTCTGAATTAATTAATCTATATCCCTGGACTGCAAATTGAATGTCATGCATGCTGCCTAGCAAGTCTCTGACTGTTTCCCCTTATCGGAGGTGTTGGCTTTGGCAGCCATATTGGATTTTCTGATAGTCTGAATGGTCAGATTTGCAAAATACTGTCAGAAATGGATTCCTTGACCATGAAAACCTATGTACAGACACCAGAATTATGGCCGCAGTCCTTCTAGAACAGGAGATATGACACTTTAAAGTTTATGGTACCGTGCCCATCGGCCATCTTGGATTTGCACAATGAAAACGCCTGGTTATGATTTTAAGCCACTGAATATTATTTCTATTATCATAACCCACCAAATCATGCAATAAAAACAGATTTTTAGACAAGTTCCACCCACTTAGGACCAATTTTAGGTATCCTGGCAGCCAGCTTGGATTTTGGCGACTATCTTGGATTCTGGGCAAATTTCAAGATGGCACAAAATCTTATACAGGAATCCGTTGAGAAAACCTTGACAGGAAAAAATGGCAGTTTTTACCTGGCTCAGCCCTGTCGATGATGAATGACCTCTATGTTGTGAGTTACAGTTTGATTTATTCTGAAGCAGCGGTTTAGATGTGTTAGCTTTTAGCCTAGCCCACTTGCCTAGCTTCCGCTCATGGTGTCTCCTTTGCTGTCACTTGTGTCAACTGGGACTGAATCTTGTTAAGACTGATCATTCTGAGTACTGTAAATTTCCCTGTACAGAGAGCAGTGTGATGCCCCATATACTTGGTGCAATCCTATCACAGTCCTCCTAGTAATTTTATGGTAATCATTTCAAAAACCCACACAGCTTCAGGGAAGAAAGCTTCCTGAAAACACTTGATGACTGAAATGTGACGTTATGTCCATGGAAGCACATTAAGATTATATTTATTAGATATAAAGCAGTAGATTGAGTCAAAGTATTTTCAGTGTGAATGGTCGTGGGAATGTTCCAAACTGATACGCTTGCATCCTATCCAGGGTGTACCATACCCATCGTCCTATGACTGCTGGGATAGGCTCCACCCCCTATAATTGATGTAATCTGGTATAGAAAATGAATGAATAACAACTATTTATGTAGGACTTTCCCAGGAATCAAAGCCTTAAACAAAATAAACTCCAAGAATAAAAGAATAAATGCCAATATAAAAAGTACACTACAACAATGCAAAAAAACAAAATTCCCAAACTTAAGAACTAATAATAGAGAAAAGGTGCAACTGATATATGTTTATTTCCTTGCAGGACCTTTCAAACAAGTAAAGGTGCCACTTATACTATAGTGCAATTTATATATGTGTTTGTTTCTCTTCAACATGCATTTTTTTGACTGGAGCAGTTTCTACTCAGGGAAAATATGGGATTGTACAGCACATGGATGCTACAAAAGGGAAAGTTTGAACCCTGAACCGTCAGCTTTCATTCTCTTCTTAAGCTATATCATGTGAAAAAGGATTTCTGATGTTCATTTTCATGACATTGTGCCAAATTGCCAATAGTAATTTTTTTTGTTATTATTATTCTTTTATTGAGAAAAAAGTCTGCACAGTCACAAGATCAGCAGCACAAATAGCACAGACTGACTGGCCTGTGCAAAGGCTGTTTGTCATGCATAGAAAATGAATCCAACTGGTGACGCAGACTGCCAGCGGAGGCAGAGTGGAGGCACGCCAGGGGAAACGTGCCACAGGGCAGAAGATCACAGGTACCAGCTGCATGACATTTTTCTAAAATGTTTCATGGGTCTTGTTGGAACAGAGAAGCGGAAGCCTACGAGAGTGTTTTCAAGAATCTGATTATCACAAGATGATACGGGAATACAGTGTATTGCGCCTGCAAAAATCATGTGAGCGTCAAGAATCCTAATTCCCACACAACAAAGTGTACTTAACCTATTTACTTAGTTACACAATGAGTATGTCACGTTTCAGTCATGGAAAATTCAGACAGGTATTGTGTTTTCAAATGGGGAACAATACTGTTAATCCCAAGAGGCTCAGCCATGCAGCTCTGAGCATACCTGATCCCATCAGATTTCAGAATAGAAGCAAAGTACATCCTGGTTAGTACTTGATTTGGGAATCCCAAGAGATATGGGTGTGTTTCTCCATGTTGAATTGGTGTTGCATCAGAAATGACATCTGGCCTAAAACCTGTGTCAATTCCCAATGTGGACTTCTATCGGATCCACTGGGCAGCCGAAAGACAACCACAACTGTCAATACCAGGATACAGAATCTTCACTGTGAGGCTTCTGCCATTGTACTCCCTGCTTACTAAATATTCACTAACTGTCTCTGGGCATGATCCAGCATGCAGCTGCAGGAGTGCTGAGGACCTCAGCAACTGGAAAAGCCCAAGGGGGCGCCCACATATCAGATGGCTGCAACAGACAGATGGTTAGTTTTAGGAAGTGGAGATAGATTAGTTGGCTGCCTGGGTGGTTGCCATCCAGGTCCCAAACAGGTTTCTTCATGTGGTGACACGCAGTGCGTGATCCCAAATCTGGCTACCCCAATAAACTGATTGATTGATTGAAGTTTATTTCAAACATGTAAGTAATTAAGTAAAATAAACACATATTTATACATCAGGGGGAAAATAGTCAGACAATGAAAAGCATAAAGCAAAAGAAATGGTCAGACACTGACAAATAGACGTGTCTAACAATGTTGGATGTGTTGTGGAGGTCAGCATCCCAGCAGTAATGAGATAAGACAACAGAAAACTGGAAATTCTTTTCTCTCACACTCCTTTTGAGCACCATGTGCTGAAAGGCCAAATGTCCTACACTGTCACATAAATGTGTTTAATGGGATGTATTGTAATGGGATCAGTTCCATGTACCAAGATTAGAGGAAGTGATCCTGACACAGTTTTGGCCAAAAGTTAAAATTTTTTTTCAATCTATTTCAGCCCCCCCCCACACACACACACACACACATGCACACAAGGCCAACCGACCTAAATGAACATGCTGAAACTCAAAAAGACAGAACCTGTTGCCAGACATTTTGACACCCCCCAGAGGGCCCCACAGGTGGGGTAAATCCATTTTTTCTTCTTTTTTAGTTGCCCTGGTAAGATTGGCCACAGCGAATCACCCACTTTCATCTCACCTTATCTTCGGCATCTTCTTCTGTCACACCAGCCACCTGCATGTCCTCCTCTCCTGCTACTTCTGGACATCTTCTCTACGTCTTCTTCTTCTTCTTCTTTATTGCCCAACGAGGAGCCCAATTTACACCGACACCCTGTTAGACAACAGGACTGGTGGCAGTCGTTGTTAACCTAGACCTCAACCAATCCAATATGAATATTTGATTGGTGTTCTGCATTTTTGCTTTGGCAAAATTTACACCGGATGTCCTTCCTGTCAATACCCGACTCATTTATCTGATCTTTGGCCTCATACTCCAAATACACAGGCTTGTGCACACAGTGTGGCAGGGATTTGATCAAATTTCTGTGTACACCTTTCCTGTTAATACCCAGGCTTGGGACCAGCACCCCAAATGCACTGGCTGTAAGTTTGGTGCAGTATATCCAAAATATACAAAATCTTCCTCATATGTAAGAAGAAGTAATAATGTACTACCCTCATAGACTTAAGTAATGGGTATAGATTTCAGAAACAAAACAGTACTGTGCCAAATATAGAGTTAGGGTAATCTGACACATTTTAAGAAATTTGGAGGCCTTTAAAGGCCCTGTCTGCAGTCTGATCATAGTCTTGTTAAACCTTATACAAACTCATTTGGGACATCCACTTCAAAACCCACCCACCTACAAAACTAACACAAATCCTATATTTTTACTTCAAATGAAAGCTATAAGAATTATTTGTAAGAAACCATATCATGAACCAACAAATCCATTGTTCGTGCATATATTGCATATACTGAAATTTTTGGATTTGATTGATTATATCATAATACAAATTATGTTCAAAGCACAAAATAATCTTCTACCACAACATGTCCAGGACCTGTTTAAAATGAGGGACTCCAGTTATAATTTCTGAGGAACATTGTTCAGAAATCAAAGATTCGAACTCCTGTAAAAAGTCATTGCATTTCTGTTAAAGGTGTAAACATTTGGAAAAATTGCCTGGATAATATAAAAGGCTATGGTAGGCTTTAAAAAGCTCCACAGAAACTATTTGATTACTCGTTATATGTTAAATTAGGTTTATTGCTTTTGTCTTGTTTTGGTGTGCTGCTGCTTGTACGTTTGTGTTTTTGAAATTGTTGTTCAGGGATCAGTTTATACTTGTATTATGTATATATACTCAACAAAAATATAAACGCAACACTTTTGGTTTTGCTCCCATTTTGTATGAGATGAACTCAAAGATCTAAAACTTTTTCCACATACACAATATCACCATTTCCCTCAAATATTGTTCACAAACCAGTCTAAATCTGTGATAGTGAGCACTTCTCCTTTGCTGAGATAATCCATCCCACCTCACAGGTGTGCCATATCAAGATGCTGATTAGACACCATGATTAGTGCACAGGTGTGCCTTAGACTGCCCACAATAAAAGGCCACTCTGAAAGGTGCAGTTTTGTTTTATTGGGGGGGATACCAGTCAGTATCTGGTGTGACCACCATTTGCCTCATGCAGTGCAACACATCTCCTTTGCATAGAGTTGATCAGGTTGTCAATTGTGGCCTGTGGAATGTTGGTCCACTCCTCTTCAATGGCTGTGCGAAGTTGCTGGATATTGGCAGGAACTGGTACACGCTGTCATATACGCCGGTCCAGAGCATCCCAAACATGCTCAATGGGTGACATGTCCGGTGAGTATGCCGGACATGCAAGAACTGGGACATTTTCAGCTTCCAAGAATTGTGTACAGATCCTTGCAACATGGGGCCGTGCATTATCCTGCTGCAACATGAGGTGATGTTCTTGGATGTTGGCACAACAATGGGCCTCAGGATCTCATCACGGTATCTCTGTGCATTCAAAATGCCATCAATAAAATGCACCTGTGTTCTTCGTCCATAACAGACTCCTGCCCATACCATAACCCCACCGCCACCATGGGCCACTCGATCCACAACATTGACATCAGAAAACCGCTCACCCACACGACGCCACACACACTGTCTGCCATCTGTCCTGAACAGTGTGAACCGGGATTCATCTGTGAAGAGAACACCTCTCCAACGTGCCAAACGCCAGCGAATGTGAGCATTTGCCCACTCAAGTCGGTTACGACGACGAACTGGAGTCAGGTCGAGACCCCGATGAGGACGACGAGCATGCAGATGAGCTTCCCTGAGACGGTTTCTGACAGTTTGTGCAGAAATTCTTTGGTTATGCAAACCAATTGTTTCAGCAGCTGTCCGAGTGGCTGGTCTCAGATGATCTTGGAGGTGAACATGCTGGATGTGGAGGTCCTGGGCTGGTGTGGTTACATGTGGTCTGCGGTTGTGAGGCTGGTTGGATGTACTGCCAAATTCTCTGAAACGCCTTTGGAGACGGCTTATGGTAGAGAAATGAACATTCAATACACGAGCAACAGCTCTGGTTGACATTCCTGCTGTCAGCATGCCAAATGCACGCTCCCTCAAATCTTGCGACATCTGTGGCATTGTGCTGTGTGATAAAACTGCACCTTTCAGAGTGGCCTTTTATTGTGGGCAGTCTAAGGCACACCTGTGCACTAATCATGGTGTCTAATCAGCATCTTGATATGGCACACCTGTGAGATGGGATGGATTATCTCAGCAAAGGAGAAGTGCTCACTATCACAGATTTAGACTGGTTTGTGAACAATATTTGAGGGAAATGGTGATATTGTGTATGTGGAAAAAGTTTTAGATCTTTGAGTTCATCTCGTACAAAATGGGAGCAAAACCAAAAGTGTTGCGTTTATATTTTTGTTGAGTGTATATATATATATATATATATAGTGAGGAAAATAAGTATTTGAACACCCTGCAATTTTGCAAGTTCTACCACTTAGAAATCATGGAGGAGTCTGAAATTTTCATCTTAGGTGCATGTCCACTGTGAGAGACATGATCTAAAAATCCAGAAATCACAATGTATGATTTTTTTAAATAATTTGTTTGTATGTTACTGTTGCAAATAAGTACTTGAACACCTGTGAAAATGAATGTTAATATTTGGTACAGTAGACTTTTGTCTGTAGTTTTTCACCAGGTTTTCACACACTGCAGCAGGGATTTTGGTCCACTCCTCCATACAGATCTTCTCCAAATCTTTCAGGTTTGGAGTTTCAGCTCCCTCCAAAGATTTTCTATTGAGTTCAGGTCTGGAGACTGGCCAGACCACTCCAGGACCTTGAACTGTTTCTTACAGAGCCCCTCCTTAGTTGCCCTGGCTGTGTGTTTGGGGTCATTGTCATGCTGGAAGACCCAGCCATGACCCATCTTTAATGCTCTTACTGAGGGAAGGAGGTTGTTTGCCAAAACCTCACAATACATGACCCCATCCATCCTCCCTTCAATACGGTGCAGTCGTCCTGTCCCCTTTGTAGAAGAACACCCCCAGAGTATGATGTTTCCACCCCCATGCTTCACAGTTGGGACGGTTTTCTTGGGGTTGTTCTCATCCTCTAAACATGGTAAGTGGAGTTGATTCCAAAAATCTCTATTCTGGTCTCATCTGATCACATGACCTTCTCCCATGCCTCCTCTGGATCATCCAGATGGTCACTGGTGAACTTTAAGTGGGCCTGGACATGTGCTGGCTTGAGCAGGGGGACCTTGCTGCCCTGCAGGATTTTAAACCATGACAGCATCATGTGTTACTAATGTAATCTTTGTGACTGTGGTCCCAGCTCTCTTCAGGTCATTGACTAGGTCCTCCTGTGTAGTTCTGAGCTTTCTCAGAATCATCCTTACCCTACAAAGTGAGATCTTGCATGGAATCCCAGACCGAGGGAGATTGACAGTCATCTTGTGTTTCTTCCACTTTCTAATAAATAATCATAACATTTGTTATCTTCTACCAAGCTGCTTGCCTGTTGTCCTGTAGTCCATCCCAGCCTTGTGCAGGTCTACAGTTTTGTCCCTGGTGTCCTAAGACAGCTCTTTGGTCTTGGCTGTGGTGGACAGGTTGGAGTGTGATTGATTGAGTGTGTGAACAGGTGTCTTTTATACAGGTAACAAGTTCAAACAGGTGCAATTAATACAGGTAAAGAGTGCAGAATAAGAGGGCTTCTTAAAGAAAAATTAACAGGTCTGTGAGAGCCAGAATTCTTGCTGGTTGGTAGGTGTTCAAATATTTATTTGCAACAGTAACATACAAATAAATTATTAAAAAAATCATACATTGTGATTTCTGGATTTTATTTATTTAGTTTTTTTTAGATTATGTCTCTCACAGTGGACATGCACCTAAGATGAAAATTTCAGACGCCTTCATGATTTCTAAGTGGGAGAACTTGAAAAATTGCAGGCTGTTCAAATACTTATTTTCCTCACTGTAATCTTTTTGTTTGTTTGTTTGTTTGTTTGTTTTTTTGGTTAAAGTGGTAGGCATTTACAAGCTTTGCTTCTGCCTGCACCCTTTTGGCCGCATGGATACACTGCTGGATTATTTGAATCATGAACACTGCTTCCTTTGCTCCTGCAGAAACAGGAGCAGTGAGGAATCTGGCCCTGGCATTGATGCAAGTCTCCATTTTTGGAGCAGAGTCTGCATGTTTGAGCTTTTTCTATGATATTCAACCAAATGGAACATACAGTATATCCACTGTTCTCTCAGACACACAGGTCAAGGAAGACATAATTTTAGAGGTGGATATCATCAAAATCTGCATTTACTCTTCTGTGTGGTATGAAAGAAGATTCACATGTACGACCCCAATTCCAGTGAAGTTGGGACGTTGTGTAAAATGTAAATAAAAACAGAATACAATGATTAGCAAACCCTCTTCAACATATATTCAATTGAATACATCACAAAGACAAGATATTTAATGTTCAGACTTCTAAACCTTATTGTTTTTGTGCAAATATTTGCTCAAAAAAGCTGGGACAGTGGTGTGTTTACCACTGTGTTACATCACCTTTCCTTCTAACAACACTCAATAAGTGTTTGGGAACTGAGGACACAAATTGATGAAGCTGTTGTGAAGGTGTCGTAGCACGGACCCACAACAGGGGGCGCAAATGAACGGACAATGAGTAAGCCAAAAGGTAACAATTTAATGTTGTGATATTACACAACGAAACGTGTCTTAATGTTCACAGTCAATAAACACCAGGTGACGTGTGGGCAGGCTCGAAGATAGAAGACGCCCGACGAGAGAGAAGCCGCGTCCCACACGGCTTCCACCACCAACGGCCTGAAGAACACCGGAGCCACCAAGTCCCGAGTCCCCAGGTGGCCTCTGTCTTCAGCTGTCGACCCTGGTACTGCTGGCAGAAAACAGAAAGATGATGTGTGAGTGTGAGTCCGCACACTCAGTGATTAACAGTCCAGACACCGTTAGGAGGGAGCACCTCCACCTCCAACATCACACACACTCGTGCAGCTCCTGATCAACCACTTATCTGGGACGGGGTGCGAGGTGAAGCCGTCACTGTCACACCAAACGCCAATCCTCCAGACAAGGCAACACTTCAGGAAAACGGCTGCAATAGAAGTTCAGTTGGTTACACAATGTGTCAGTCAGCAGAGAAATTACCTTAGTACTGGTAGTCGATTTCTCGGCGGGGAGGTGGAGTTGCAGTCCGGCTTATATGGTGGTGTAGATGAGTGACAGCTGGAGTAATGGGTGACAGCTGTCACCTCCTCTGGGTCTGGCGCCCTCTTGTGCTTGGAGCCCGCACTCCAAGCAGGGCGCCCTCTGGTGGTGGTGGGCCAGCAGTACCTCCTCTTCAGCGGCCCACACAACAGGACCCCCCCCTCAACGGGCGCCTCCTGGCGCCCGACCAGGCTTGTCCGGGTGACGTCTGTAGAAATCGGCCAGGAGGGCCGGGTCCAGGATGAAGCTCCTCTTCACCCAGGAGCGTTCCTCGGGTCCATACCCCTCCCAGTCCACCAGATATTGGAACCCCCGGCCCTTACGACGGACGTCCAGGAGCCTGCGGACCGTCCAAGCAGGCTCCCCGTCGATGAACCGGGCAGGAGGCGGAGTAGGGCCAGGTGCACAGAGGGGCGAGGTGTGGTGTGGCTTGATACGGGACACGTGGAAAACAGGGTGGATCCGCAGTGAAGCTGGGAGTCGGAGCTTCACTGCGGCCGGGTTGATGATCTTGAGGATGGGGAATGGGCCGATGTATCTGTCCTTTAATTTGGGTGAGTCCACACAGAGGGGGATGTCCTTTGTTGACAGCCACACCTCCTGCCCGGGCTGGTATGTGGGGGCCGGGGAACGTCGGCGATCCGCATGGGTTTTGGCCCTCGTCCGGGCCTTTAATAGGGCAGAGCGGGCAGTCCGCCACACCCGGCGGCACCTCCTGAGGTGGGCCTGGACCGAGGGCACACCGACCTCTCCCTCCACCAGCGGGAACAATGGGGGCTGGAACCCCAAACATGCCTCAAAAGGGGAGAGGCCGGTAGCAGACGAGATTTGGCTGTTATGGGCATACTCGATCCAGGCCAGATGGTGACTCCAGGCCGCCGGGTGCGCGGAGGTGACGCAGCGAAGGGCCTGTTCCAACTCCTGGTTAGCCCGCTCTGCCTGGCCGTTGGTCTGGGGGTGGTACCCGGACGAGAGACTCACGGTGGCCCCCAGCTCCTTACAGAAACTCTTCCACACCTGTGAAGAGAACTGGGGACCACGATCTGAAACGATGTCCGATGGTATCCCATGCAGCCGCATGACGTGGTGGACCAGGAGGGCCGCCGTCTCCTGGGCCGTCGGGAGCTTCGGGAGGGCCACGAAGTGGGCTGCCTTGGAGAACCGGTCCACTATCGTGAGAATAACGGTGTTGCCCTGGGACGGCGGGAGGCCCGTGATGAAGTCCAGGCCGATGTGAGACCAGGGACGATGAGGCACTGGCAGGGGTTGGAGGAGTCCCGTCGTCCTCCGATGGTCTGCCTTGCCCCTGGCGCAGATGGTACAGGCCTGGACGTAGTCCCGGACGTCGGTTTCCAGGGACGCCCACCAGAAGCGCTGCTGGACTACTGCCATGGTCCTACGCACTCCGGGATGACAGGAGAGCTTGGACCCGTGACAGAAGTCCAATACGGCAGCTCTTGCCTCTGGTGGGACGTACAGTCTGTTCTTGGGGCCAGTCCCCGGGTCCGGGCTCGTTGTCAGGGCCTCCCGGACGGTCTTCTCCACGTCCCAGGTGAGGGTGGCCACGACAGTGGACTCGGGGATGATGGTCTCGGTGGGGTTCGACAGCCCCGCTTTGGCTTCTTCTTCGTGCACCCGGGACAATGCATCTGGTTTTTGGTTCTTGGTCCCGGGGCGATACGTGATCTGGAAGTCAAAGCGCCCGAAGAACAGAGACCAGCGGGCTTGCCTGGGGTTCAGCCGCTTGGCGGTCCGGATGTACTCCAGGTTCCGATGGTCCGTGAAAACCGTGAAGGGCAACGATGTCCCCTCCAGCAGGTGTCTCCACTCTTCAAGAGCCTCCTTCACCGCAAGAAGTTCCCGATTGCCGACGTCATAGTTCCGTTCAGGTGGGGTCAACCTGCGGGAATAAAAGGCACAAGGATGGAGGACTTTATCAGCCTCCACGCTCTGGGACAGCACGGCTCCTATCCCTGAGTCAGAGGCGTCCACTTCTACTATGTACTGGCGATCAGGATCAGGCTGCACCAGAACTGGTGCAGTCGAGAACCGGCGTTTCAACTCCTGGAACGCGGCTTCGCACCGATCCGACCAGGCGAAGGGGACCTTGGTGGAGGTCAGGGCAGTCAGGGGGCTAACTACCTGACTGTAACCTTTAATGAACCTCCTGTAGAAATTTGCAAAGCCTAGGAACTGCTGTAGTTTCCTGCGGCTTATCGGTTGGGGCCAATCTCTCACCGCCGCAACCTTAGCCGGATCAGGGGCGACGGAGTTGGAGGAGATGATGAACCCCAGGAAGGACAAAGAAGTGCGGTGGAACTCGCACTTCTCGCCCTTCACAAACAGCCGGTTCTCCAACAACCGCTGTAGGACCTGACGTACATGCTGGACATGGGTCTCAGGGTCCGGGGAAAAGATGAGTATATCGTCCAGATATACGAAGACGAACCGATGCAGGAAGTCCCGCAAGACGTCATTTACCAAAGCTTGGAACGTCGCGGGGGCGTTAGTGAGGCCGAACGGCATGACCAGGTACTCAAAATGACCTAACGGGGTGTTGAATGCCGTCTTCCATTCGTCTCCCTTCCGGACCCGAACCAGGTGGTACGCGTTTCTAAGATCCAATTTTGTGAAAATTTGGGCTCCATGCAGGGGCGTGAACACTGAATCCAACAGAGGTAATGGGTATCGGTTGCGAACCGTGATCTCGTTCAGCCCTCGGTAATCAATGCATGGACGGAGTCCGCCGTCTTTCTTGCCCACAAAAAAGAAACCAGCACCCATCGGGGAGGTGGAGTTCCGGATCAGCCCGGCAGCTAAGGAGTCCCGGATGTAGGTCTCCATTGATTCGCGTTCCGGACGTGAGAGGTTGTACAACCTACTGGACGGGTACTCAGCGCCCGGGACCAAATCGATGGCACAATCATACGGTCGGTGCGGGGGAAGAGTGAGTGCCAGATCTTTGCTGAAAACGTCAGCAAGATCGTGGTACTCCTTTGGCACCGCCGATAGATTGGGGGGAACTTTGACCTCCTCATTAGCCGTAGTGCCGGGAGGAACCGAGGATCCTAAGCACTCCCGGTGGCAGGTTTCGCTCCACTGCGTCACAACCCCAGACGGCCAATCAATCCGGGGATTGTGCTTCACCATCCATGGAAAGCCCAAAATCACTCGGGAGGTAGAAGGTGTTACATGGAACACTATCTCCTCCCTGTGATTCCCAGACACAACCAAAGTCACTGGTTGTGTCTGATGTGTGATTAATGGAAGCAGGGTGCCATCTAGTGCTCGCACCTGCAATGGTGCCGGCAGAGCCACCAGAGGGAGCCCTACTTCCTTTACCCATCTGCTGTCCAGCAGATTCCCTTCAGACCCTGTGTCTATCAGTGCTGGGGCATGAAGGGTTAAATCCCCAAAAAGGATTGTTACTGGGATTCGTGCAGATTTGCGGGGTTTTCCCGCGTGCGTGTTATGACCCACCCTTAGCCCAGTTTCTAAGGACGGGCGTTGTAGTTTGACCGTTTTAGGGCAGTCCTTCTGCATGTGCTCGCAAGAGCCGCAGACAAAACACTCCCCGCGGGCCAGCCTCCTTTGTCTGATTTTTGATCTTAATTTGGCCCTGCTCGTGTCCCTAGCCTCCTCAGCAGGGGGAGCCGTAGCCACACGGAGCTCTCTGGCAGTGAAGCGTGGGGACGACGTCACCTTGTCGGAACCGGAAGGGGGAGGGACGGCTCGTGCCCGGTCACGCCCCCCGGCCTGCTCTCGACGATGCTCATTTAAACGGTTGTCTAAACGTATAACCAAATCGATCAGCCCGTCAAATTCCTGTGGTTCATCCTTGGCCAGTAGGTGCTCCTTAAGGACCGGGGACAGTCCATTTACAAAGGCGGCGCGGAGCGCAACGTTATTCCAGCCGGACCTCGCTGCCGCGATGCGGAAGTCGACTGCATACTCGGCTGCGCTACGGCGCCCCTGTCTCATCGACAGCAGCACGTTCGAAGCGGTCTCGCCTCTGTTGGGATGATCAAACACTTGTTTGAATTCCCGTACGAACCCAGTATAAGACGTCAGGAGCCGTGAATTCTGCTCCCAAAGCGCCGTAGCCCATGCGCGTGCCTTTCCTCGAAGCAAATTAATAACATAAGCCACCCGGCTAGCGTCTGATGCGTACATGATGGGGCGCTGTGAAAAGACGAGCGAACACTGCATGAGGAAGTCCGCGCACGTCTCGACACAGCCCCCGTACGGTTCCGGAGGGCTTATGTATGCTTCAGGGGACGGTGGGGGGGTTCGTTGAACGACCAGTGGAACGTTTGATACAGGCCCAGGACCAGCCAGAGGAGTGGCTGCAGCAGCGCCCTGATCGCGCGCTTCCACCCTGGCGGTGAGAGCCTCCACCCTCCGATTAAGGAGGACACTCTGCTCGGTCACAAACACTAACCGGGCCTTGAAGGCGGTTAAGATCTGCTGCAGCTCACTCAACCCGCCTCCCGCTGACGCCTGCGCTCCTGGCTCTTCCATTGGCCGTTCAAGCTGGAGTTGACGCCCCTCGGAGTCCATGACGATGGCCGAGAAATCCTGTTGTGAAGGTGTCGTAGCACGGACCCACAACAGGGGGCGCAAATGAACGGACAATGAGTAAGCCAAAAGGTAACAATTTAATGTTGTGATATTACACAACGAAACGTGTCTTAATGTTCACAGTCAATAAACACCAGGTGACGTGTGGGCAGGCTCGAAGATAGAAGACGCCCGACGAGAGAGAAGCCGCGTCCCACACGGCTTCCACCACCAACGGCCTGAAGAACACCGGAGCCGCCAAGTCCCGAGTCCCCAGGTGGCCTCTGTCTTCGGCTGTCGACCCTGGTACTGCTGGCAGAAAACAGAAAGATGATGTGTGAGTGTGAGTCCGCACACTCAGTGATTAACAGTCCAGACACCGTTAGGAGGGAGCACCTCCACCTCCAACATCACACACACTCGTGCAGCTCCTGATCAACCACTTATCTGGGACGGGGTGCGAGGTGAAGCCGTCACTGTCACACCAAACGCCAATCCTCCAGACAAGGCAACACTTCAGGAAAACGGCTGCAATAGAAGTTCAGTTGGTTACACAATGTGTCAGTCAGCAGAGAAATTACCTTAGTACTGGTAGTCGATTTCTCGGCGGGGAGGTGGAGTTGCAGTCCGGCTTATATGGTGGTGTAGATGAGTGACAGCTGGAGTAATGGGTGACAGCTGTCACCTCCTCTGGGTCTGGCGCCCTCTTGTGCTTGGAGCCCGCACTCCAAGCAGGGCGCCCTCTGGTGGTGGTGGGCCAGCAGTACCTCCTCTTCAGCGGCCCACACAACAGAAGTTTTGTAGGTGGAATTCTTTCCCATTCTTGCTTGATGTACGACTTCAGTTGTTCAACAGTCCGGGGTCTCCATTGTCACATTTTGCGCTTCATAATGCACCACACATTTTCAGTGGTCGACAGGTCTGGACTGCAGGCAGGCCAGTCTAGTACCTGCACTCTTTTACTACAAAGCCACGCTGTTGTAACACGTACAGAATGTGGCTTGGCATTGTCTTGCTGAAATAAGCAAGGACGTCCCTGAAAAAGACATTGCTTGGATGGCAGCATGTGTTGCTCCAAAACCTGGATGTACCTTTCAGCATTAATGGTTGCATCACAGATGTGTAAGTTGTCCATGCCATGGGCACTAACACACCCCCATACCATCACAGATGCTGGCTTTTGAACTTTGCGCTGGTAACAATCTGGATGGTCTTTTTCCTCTTTTGTCCGGAGGACACGACGTCCATGATTTCCAAAAACAATTTGAAATGTGGACTCATCAGACCACAGCACACTTTTCCACTTTGAGTCTGTCCATTTCAAATGAGCTTGGGCCCAGAGAAGGCAGCGGCGTTTCTGGATGTTGTTGATGTATGGCTTTCGCTTTGCATGGTAGAGTTTTATCTTGCACTTGTAGCTGTAGCGACGAACTGTGTTAACTGACAATGGTTTTCTGAAGTGTTCCTGAGCCCACACGGTAAGATCCTTTCTAAAATGATGTCGGATTTTAATGCAGTGCTGCCTGAGGGATCGAAGGTCATGGGCATTCAATGTTGGTTTTCGGCCTTGCCGCTTACGTGTGGAAGGTTCTCCAGATTCTCTGAATCTTCTGATTATATTATGGACTGTAGATGATGGAATCCCCAAATTCTTTGTAACTGAATGTTGAGAAACATTGTTCTTAAACTTTTGGACTATTTGTTCACACAGTTGTTCACAAAGTGGTGATCCTCACCCCATCTTTGCTTATGAATGGCTGAGCCTTTTGGGGATGCTCCTTTTATACCCAATCATTACACTCACAATTAGTGTCCTCAGTTCCCAAACGCTTGAGTGTTGTTAGAAGGAAAGGTGATGTAACACAGTGCCACTGTACCAGCTTTTTTAAACATGTTGCAGGCATCCATTTCAAAATGAGCAAATATTTGCACAAAAACAATAAAGTTTATCATTTTGAACATTAAATATCTTGTCTTTGTGGTGTATTCAGTTGAATATAGGTCGAAGAGGATTTGCAAATGATTGTATTCTGTTTTTATTTACATTTCACACAACGTCCCAACTTCATTGGAATTGGGGTTGTAGATGGGGACCAAATACACACATATTTCTTGTTTCACCAATTCATAGCTGACCATGTGTAGCAGCTGTACTCGCTCTCTTTCTAGATGAGGGCAAATATCTGTCATTTTGGGCGACTGGGCATGGACGTCGGGCCTCTGAAAATGCATACCGCCCTCCAAAAGCATGTTATTGTATTAGTGACTCCTACTGGCCTCTGTCACACATACACAAGAATCAACCTGCCAACCTTTACATTTACATACAACTTCTTCTGCAACTTCACCCACAGTCATTGAATTTCAATAGAATTTTGCTTATTTCATTCTATTTTATTTATTAAAGAAATTATATTGCAGTTTCTTTTTTAACATATACGGCGTTTCTTCTTAAGATAATTCTCTTACTTTGAAACTTTTGAAATGTTACTTCTTTGGTTTTGGCTTGTTTTAGGTTTAACGAGGCAGAAACAGAGACTATTATACAGTACTAGCCCATTACCTGCCCCAGAGCAGGTTTGATTCAGAGACTGAAATGAAAACTTCATCTTCACCAACAAAGCTATCACCTCCCACCAGTGGTGGGCACAGCTAACCAAAAAGTTAGCTTCGATAACCGTTAATCCCCTAACTGAAAAGTTAACTTTTATAATGCTAAACCGATAAACCTCTAAAAAAAAATGAGCAAAAGTTACAAATAAAAGCTAAACCAATAACTTTCAGTATTGTTTTCAGTACACTGTCAGCTACTGAAACAAGAAGTCAGCGTTTCTGTCTCAGAACAGCCTTCTCTCAGCAAGAGACCTGGTGACCAGAGGAAAAGGAAAGAGATGAGCGAAAGGAAGCAGGAGGAGGAGATAACTTATTTTCACACCATACAGACTTGCCAGTGTATCACTAGAGTCATGCACAGGCAGACAGTTTTGACTTATGGTTAAAATTTAAAACAAACTAATTTCAGACAAGTTATTGAAATTAACGTCACATCTGTCATTTTACAAAGTGATAATATCAGCTATATGTTTTAGTTTTAAAGTAATGCACTAATTTTTAAGGCTTTAGTGTTTAGACATTCATGCTGCAATGCATTATGGGAACATCAAACAAGAAAATTTTATTTCTCATGGTCTAAGAGTCCTTCAGGTGCCTTTTGGCAAACTCCAGGTGGGCTGCCATGTTCTTTTTACTAAGGACTAAGGAGTGGCATCTGCATGGCCACTCTACCATACAGGCCTGATTGGTGGATTACTGCAGAGATAGTTGTCCTTCTGGAAGGTTCTCTTCTCTCCACAGAGGAATGCTGGAGCTCTGACAAAGCAGCAGAAATGTTTCTATACCCTTCTCCAGATTTGTGCCATGAGACAGTCCTGTCTCGGAGGTCTACAGACAATCCCTTTTACTTCATGCTTGGTATGTGCTCTGACATGCACTGTCAACTGTGGGACCTTATATGTAGACAGGTGTGTGTGTGTGTGTGTCTTTCTAAGTCATGTCCAATCAACTGAATTTACCCCAGGTGTACCCTAGTTAAGCTGTAGAAACATCTCAAGGATGATCAGTGGAAACAGGATGCACCTGTGCTCAGTTTTAAGCTTTATGGCAAAGGCTGTGAATATGTATGTGCATAATTTCTTAGTTTTTGTATTTTTAATAAATTTGCAAAAAAAAAAAAAACATTTTTCACATTGTCATTATGGGGTATTGTGTGTAGAATTTTGAAGAAAAATAATAATTTCATCCATTTTGGAATAAGGCTGTAACATAACAAAATGTGGGGAAAGTGAAACACTGTGAATACTTTCTGGATGCACTGTATGTGTGCCAAGTTTGGCTTAATTCTCACAAAAATGTTTCTGCCTTTAACTACTACTAATACTACGTACTACTAAAGTGCTCAATAAGATATGTCACTCCCCATATGTCAAAGTATATGTGTGCCAAGTTTGACTCAGTTTTGCAGCACAAAAGTGACTCTCTTCTTAATTACTACTACTGCTAATACTAATAATATTAAAGTGCAATTGTCTGTGTCACTCCCCACGTGTCAAAGTACAGGTGTGCCAAGTTTGGCTCAATTCTGCAGCACAAAAGTGTCTCTCCCTTTAACTACTACTGCTACTACTAAAGTACTCAATGTCACTCCCCACGTGTGTGGCAAGTTTGGCTCAATTCGGAGGTGCTGTTCGGACAGGAGAACGAAAACACACACACACACATTTGTCAATTTGTATGTAGATATCCATCCATCCATCCATTTTCTTCCGCTTTATCTGGAGTCGGGTCGCGGGGGCAGCAGCTCAAGCAAAGCCGCCCAGACCTCCCGATCCACACACACCTCCCCCAGCTCCTCCGGGGGAACCCCAAGGCGTTCCCAAGCCAGCCGAGAGATGTAGTCCCTCCAGCGTGTCCTGGGTCTTCCCCGGGGCCTCCTCCCAATGGGACGTGCCCGGAACACCTCTCCAGCGAGGCGTCCAGGGGGCATCCGGAAAAGATGCCCGAGCCACCTCAAGTGACTCCTTTCGACGTGGAGGAGCAGTGGCTCGAGTATGTAGTAAGTATGTAGATATCATGACATTAAACAACAAAAAGTGAATAGGATCAAGTCATCCTGGTTGGTAGCTGCGACTCTTACTTGTGTAAAATTAGGTGAAAGTGGACGAGCAGGTACAATATGTAGTAACTGGGACCTGCTGTTCTCTGAGCACAAGCCTCATTCTGATCCTCCTTTGTAACATGAAGCCTATGAAAAGCCAGTCACAATTTTCAACAAAAGACCGTTTTGAGACGTTAAGAGACATTTTAGGGAAAATACAGAAATAGCACATGCCCAAAAAGTAATGAGAATCATACATACACTGGTGTATTTGGCAATATTTGGTTTCACTTATATATAAGCAGATATAAAGCAGTAGATAATAATAAATTTTGCAGACTATTTTTAAAAAATCAGACCCAATTTCCTCCATTTTGAAATTGGGTCAGCCAGTATTCTCCAGTGGGGACCACCCTTAAAGTAACTTCTCAGGTTTTACAGTGCAGCTTCATGGTGGAGTGGAACAGAGAAGAACTATTACAAGGAAACACATCAAATCTGACTCCAGTCTCTCACATGCCTTTAGGCAAACTGCAGCTAAACTTTGTTCCACTCGACCATGCAGGTGTACAACATTCCAAACGAGTTATCGTTTTTGCATCATCCATGTTCCAGCAACTTTTAGATGTCAACAACAACTCTGCTTGCAGCAAAGCAGCAACTCTGAACAAAGCCACAAACAGGAACCACTGAGAAGGAAGCTGGAAGTGAAATGACTTGTCGAACAGCCAAAGATGACGAACAGGTTTGACAAATAAAAGAGAGGGGAAAAAAAAAAAAGTTCTGGCTTGTTTAGTTGTCTGGTGCATCTCCAGGCAATTCTTGATGTTAAAAAAATACAGGCAACAGTTTTTGTCCACTCTGTTCTGGAATTAGTGTGAATAACACTGGATGATTTTTTCTTTCTTTCTTTCTTTGAATCAAGATGAGTCATCTTGAATCAAGACGAGGAGAGCTGATTCACCAACATCAGTGGGTTCCAACTTTATTCCTTGGAGACCTCTCTATTTGTATCAAAGAAAAGCTGAGGCTCCCCACCGCCACCATGTGTCCGGAGTCAGCAGGTACCATTGATGACTTATCTGATCAATAAATTAATAAGATTAAATCTAAGTAGTGAAATGCCACATTAACTTTAATATTTAAAAGGGGGAAACCAATTATAAAACTGCAAATTGGGAACATGGCATTAACACAGTGAATTTGTGGTACTACTACATGCAAGATGTTTCTTCAACGCCGTGAAGTGAACGAAGTGCTAACTGCTGGTGGATGTTGCCTGAGTTGTGTTGTGGGCTGCCTGCTCTGTTCTGCTGCTGCTGCTTTCTCTCCTCTCTGCATAGGTGGCGCACCTCAAGCTGATCGACACACCTGTTCCACATTCCATCAGCTCCTGTATATCAACCCCGTCTCTTCATTCCATCCTCGCCGGAAACTCACCTAATCCACACGGTAAGCTTGGCCTCGCTACTTTTCCAGGAGTAGAACATTTTTCTAATTTTTTTGGTGTTTCCACACACCTCTTGTCGGAGTCCCAGCTCAGAGCTGACATCCTCCTTGTTGCTGCCGCTCCAAGATCAGCTTTTTCTGCAGCCTGTGCGTGGAGCTCTCGCTCTCAGCAATTTACCAGCTAAGTGTTTGTCAGTTTGCTCACACTGAGCTCTGCGAGGAATATTGTACAAACTAACTGTGAACTCTTTCTAATAACAAACATTAAGAAGAAACTGAACTGAATCCGTCTGTCTAATTATCTGCATATTGGGACCAGCTGTGATAGTTTGTCACTGTTTGACCGTGAGACTCACTTCTGGAAGTTACCGACTCAGCACTCACCTATCTGTCTCTCCTCTCCAGCCTCGTCGACAGCTTGCAGGTGGCCACCTGGCTCCGGATCCACCAACCAGAGCACAAGTACACTGGACTGCGGTTCTCCTGTTTCCACCGCCGTGCGGGCCGGTCTCCACTCGGATAGGCAGCTTAAAATACTCTGAATACCTGGAACACTTCTTGCTGTAATAAATCCGTGTTTAACACATTCTTCTCTGCTCCCTGCTTCTGGGTTCGTTGTCCATCCACACCCGAACCGTAACATGAGTTTCTGGCCACGCCATGGACCCAGCGGGGGCTGATCGGTTGCAGTAGGCATTACAGATCCAGGGCGAGTACCTTGGCAAACTCCAGCAAGCCGTGGACTCTATAGATGGTCACGTAAGCTAACTGACAGACCACATCAAACACTCCGACACGCGCCTCTCAGACCTCTCCTCCCAGATGTCACAGCCCACATTTGGACACACACACTGACACCGCCTCCTGCCACTCCAGCTCAGGTTAACACCACCTCGTCCTCCGGCACTGCCTCCGCTGCATCCCTCGAACCGTTCATTTGTCACCCAGAACCGTTCGAGGGAAGTGTAGATACGTGTGCGGCATTGTTGATGCAATGTTCTCTAGTTTTTGATCAGCGCCCGTCACAATACAGCTCCGATAAGAGCAGAGTCACGTACATTATCAATTTGCTTCGGGGAGAGGCGCGCGCCTGGGCAACCACGCTCTGGAGCAACGACTCCCCGCTTCTTAATTCGTTTGCAGCTTTTTCCAGAGAATTTCGGTTAGTTTTTGATCATCCTGCGCAGAGGGATTCCGTTTCCCAATGGCTGTTAAATTTAAAACAGGGATCGTGCAGCGCTGCTGAATACGCGGTGGAGTTCCACGTGTTGGCAGCGGAGGCAGAGTGGAACAGCGTGGCACTACAGAGTGTGTTTATCAACGGCCTAAATGACGCGTTAAAAGATGAACTGGCGGTCCGGGATGAACTGAGAGATCTGGATTCACTTATTTCACTAATCATCAGGCTGGATAATCGGATGAGGGAGCGGCGCCGTGAGAAAGGCCGTCTGGCTGACCGGGACTTTTCCGCTCGCCCCTCCCCTCGGCACACACCATGTCCGCCTCTTCCAAGCTCCATCGAGCCCTCCTCAGACACGCCTGCTCCCCCTGCTGGCGAACCTATGCAGCTCGGCTGGGCCAAATTGCCCCCAGAAGAACGCAGATGGAGACTGGCATCTGGGGAGTGTCTCTATTGTAGTGCTAAGGGGCACAGCCTTAGCACCTGCCCCATTCGGCCAAAAGACCACGCTCATCCGTAGGGTCCGGGTTACGGGTGAGCCAAACCAAATTCACAGGTGTGGGTTCTAATGGCACCCAAATCCCAGCCACGCTTTATTTCGATAATGAAGCGCTCTCGGTTCCAGCTCTAATCGATACTGGGGCTGAGGGCGATTTTATTGATACCACTTTTGTGTCTAAATTCAAAATACCACTAGAGGCACTACCTTCCCCACTGTCTGTGCATGCTATGGATGGCACACCCCTTCCTACAGTCACTCACCGCACCGTTCCAGTTACGTTAGTGGTGTCAGGGAATCATCGTGAGTCCATCCAGTTCTATGTGATTCCATCTTCTTCCCCCCCCCCCCCCCCCCCCCCCCCCCCGGTTCTAGGCCACCCGTGGGTTTTTAGACACAATCCCGGAATCAATTGGCAGACCGGGGCTATAACTCAATGGAGCAAAGCCTGTCTCCAGGGGTGCCTTAGTTCGTCGGTTCCTCCCTGCGTGAAAGCCAAGGAGAAGGTTGCCACACCTCCTGACTTGACTTTAGTACCCTCAGAGTATCACGACCTTGGTGAGGTCTTCAGCAAGGATCGTGCACTCTCACTACCTCCTCACCATCCTTATGATTGCGCCATTGATTTGCTTCCTGGCGCTCCTCTCCCATCTAGGAGATTGTACAATCTCTCCCGCCTGGAACGCGAGTCAATGGAGACCTATATCCGGGACTCCCTGGCTGCGGGATTGATCCAGCCCCGTTCGTCCCCCGTGGGGGCAGGCTTCTTTTTTGTTGGAAAGAAGGACGGTACCCTTCGCCCCTGCATCGACTTCCGGGGACTAAACGCCATTACGGTCCGCAATAGGTACCCTTTACCCCTTCTCGATTCTGCGTATAAGTTCCTTGCATGGGGCGACCATATTCATTAAATTAGACCTTCGCAATGCCTATCACCTGGTGCGTGTTCGGGAGGGGAACGAGTGGAAAACTGCCTTCAACACCCCTTTGGGACATTTTGAATATCTCGTCATGCCCTTCGGTCTTACCAACGCACCAGCCACATTTCAGGTGCTAATTAACGACGTTCTGCGGGATTTCTTGAACCAGTTCCTTTTTGTTTATCTAGATGACATTTTGATCTTTTCCCCAGATCCACAAACCCACGTCAAACAGGTGCGTCTGGTTCTCCAACGACTGCTGGAAAATAGGTTGTTCGTCAAAACCGGAACTGTGTAGTTTCTGGGGTTCATCATTTCCCACAATCAGGTTAAACCAGACCCAGCCAAGGTCAAAGCCGTCATCGATTGGCCAGTACCCTCAACAGTTAAACAATTACAGCAGTTTTTGGGCTTCGTGAACTTCTACCGACGTTTTACACGCAGTTTCAGTCAGATCGCCGCTCCTCTCTCCGCACTTACCGCCTCAAAAACCATGTTTCAGTGGACTCCCCAAGCTGACTCTGCCTTCTCCATTCTGAAGGAACGATTCTCCACAGAACCGATACTTATCCAGCCTGACCCGGACCGTCAGCTCATAGTTGAGGTTGACGCTTCTGACACGGGTCTGGGTGCGGTACTATTTCAGAGGTCTGAGGGGGACAATAGGGTACACCCGTGCGCTTACTTTTCGCGGTGCCTTACCCCCGCTGAAAAGAACTATGATGTGGGTAACCGGGAACTCCTAGCTGTCAAAGGAGCCCTAGCCGAGTGGAGACATTGGCTGGAGGGGGCCGCAGTTCCTTTCATCGTTTGGACTGACCATCGCAATCTGGAGTACATTCAAACTGCCAAACGATTGAACGCCCGGCAAGCCAGGTGGTCCCTGTTTTTTGATAGATTTTATTTCACCATCTCCTATCACCCTGGAAGCAAAAACCTCAAACCTGATGCACTGTCCTGGAGTTTTCGCCTTCCAAGGACGCATCAGGGACTTCAGAGACCATCCTGCCTCGATCCATGGTTGTGGGGGCACTGACCTGGGATGTTGAGCGAGCCGTCCAGGAAGCCGTCACCCGTCATCCGGATCCGGGGGGGGGCCCGCCCGGTCGGCTTTTTGTTCCACCAGAGGTTCGTTCTCAAGTACTTCAATTCTGCCACTCGTCCAAGCTGTCATGTCATCCCAGGGTCACCCATACTCTAGAACTGTTACGTCGTCGTTTCTGGTGGCCCACGGTACAGGCTGATGTGAGGGAATATATCCTAGCCTGCTCTGTCTGTGCCCGCGGCAAGTCCTCCCACCAACCACCTGTTGGACTCCTGCAGCCTCTCCCGATTCCAGGCCACCCATGGTCACACCTCGGGATGGACTTTGTCTCAGGACTTCCTCCATCCCAGGGTAACACAGTTGTCCTCACAATCGTGGATCGGTTCTCCAAGGCAGCCCACTTTGTGCCCCTGCCAAAGTTACCAACCGCCCAGGAGACCGCCGACCTTCTGGTCCTCCACGTCGGTCGGTTGCATGGCATACCTCAGGACATTGTATCTGACTGGGGACCCCAGTTCACATCGCAGGTTTGGCGGAGCTTTTGCACTGTGCTTGGGGCTATGGTCAGCCTGTCATCCGGGTTTCATCCACAAACCAACAGGCAGGCAGAGCGGACTAACCAGGACCTTGAGGCCACCCTACGGTGTGTCTCTGCCGCGCACCCATCGGACTAGAGCCAACACTTACCTTGGGTGGAGTATGCACACAATTCCCAGGTCTCTTCGGCCACAGGACTCTCCCCCTTCGAGGCCTCCCTGGGTTATCAGCCACCTCTCTTCCCTTCTCAGGAGGCCGAGGTCTCGGTTCCATCTGTGCAGCTCCACCTCAGGAGATGCCGGCGGGTGTGGAAGACCGCCCGCTCTGCCCTGCTGAAGACCCGTACCCGGACGCAGGGCCATGCTGACCGGCATCAGACCCCCGCTCCTGCCTATCGACCTGGGCAGGAGGTATGACTTTCCTCTCGGGACATTCCCCTCCAGGTAGACTCTCCGAAGTTGGCTCCCCATTATGTCGGGCCTTTTGTCGTCGACCGGGTGGTTAATCCGGTGGCCGTCCGGCTCCGTCTCCCCCGCTCACTGCAGGTCCACCCGGTCTTCCACGTCTCCAGACTTAAGCTGGTTCATGTGAGTCCTCTGTGTCCTCCTGCTCCTGCGCCGCGTCCTGCCCGGATGGTGGACGGTCACCCAGCCTGGACCCTGAACCATAACAAGTTGGTTCCTGCTTGCTGTCGTCTCTGAAACATTCCCTTCTGAGGTGTCTTGTCTCTGTTTTTGATAGCTGTGCCGGAAAAGCTGAATACCTCAACTCATGAACTAGAATTAGCTAAGATAGCTGGGTCAAGTGATGGCTTTTTAAGTAATGGTTTAATTACTGCCACCTTAAAAGCCTGTGGTACATAGCCAACTAATAAAGATAGATTGATCATATTTAAGATCGAAGCATTAATTAATGGTAGGGCTTCCTTGAGCAGCCTGGTAGGAATGGGGTCTAATAGACATGTTGATGGTTTGGAGGAAGTAACTAATGAAAATAACTCAGACAGAACAATCGGAGAGAAAGAGTCTAACCAAATACTGGCATCACTGAAAGCAGCCAAAGATAACGATATGTCTTTTGGATGGTTATGAGTAATTTTTTTTCTAATAGTTAAAATTTTATTAGCAAAGAAAGTCATGAAGTCATTACTAGTTAAAGTTAAAGGAATACTCAGCTCAGTAGAGCTCTGACTCTTTGTCAGCCTGGCTACAGTGCTGAAAAGAAACCTGGGGTTGTTCTTATTTTCTTCAATTAGTAATGAGTAGTAAGATGTCCTAGCTTTACGGATGGCTTTTTTATAGAGCAACAGACTCTTTTTCCAGGCTAAGTGAAGATCTTCTAAATTAGTGAGATGCCATTTCCTCTCCAACTTACGGGTTATCTGCTTTAAGCTGCGAGTTTGTGAGTTATACCACAGAGTCAGGCACTTCTGATTTAAGGCTCTCTTTTTCAGAGGAGCTACAGCATCCAAAGTTGTCTTCAATGAGGATGTAAAACTATTGACGAGATACTCTATCTCACTCACAGAGTTTAGGTAGCTACTCTGCACTGTGTTGGTTTTCAGGGAATACTGTTGAGTCTTCAATTTCCATACCATAAGTCAGAACAAGATCTAAGATATGATTAAAGTGGTGGGTGGACTCATTTACATTTTGAGCAAAGCCAGTTGAGTCTAATAATAGATTAAATGCAGTGTTGAGGCTGTCATTCTCAGCATCTGTGTGGATGTTAAAATCGCCCACTATAATTATCTTATCTGAGCTAATCACTAAGTCAGACAAAAGGTCTGAAAATTCACAGAGAAACTCACAGTAACGACCAGGTGGACGATAGATAATAAATAAAACTGTTTTTTGGGACTTCCAATTTGGATGGACAAGACTAAGAGTCAAGCTTTCAAATGAATTAAAGCTCTGTCTGGGTTTTTGATTAATTAATAAGCTGGAGTGGAAGATTGCTGCTAATCCTCCGCCTCGGCCCGTGCTACAAGCGTTCTGACAGTTAGTGTGACTCGGGGGTGTTGACTCATTTAAACTAACATATTCATCCTGCTGTAACCAGGTTTCTGTAAGGCAGAATAAATCAATATGTTGATCAATTATTATATAATTTACTAACAGGGACTTAGAAGAGAGAGACCTAATGTTTAATAGACCACATTTAACTGTTTTAGTCTGTGGTGCAGTTGAAGGTGCTATATTATTTTTTCTTTTTGAATTTTTATGCTTAAATAGATTTTTACTGGTATTGGTGGTCTGGGAGCAGGCACCGTCTCTACGGGGATGGGGTAATGAGGGGATGGCAGGGGGAGAGAAGCTGCAGAGAGGTGTGTAAGACTACAACTCTGCTTCCTGGTCCCAACCCTGGATAGTCACGGTTTGGAGGATTTAAGAAAATTGGCCAGATTTCTAGAAATGAGAGCTGCTCCATCCAAAGTGGGATGGATGCTGTCTCTCCTAACAAGACCAGGTTTTCCCCAGAAGCTTTGCTAATTATCTATGAAGCCCACCTCATTTTTTGGACACCACAGGGAGAACATGTGGCTAAACATGTCACTCCTGGTCCGATTGGGGACTGGGAGTGACAGAGGAATGGTCTATTTGAAGAGTTTCAGTCAGGTTTTAGAATCCATCATAGTACAGAAACAGCATTAGTGAAGGTTACAAATGATCTTCTTATGGCCTCAGACAGTGGACTCATCTCTGTGCTTGTTCTGTTAGACCTCAGTGCTGCTTTTGATACTGTTGACCATAAAATTTTATTACAGAGATTAGAGCATGCCATAGGTATTAAAGGCACTGCGCCGCGGTGGTTTGAATCATATTTATCTAATAGATTACAATTTGTTCATGTAAATGGGGAATCTTCTTCACAGACTAAGGTTAATTATGGAGTTCCACAAGGTTCTGTGCTAGGACCAATTTTATTCACTTTATACATGTTTCCCTTAGGCAGTATTATTAGACAGCATTGCTTAAATTTTCATTGTTACGCAGATGATACCCAGCTTTATCTATCCATGAAGCCAGAGGACACACACCAATTAGCTAAACTGCAGGATTGTCTTACAGACATAAAGACATGGATGACCTCTAATTTCCTGCTTTTAAACTCAGATAAAACTGAAGTTATTGTACTTGGCCCCACAAATCTTAGAAACATGGTGTCTAACCAGATCCTTACTCTGGATGGCATTACCCTGACCTCTAGTAATACTGTGAGAAATCTTGGAGTCACTTTTGATCAGGATATGTAATTCAATGCACATATTAAACAAATATGTAGGACTGCTTTTTTGCATTTGCGCAATATCTCTAAAATTAGAAAGGTCTTGTCTCAGAGTGATGCTGAAAAAGTCATTCATGCATTTATTTCCTCTAGGCTGGACTATTGTAATTCATTATTATCAGGTTGTCCTAAAAGTTCCCTGAAAAGCCTTCAGTTAATTCAAAATGCTGCAGCTAGAGTACTGACAGGGACTAGAAGGAGAGAGCATATCTCACCCATATTGGCCTCTCTTCATTGGCTTCCTGTTAATTCTAGAATATAATTTAAAATTCTTCTTCTTACTTATAAGGTTTTGAATAATCAGGTCCCATCTTATCTTAGGGACCTCATATCACCCCAATAGAGCGCTTCGCTCTCAGACTGCAGGCTTACTTGTAGTTCCTAGGGTTTGTAAGAGTAGAATGGGAGGCAGAGCCTTCAGCTTTCAGGCTCCTCTCCTGTGGAACCAGCTCCCAATTCAGATCAGGGAGACAGACACCCTCTCTACTTTTAAGATTAGGCTTAAAACTTTCCTTTTTGCTAAAGCTTATAGTTAGGGCTGGATCAGGTGACCCTGAACCATCCCTTAGTTATGCTGCTATAGACTTAGACTGCTGGGGGGTTCCCATGATGCACTGAGTGTTTCTTTCTCTTTTTGCTCTGTATGCACCACTCTGCATTTAATCATTAGTGATTGATCTCTGCTCCCCTCCACAGCATGTCTTCTTCCTGGTTCTCTCCCTCAGCCCCAACCAGTCCCAGCAGAAGACTGCCCCTCCCTGAGCCTGGTTCTGCTGGAGGTTTCTTCCTGTTAAAAGGGAGTTTTTCCTTCCCACTGTCGCCAAGTGCTTGCTCACAGGGGGTCGTTTTGACCGTTGGGGTTTTTCCGTAATTATTGTATGGCCTTGCCTTACAATATAAAGCGCCTTGGGGCAACTGTTTGTTGTGATTTGGCGCTATATAAATAAAATTGATTTGATTTGATTTAGAAGAAAGTTAGTTGACTGGTCCAGTACTAGCTAATCATAGTCAAATGTTACAAACAGTCATCCCAACCCCTTTTTCCCAACTTTTCTTTTTGGGTTCATGAAAAACAATGATGTTTTTATTTACTTTTTATTATCCACAATGTGACTTATTAACATTAATTACTTTAATTACTAATATGTCAAACTTTTAACTTTGGCAACCTTATAGCAGACAAAACGTCTTGACCCGCTATGATCTTTGGGGGACTTGGACCTCTGGTTGGAAACCTGGGACCTACATTCATTCATTTTTTTATACCCACTTATTTCAGTTAAGGGTCATGGGGTGGGTAGAGCCTATTCCAGCAGTCATCGGGCAAGAAGTGGTGTACACCTGGACAGGCCACCAGTCTATCACAAGTCCAGCACATCTCAACAGACAAACACATTCACACTTTCACATACACCTATTATCAGTTTTGACTCACCAGTTCATCAAACCTGCATGTCTTCGGAAGTGGGAGTGAAGCTGGAGCACCCAGAGGAAATCCACACAAACACAAGAAGACAGACAAACCCCACACAGAAAGGAGCAGATTGAACATTCTTGCTGTGAAGCATCAGTGCTACCATTAAGTCACTGTGCCACCCAATCTATGACACGCTTCATACGGACCACTTTCCAAATTTCAGCAGCAGAGATGTTTGTCATATTTTCCTTTCACACCCTCCTCCTCCTCCTCACAATCAGGTTTTTTTCTCTCCAACCTCATTGTGCCAGCCACCAAAATTGACACCTCTGTGGGACACTGTGGCACCCATTTTTCTGTGACCTGACATATTTTGTCATGAACCTGTGGCAGGGGGGGGGCTGTAACCCCCAGTGTGACTGAGTCTTTACAATTGTCAGGTTGATAAACAAGCACACTGGAAGACTTAGGCACAAAATTATGTTTTAAATTTTCAACATTGTGAGTGTTATTTCTGCCAGGTTCTTTCATGTAATTTACTGCCCCTTACCAAGAACCAAACCATTGTATTCCTCATTTTTAGTTTATTAAAGGTCGTGACAAAACCCAGCCCTGTGCATACATGTCAACCTATATGGATTGTCCGGAAATTATAAGGAATTTTCAGAGTTTCAGAGTCATACGGACGTACAAATAAAGTCTTACAGATATTCAGGGTTTGGTCTGCAGCGGCTCTGTATTGAACCGTTTCTGCAGCGCGACTCCACTTTGATGCGTGAACCAATGAAGCAGTGCTTTGATTCACTAGCTCGTTGGTTCTTTGACTCGCTGCTCTTCAGAAATGGCAAGTCCGCTTCTTAACCCCTCTCAAAGCCATTAAAATATCGTGAGTCACTTTTGTGTGGATTAAAGTTACTAACTGGGTCGCTTGCCTTGTCGCGGTTAAGTAATGAGAATCATCCTCCGTTCCGATCACACAGCTCAAAACGCTGAGCGGCTCTCTGCCGCGACAGAGTCCTGTCGGAATTAATAACTTGTGTCCATCTTGTGAAGGCACACAAGGTAGCTTGTACAACACTTTTATACAATGTGGGTGTTCACAATGGGTGTGGTTTAGTCTCACATTTCTAATGTTACTGGCTCTCACCAACAGGGGGAGCTCTCGCTGTGTCTGAAACTTGGCCATATGATGGAAGTGAAACTTAACTTACATTTCTCAAAACTTCCAAACATATAACACAAACACTTGATAGCTAACATAAAATAAAGAATTAGCACAGATATTATCTAACATGAGAAAAGACATTGGTTTAAAAAAGATCCATACATTATCTCTTAAAAATGTTCATAAAAAATGTTGAAAATTTCCCTGCCTTGCAATTATAAAGAACATGAAAAAATAATAATAATTTTGGAACCGCTACCTAAATTGTATCCACACCCAAACGTTTGTCGTTTCTTCCTTAGGCTATAGTTTCAACATCAGTTTTGTATTTTTTGTGTAATCCTGCACACATTTATCTCTAATCATTACAGAAATTATTTGTGATGTATGTGCTCACAGAGCACTCTATTATTTTTAGGTTTTCAGTCAAATAGAGCAAAGGGGAGTTGAACAGGTCAGTGCTGTGCTTTCGTGTGCACAGCGTTCTTTGTATTTTCTCTTGGCAGTCATTATAGATGGTTGCTGTCTGGAGAGTTTCAACATCATATTGACAAAAGTGGGAAAACTTCAAAAGTTCCACTTCATCAGTTCACAAGGTGGAGAAATATTGACACGAACTGTCAGCAAATTGCAGCAGATAGTCTCCTGTGCAGCTTGATTAAATGCTAACCGTTTAACGTAAAGCCAACTAACTAAAGTCTGTCTGATGGACTCTGGGATAGACTACTGCCACCAACTTGACAGATCCTTTGTTTTCGCCACTTTATCAGCAGTATTGCTCAGAGTTAGCGGTGGGCACAGTTAAGCTAACCAACTAACAGCTACATAGTGAAGCTAACATTTTTGTTAGAGGATTAGCTTTTTAGATAACATTGAAAACCATTAGGTGGCCAGTTACCTTCTACTAAATTTTAGTTCCACTAACTTTAAGTTTGTGGGAAAAAAATGTAAATAAAGTGCAAAGGCCAAAAACATTTGTAAAAGTTAAAATCATCCATATTTGTTCCTGTTGGAGTTTTCAGTAATCTAGTGAGTAAAAGGGAAGACCCTTTTACTGGTCTTCCCCAGGGTCTCCTCCCAGATGGACATGACTGAAGTACGAGGTCTGTCCAAAAAGTAATGGACCTTTTTATTTTTTTCAAAAACTATATGGATTTGAATTACGTGTGATTGCATCAGCCAAGCTTGAACCTTCGTGCGCATGTGTGAGTTTTTTCATGCCTGTTGGTTGCGTCATTCGCCTGTGGGCAGGCTTTGAGTGAGCACTGGTCCAGCCCCCTCGTCGGATTTTTATTGTCAGGGAAATGGCTGAGAGACTGCCGCTTTGCTCCATGAAATTTTTTTCAGAAACTGTTAGAGACAGCCAGTTGGAAACCATTTGAAAGATTCAGATGGCTTTCGGTGAAGATTCTGTCGGTGTCACACGGATTAAGGATTATTACAACCAGATTAAAGACGGCCCACAGCGGCGGAGGGCGCGCGGCGTACCGAGCGGCCATTGACAGACTGGAACGACCAGGTCATTTCCAAACTGAACGCTGTGTTGATCTGGGACATCGTGTGACTACCACAGAAATGGCAAGAGAGCTGGACATATGTCGGCACGGAGCCGCTCATGGCGCACAACAAAAAAAACACTGTGTTGGAAGTCTCACAGGACACTACTCCGAGCTCATCACGGATGACCGAACTTCTCACCCTATCTTTAAAGGAGACACCAGCCACCCTCCTAAGGAAGCCCATTTCGGCCACTTGTACCTGCGATATAGTTCTTTCAGTCATGACCCAACCCTCATGACCATAGGTGAGAGTAGGCCAATGAAGCCAGTAGGACTACATCATCTGCAAAAAGCAGCAAAGAGACCCTGAGCCCACCAAACTGGAACCCCTCCTCCCCACGACTACACCTTGACATCCTCTCCATGAATATCACAAATAGGACTTGCGACAAGGCGCAGCTCTGGCGGAGGCCAAACCCACCGGAAACGTGTCCGACTTACTGCCGAGCACCCAAGTACAGAGACTGGATGGCCCTGAGAAGGGACCCACTCACTCTATACTCCCGCAGCACCTCCCACAGTATCTCTTGGGGTACCCAATCATACGCCCTCTCCAAGACTACTCCCCTGTTCTTCACTCAGGGTTGGCACAGCAGAGCCAAGTTTTACGCCAGATGCCCTTCATGATACAACTCCACATTACATGAAGATATGTGGCTTGAACCAGGAACCTTCTGCACTGAAGCCAAGCACACTAAATACTTGGCCACCAACCTTACTGTTTATCCATCACCCACTAACCGACCACATAAACTTTTGAGTGAGGCTCACAAGAACACTGTTGCCTCCACTAACCGTCTAGCAGGTGGCAGTACGTCTATGGGATAATACATAGACAAAATAAAGTGCCTTTTTTGATTGATCTGTTGTATCAAATTTCACCAAATGTAATAGTGATTGTCATTATATTTTTAAGTTGTTGAGTTACAATGTGATAGTATTCATTGTTTGTGAGCTACTGTCAACACAAGCTGGCTGGGATGGACTCACTCACTCACCCACTCATCTATATTTTTGCTGTCTGAGCCCTACACGATTACCAAAATAGGGAAAGATGCGTTACTTTTGCTGCATGTTGCTGAATGTTGGACATGAATGTCTCTTCTCGTCACTCCCTGGAGGAGATGTAAATATGATTATGCAAATATCTTTTTGTCTGTTTGTGGAGATTTTCCTGATCCAATAGATTAATCTCAATAGGCATTATTTACTGCATTTGTTGTGATTTATAAGGTCATAGCTGGAACTATTGTTATATTTTCTTATATGTAAATAAATCAATCAATAAATAAAAAGTACCCTGTAGAACCTCTATTTGCAGTTGCCTCACACTGGTTCTTCTGAAAACAAATCATGACTGTTTTTTGTTCTGCAGGCAGAAGTAAATCTATACAAACAACTGGACTTTGTAATGTGGAAATCTAAATAAGAATTCTGACCTCCCCCCTCCCTCCAACTGGTGGCGAGAAAGAACAGTACTACTTGTCCAGTGGAGGTGTTCACTCTGAGGTGCCCTTCTCCTCGTGTGACTCAGTCGTGCTTTCTAACACTGTGCTGATGAGGGCGCTGTTTCACCAGACTACAAAGAATGTGGAAAATAATTTTCTCGGAGATGTAATAAACTCTTCCTCATTTTGACAAGGCCTACAGTCAGGTCCATAAGTATTTGGGCAATGACTTGAAATGCAATAATAACTAGGACTGCAAGCAGTCATATACGGGCCCTCGTTCCGCGAGACTGCCTACCCAGGCCAGTGGGTGCCATTGTGACCACATGTGGGCATGTGCATGCAGGGGCAACAAGTCATCACACAGTTAAAATTTTAAACAAATCACACAATGCATCAAGGAGTTATGACATGTTGATTGTTCATCCACTAGGGGGCGCTCAGTGTACAAACAGAGAGGCTGGGTGTGTTCAGGGGCCAACTGTCATCATACATGTGAAGTTTCAAGTCAATCAGGCAAAGCATGAAGGAGTTATCATGATTTGATGTTCCATGGCAAAGGGTCAAAATGGCGGCACCATAGCGGCCACACCCTTCAACATAGAGAAAAGCTTTCGATAACTTTTGGTCAGTATCATCTTTGGATGCTGTCAAAGAAATTTGAAGTGCATTGGACAAAATCCGTAGGAGGAGTTCGTTCAAATACAACATGTGGAAATCACGCCAAAATGAGAAGAAAATGCAAAATGGCCGACTTCCTGTTTGGAGTAGACCCATGGTGCAAGAGACTTTTTTGTACGTCTATGCAAGTCACACATGTGTACCAATTTTCATCTCCCTACTCCAAAAAAACCCCTATGGGGAGGGGTTTTTGAATGTTTCAAGGGGGCGCTATTGAGGCACGTTGCCCCGCCCATGGGCGAGGCCCCTATGAATTGTAGGAGGTTGTCATGCTTGACCTGTGTATCAATTTTCATGATGATATGACAAACTTGAAGCCGTCAAAAGGAAGAACGTAATTTCATGGCGAAGGGGCGATATTTGGTACGCCGCCACACAGAAGCCGTTACTCGTAAGTTCACGGCGATCATCGCCTACGTTCAACAACTTGTTCTGCATGTTTTAGATGTGGAAGGAAGTTCATGGGGTTAACTATGTGACTTCAGTACCTGTTTTAAGTATAATGTTCCATGGCGAAGGGTCAAAATGGCGGCGCCATAGCGGCCACAGCCTTCGACATAAAGAAAAGATTTCGATAACTTTTGGTCAGTATCGTCTCTGGGTGATGTGGAAGAAATTTGAAGTGCATTGGACAAAATCCCTAGGAGGAAGTCGTTCAAATACAACGTGGAAATCATTTCAAAATGAGAAGAAAATTCAAAATGGCCGACTTCCTGTTTGGAGTAGACCCATGGTGCAAGAGACTTTTTTGTACGTCTATGCAAGTCACACGTGTACCAATTTTCATCTCCCTACTCCATAAAAAACCCTATGGGGAGGGGTTTTTGAAAGTTTCAAGGGGGCGCAATTGAGGCATTTTGCCCCGCCCATGGGCAACGCCCCTATGAATTGTAAGAGGTTGTTGTGCTCGACCTGTGTATCAATTTTCATGATGATGTGACAAAATTAAAGCCGTCAAAAGGAAGAACGTAATTTCATGGCGAATGGGCAATATTCGGCACGCCGCCACACGGACGCCGTTACTCGTAACTTCACGGCGTTCATCGCCTACGTTCACCAATTTGTTCTGCATGTTTTAGAAGTGGAATGAAGTTGATTGGGTTAAGTATGTGACATCAGGACCTGTTAAAGTAAACATAGGACATTTCCCACCACCACCGGGGGGCGCTATGGCGCAGGTGGGAACTTAAGATATGTAGAAGTTCAGGGCGGAGCCCTCATCATGTCCAGCAAGTTTGAAGGATCTACGATGAAGTATGTGTGCGTGACAGCCGTTCGAAGTGAAATGGCGTGCTCCGAAAAGCTCGCCAAAGTTTGACAACCCCTAGCAGCCACGCCTTTTGACTTAATTAGAATCTTTTGATAACTTTTGATCACCATTGTGTTGTGATGATTTTGACCAAATTTGAAGATGATTGGATGAAATCCCTAGGACGAGTTTGTTCAAATGTAAGTAGTGGAAATGGCCAAAAATGGCAAAAATTTGCTCAAAATCGAAACTTAAAATCAAAATGGCTGACTTCCTGTCGATATTTCACCATGACAGTAAGAGACTTTTATGTGCGTCCTGGCATGGTAAATATGTGTACCGAATTTCGTGAGGCTACGATGAAAAAAGCCCAATGAGGAGGGGTTTTTGAAAATTTCTAGGGGGCGTTATTTCGCGATTTTTCTGCGACCATGTGCGACGTCCCCAAATTATCGAATTTCGGATCCGGCCGGACGACTTTGGAAAGTTTGGTGAGTTTTTGAGCATGGGAAGAGGCCGAAATTTCGATTTCAAAAGTGAGAATAATAATAATAACTAGGACAGCAAGCAGTCATATACGGGCCCTCGTTCCGCGCAACCACCTACCCAGGCCACTGGGTGCCCTTGTGACCACATGTGGGCATGTGCATGCAGGGGCAACCACTCATCACACAGTTAAAATTTTAAACAAATCACACAATGCATGAAGGAGTTATGACATGTTGATTGTTCATCCACTAGGGGGCGCTCAGTGTACAAACAGAGGGGCTGGGTGTGTTCAGGGGCCTACCGTCATCATACATGTGAAGTTTCAAGTCAATCAGGCAAAGCATGAAGGAGTTATCATGACTTGATGTTCCATGGCAAAGGGTCAAAATGGCGGCACCATAGCGGTCACACCCTTCAACATAGAGAAAAGCTTTCGATAACTTTTGGTCAGTATCATCTTTGGATGCTGTCAAAGAAATTTGAAGTGCATTGGACAAAATCCCTAGGAGGAGTTCGTTCAAATACAACATGTGGAAATCACGCCAAACTGAGAAGAAAATTCCTGTTTAGAATAGACCCATGGTGCGAGAGACTTTTTTGTACGTCTATGCAAGTTACACACGTGTACCAATTTTCATCTCCCTACTCCAAAAAAACCCCTATGGGGAGGGGTTTTTGAAAGTTTCAAGGGGGCGCTATTGAGGCATTTTGCCCCGCCCACGGGCGAAGCCCCTATGAATTGTAAGAGGTTGTCGTGCTCGTCCTGTGTTTCAATTTTCATGATGATATGAAAAAAATTAAAGCCGTCAAAAGGAAGAACGTAATTTCATGGCGAATCGGCAATATTCGGCACGCCGCCACACGGATACCGTTACTCGTAACTTCACGGCGATCATCGCCTACGTTCACCAAGTTGATCTGCATGTTTTACAAGCGGAAGGAAGTTGATGGGGTTAAATATGTGACTTCAGTACCTGTAAGTATAATGTTCATATGGCGAAGGGTCAAAATGGCGGCACCATAGCGGCCACACCCTTCGACATACAGAAAAGCTTTCGATAACTTTTGGTCAGTATCGTCTCTGGGTGATCTGGAAGAAATTTGAAGTGCATTGGACAAAATCCCTAGGAGGAGTTTGTTCAAATACAACATGTAGAAATCACGCCAAAATGAGAAGAAAATTCAAAATGGCCGACTTCCTGTTTGGAGTAGACCCATGGTGCAAAAGACTTTTTTGAACATCTATGCACGTCACATATGTGTACCAATTTTCATCTCCCTACTCCAAAAAAACATTAGGACCTCTTAAAGTAAAAATAGGACATTTCCCGCCACCACCGGGGGGGCGCTATGGCGCAGGTGGGAACTTAAGATATGTAGACATTCAGGGTGGAGCCCTCATCATGTCCAGCAAGTTTGAAGGATCTACTATGAAGTATGTGGGCATGACAGCCGTTCGAAGTGAAATGGCGTGCCCCCCGAAAACCTCGCAAAAGTTTGATGACCCCTAGCAGCCACGCCTTTTGACTTAATTAGAATCTTTTGATAACTTTTGATCACCATTGTGTTGTGATGATTTTGACCAAATTTGAAGTCGATCGGATGAAATCCCTAGGACGAGTTTGTTCAAATGTAAGTAGTGGAAATGGCCAAACATGGCAAAAATTAGCTCAAAATCGAAACTTAAAATCAAAATGGCCGACATCCTGTCGATATTTCACCATGACAGTAAGAGACTTTTTCGTGCGTCCTGGCATGGTAAATATGTGTACCGAATTTCGTGAGGCTACGACGAAAAAAGCCCAATGCGGAGGGGTTTTTGAAAATTTCTAGGGGGCGCTATTTCTCGATTTTTCTGCGACCATGTACGAGGCCCCAAAATATCGAATTTCGGATCCGGCCAGTTTGGTGAGTTTTTGAGCATGAGGAAGAGGCCAAAATTTTGATTTCAAGAGTGAGAATAATAATAATAATAATAATAAACAGCGCAATTACAATAGGGTCCTCGTAGGACGTTGCCTACTCGAGCCCTAAATATGTGATTGTAGACTTTCAGCTTTAACTCAAGGGGTTTAACACGCATATTACACTAAACGTAGGAATTAATATAATTAGTTTACACTGTGGCCCCATTGTCAGAGACCATAAGTAATCAGATTACTTTTACATACAGTTTTCTTTAGACAAGTCAGGGGATGGGCAACTGAACATTTCCAAGTCACTGAATATGTCTTGGGCTTCTACTACATAAACAATTAAGAAATACAAAAGTATGATCCTCCATAGAAAGTCCAAATAAATTTTTTTTTTAATCCTCATTTGTTTTGTCCAAAATCCTATAGGTTCTGAAAATGGATAATCTATGTATGAAAATGGCTGTAATTGCTAAATAGTTTATGCAATATTTTTGTTATACCCCATGATGTAACGCTAACAGTCAACACTACAAATACACCTTTCTTGTTTTATTTCAAGTCCATCCTGTTGGTGGACAAAGATAAAATGACAAATACTGTCACCATCAAAATACATACTTATATACTTGAGTATACATCTTCAAGTTTCACTGAAATCAATCTTTCATGTTTAGTTACACACATAATAATAATAATAATAATAATAGTAACAATAACAACAACAATAATTAATAATAATTATTATTATTACCATCATCATCATAACTTAGACAAACAGAACTCATTATCCCCTTGGGTCTACAGACATAACTTCATCATGATGCACTAAATCCTCTGGCTGAGTGACTTCTCCACACTGCACAATATTTTTGACTTTTGCACAGAGGTATTACATTTTTATTCCCCTGTTCTGCAAACCTTTACAGATACAGTACAGCAAAAACAAAAACAGATGTATTGAAACACAGACATTGAACATCCAATAAAGATGACCCATTACTGTTAAACATTAGTTCTAAAAATGAAACAAAAAAATGTCTTTGGCAGCAGCAATATATAGCTTTGAAAATGGTCAAAGTCAGTCTTGTTAAAGTGGCTCAAATATGACATTCTGCTGATGTGCGTCATAATTCTCCAGTGAAAATGTTTCTTATTTTGACAAGCCAACTTAATGCATGTATCATTTAGCTTTTAGAAATTCACTCTCAGTATAGTTACTATGTCGTATGTATTCAGTAATCCAACGCTTGCAAAATAAAACAATTCAGTGATCTGTTATAATTGCAATTTGTCTTTCAGCACCTTCAGGTTTTCAAATCAACTGTGACCCAAATATTTCCTTTCTCTGCATAGGAGCTGATCTTACATGGAACACTTGAAAGGCAGCATTGGAGGTCATTTTTTCCCTCACTGACGTACAGACATTGCTTTCTTGTTTTACAAAATGTGTCATAATAAAGAAAGGCACTATAATCATTTTTACAGAGGAATATGTTAATAAATGTGGTATCACATATACAACAAATAACTGTAGGTTACTGAAAATGAAAATAAAAAAAGCAGTAGGAATAGTGTAGAATAATACACCATCAGAGTTCTGGAAAATGTGCATGGGCAAAAATTACAGGCCTAACATTAGCAACAGTTTCTCGGTGGTTATGAGACATTCGGGCATAGAAAATATCAATTTCCCCAAAGAGAGAGACTGTGGAGACTGTATTTTCATATTCTCTGTGATAATTGTGATATAACACCATATAAAAAGTGTGCAGGGCCTTTGCTTTACCCAGAAATATCTTCAGAGATACAAAAAATGTAATCACACCTTATATTAGTTTTTTCTGTGCTTGCACAAAGACATTAGTTGGTGTTTCACTAATGTAACACTGTATGTTTCCAGGATCTGTTTAATTACCATCCGAGTCCTCTTCCTCTCGCTGCAGGTTCGAAGATGATGACTTTAGCGGAACCGAGTCAAAGCCATCTGATGTCCTCTGAAAGCACAGTAATTAGAACATGAAGCCGTTTGGAATTGCTTATCGACATGAACTTTGTGCACATGGAGGGGTGACTGACCTGCCGTGAGAACGATTTCATTTTGGTGAAGAAAGACTTCTTGGTGAGATAGATGACATCGTCCTCTGCGTCCTCTCCCTCCATTATTGCACAGCTGTCTGCAGTTGGCAGCTCACACTCTTTCCCCCCTGAACTCATGACCAACTTGGAGTACTTATACTGCAACCTACAGGTGGAGGATGGTAGGATTTACAGTGCAACCTGTTAACATCCCACCTTCTTGTGCTGTTTGTTTATTACCATAAAAAGATTAGTTCATTGATCTGGTATTTGTATGTCTGCTTTTAACATGACACACTGAAGCAAATTTCAGTCTTATTTGTCTCACTTGCGTGTCTTCTTCCAGAAGTAGCAGCTGATACTGATGAGCAGAACAGCAGCGATGATTCCAGTAGAAACACCAAACTTGAGCCAGAAATCCAACGTCACACAAGCACTGACTTTTTGTGCTGGCAGGGATTCTCCTCCATAACACTGCAGCGGCTGCTGCCATACATAGGTGGTTTTCTGCAACATACATATTTGATTTATTGTAGTCATGTATTTAATTCACCACTTGAATTTGACTGAAATGCTTCCCTTAAATTTGGTGCAAAATACATAAAAAAAAAAATCTACATAAAACTTTGCCACAACATTACGTGCTACATCTGCTAGTCACTTATACCACTTTAAAATAAATGTGCAAATGCAAGAAGCCATTTCCCTTACCAAAAAAGTATAAGTATATAAAAAGGATATACGGATATAGGATATACGGATAAGTATATAAAAAGTAAACTAGAAGTATACTTGAAACATACTTGCATATACTACTTTTTGGTAAGGGTTGTTATGTACTGTCGCTGCAACATTCCATGAAATTTAAAATAACTTAAAAATAAAAGAAAATCAAAATTTTTTTGCATTTGAACAACTCTGGTCTTCAACATAAGTAAGTCCATTCGGCTGCTCCCTTGTTTGCACTTGGGGTCGCCACAGCAAATCCAAGGTGGATCTGCATGTTGAATTGGCACAAGTTTTACGCCGGATGCCCTTCCTGACGCAACTCCACATTACATGGAGAAATGTGGCAGGGGTGGGATTTGAACCCAGAACCTTCTGAACTGAAACCAAGCGCATTAACCACTTGGCCACCACTATTTAAAGCAGCTGTCTGGAGAATATACAAAAATATTGTCAGGTTTTATCACAAGGTACCCACATAGCAATACTTTAATCACTGTGTTTGTCACAATAGGGATTTTTTTATTGTGGTTATTGTTATACAACTCCAATTCCAATGAATTTGGGATGTGTGAAATGTAAATAAAAACAGAATACAATGATTTGCAAATCCTCTTCAACTGATATTCAATTGAATACGCCACAAAGACAAGATATTTAATGTTCAAACTGATAAACTTTGTTTTTTTTGCAAATATTTCCTCATTTTGAAATGGATGCCTGCAACACATTTAAAAACAGCTGGGACAGTGGTATGTTTACCACTGTGTTACATCACCTTTCCTTGAAACAGCACTCAGTAAGTGTTTGGGAACTGAGGACACTAATGTCATGATTGGGTATCAAAGGAGCATCCCTAAAAGGCTCAGCCTTTCACAAGCAGAGATGGGGCGAGATCACCACTTGGTGAACAACTGCGTGAAAAAACAGTCCATCAGTTTAAGAACAATGTTTCTCAGTGTTCAATTGCAAGGAATTTAGGGATTCCATCATCTACAGTCCATAATATAATCAGAAGATTCAGAGAATCTGGAGAATTTTCTACACGTAAGCGGCAAGGCTGAAGACCAACATTGAATGCCTGTGATTGATCCCTCAGGCGGCACTGCATTAAAAACCAACATCGCTGTGTAAAGGATCTTACTGCCTGGTCCCACTGGCGTGTAGGAAGATTTGCATATGGATTGTGCACAAAATTGGCTCATATTCGCCAAACATCCACAATATCTGTGAAACATGCTTGTATGAGTCAGCCGACATCCGCACACGTCCGCAATTATCCAGAGGCACGTTTTTCCGTTGCCAGGATTTTTGAGCTGCACAAAATTTTGGTTGCGGATGACATCCGCCTTACATACTTAATACATACTGATGCTATGCGCTGTATATCCGTCGTTATCCGCAAATGATGGGGATTTGTGGCTTGGCAGCAGACTGGGACAGTGTGTAAAATGGATATATTGCGTGCCTATCACGTCCACATCACAAACTAAAATAATTTGTAGCGAATACATACAGATTGGCCATGGATAAAGCATTTGGATTACGTCTGCTTTGCAGCTGATTTACGGACAATCTGCGACTGCATAACAAACACGTCACATAAGCCCAAAGTACTTCTATGTGGCAGAAAGCAACATACCTGCCAGTCAGTGCCAGTCCAGCTGTGGAGACGTACAGATGTAGTTATGGATCCCCAAAGACGTAATAGCTGCTGCAATCCAACAACATACTGTAAATCCCCAGCTGCGGAGAAGTCAGCCGTGGACCTCGGTTCTCTTTCAGGACTTGAATTTAACACCAACAAAAGGAAGAGTTGCTGTTTAGCCGCAACTCGCTGAAATCTCTCTTTTTGAAAAGAAAAAAAAAAACACCATCTCACAACCTGGAGCGGCTTCCCCCCTCCCACTCCCTAAATTCATGAACAGTTAACCCTTGCATGACAACATGAACATCAACTCTGTGGTCAACTTGTCCGAGTCCAGCTATTCAATCAATTCAATCAATCAATTTTATTTATATAGCGCCAAATCACAACAAACAGTTGCCCCAAGGCGCTTTATATTGTAAGGCAAGGCCATACAATAATTATGTAAAATCCCAACGGTCAAAACGACCCCCTGTGAGCAAGCACTTGGCTACAGTGGGAAGGAAAAACTCCCTTTTAACAGGAAGAAACCTCCAGCAGAACCAGGCTCAGGGAGGGGCAGTCTTCTGCTGGGACTGGTTGGGGCTGAGGGAGAGAACCAAGAAAAAGACATGCTGTGGAGGGGAGCAGAGATCGATCACTAATGATTAAATGCAGAGTGGTGCATACAGAGCAAAAAGAGAAAGAAACAGTGCATCATGGGAACCCCCCAGCAGTCTACGTCTATAGCAGCATAACTAAGGGATGGTCCAGCCCTAACTATAAGCTTTAGCAAAAAGGAAAGTTTTAAGCCTAATCTTAAAAGTAGAGAGGGTGTCTGTCTCCCTGATCTGAATTGGGAGCTGGTTCCACAGGAGAGGAGCCTGAAAGCTGAAGGCTCTGCCTCCCATTCTACTCTTACAAACCCTAGGAACTACAAGTAAGCCTGCAGTCTGAGAGCGAAGCGCTCTATTGGGGTGATATGGTACTACGAGGTCCCTAAGATAAGATGGGACCTGATTATTCAAAACCTTATAAGTAAGAAGAAGAATTTTAAATTCTATTCTAGAATTAACAGGAAGCCAATGAAGAGAGGCCAATATGGGTGAGATATGCTCTCTCCTTCTAGTCCCCGTCAGTACTCTAGCTGCAGCATTTTGAATTAACTGAAGGCTTTTTAGGGAACTTTTAGGACAACCTGATAATAATGAATTACAGCCTAGAGGAAATAAATGCATGAATTAGTTTTTCAGCATCACTCTGAGACAAGACCTTTCTGATTTTAGAGATATTGCGTAAATGCAAAAAAGCAGTCCTACATATTTGTTTAATATGCGCTTTGAATGACATATCCTGATCAAAAATGACTCCAAGATTTCTCACAGTATTACTAGAGGTCAGGGTAATGCCATCCAGAGTAAGGATCTGGTTAGACACCATGTTTCTAAGATTTGTGGGGCCAAGTACAATAACTTCAGTTTTATCTGAGTTTAAAAGCAGGAAATTAGAGGTCATCCATGTCTTTATGTCTGTAAGACAATCCTGCAGTTTACCTAATTGGTGTGTGTCCTCTGGCTTCATGGATAGATAAAGCTGGGTATCATCTGCGTAACAATGAAAATTTAAGCAATACCGTCTAATAATACTGCCTAAGGGAAGCATGTATAAAGTAAATAAAATTGGTCCTAGCACAGAACCTTGTGGAACTCCATAATTAACTTTAGTCTGTGAAGAAGATTCCCCATTTACATGAACAAACTGTAATCTATTAGACAAATATGATTCAAACCACCGCAGCGCAGTGCCTTTAATACCTATGGCATGCTCTAATCTCTGTAATAAAATTTTATGGTCAACAGTATCAAAAGCAGCACTGAGGTCTAACAGAACAAGCACAGAGATGAGTCCACTGTCCGAGGCCATAAGAAGATCATTTGTAACCTTCACTAATGCTGTTTCTGTACTATGATGAATTCTAAAACCTGACTGAAACTCTTCAAATAGACCATTCCTCTGCAGATGATCAGTTAGCTGTTTTACAACTACCCTTTCAAGAATTTTTGAGAGAAAAGGAAGGTTGGAGATTGGCCTATAATTAGCTAAGATAGCTGGGTCAAGTGATGGCTTTTTAAGTAATGGTTTAATTACTGCCACCTTAAAAGCCTGTGGTACATAGCCAACTAACAAAGATAGATTGATCATATTTAAGATCGAAGCATTAAATAATGGTAGGGCTTCCTTGAGCAGCCTGGTAGGAATGGGGTCTAATAAACATGTTGATGGTTTGGATGAAGTAACTAATGAGAATAACTCAGACAGAACAATCGGAGAGAAAGAGTCTAACCAAATACCGGCATCACTGAAAGCAGCCAAAGATAACGATACGTCTTTGGGATGGTTATGAGTAATTTTTTCTCTAATAGTTAAAATTTTGTTAGCAAAGAAAGTCATGAAGTCATTACTAGTTAAAGTTAATGGAATACTCAGCTCAATAGAGCTCTGACTCTTTGTCAGCCTGGCTACAGTGCTGAAAAGAAACCTGGGGTTGTTCTTATTTTCTTCAATTAGTGATGAGTAGAAAGATGTCCTAGCTTTACGGAGGGCTTTTTTATAGAGCAACAGACTCTTTTTCCAGGCTAAGTGAAGATCTTCTAAATTAGTGAGACGCCATTTCCTCTCCAACTTACGGGTTATCTGCTTTAAGCTACGAGTTTGTGAGTTATACCACGGAGTCAGACACTTCTGATTTAAAGCTCTCTTTTTCAGAGGAGCTACAGCATCCAAAGTTGTCTTCAATGAGGATGTAAAACTATTGACGAGATACTCTATCTCCCTTACAGAGTTTAGGTAGCTACTCTGCACTGTGTTGGTATATGGCATTAGAGAACATAAAGAAGGAATCATAACCTTAAACCTAGTTACAGCGCTTTCTGAAAGACTTCTAGTGTAATGAAACTTATTCCCCACTGCTGGGTAGTCCATCAGAGTAAATGTAAATGTTATTAAGAAATGATCAGACAGAAGGGAGTTTTCAGGGAATACTGTTAAGTCTTCTATTTCCATACCATAAGTCAGAACAAGATCTAAGATATGATTAAAGTGGTGGGTGGACTCATTTACTTTTTGAGCAAAGCCAATAGAGTCTAATAATAGATTAAATGCAGTGTTGAGGCTGTCATTCTCAGCATCTGTGTGGATGTTAAAATCGCCCACTATAATTATCTTATCTGAGCTAAGCACTAAGTCAGACAAAAGGTCTGAAAATTCATTGGGCCTCTATTGCTCCAGAGGCTGTGGTGTTGGTGTGAATAGTGATCCCAGAGGCCCAAGTGCGCTTCTTTTATGACCGCAATGCAGATGCCGCGCACACGCAACACGTGCGAGATGCATTCACAATACACCCGTAATACTGCTGTGATAATCGCAATGCGTCAGATTCGTTTTCTCATTAAATGTGTTATACATCTGTGATTGTTCATCATATACATTATTAATATATCCGTAATTCATACTGGGACATTTGTCATTTTTGGCCAATTTTGTTGCGGACGACAACGAACGCCCGTACTTTGTATACTCAATTTATGCGCAATTAATCCTCTCTCCAGTGGGACAGGGCCCTTACCGCGTGGGCTCAGGAACAGTTCAGAAAACCATTGTCAGTTAACACAGTTCGTCGCTACATCTACAAGTGCAAGTTAAAACTCTTCCATGCAAAGTAAAAGCCATACATCAACAACATCCAGAAATGCCGCCGCCTTCTCTGGGCCCGAGCTCATTTGAAATGGACAGACGCAACGTGGGAAAGTGTGCGTGGTCTGATAAGTCCACATTTCAAATTGTTTTTGGAAATCATGGACATCGCGTCCTCTGAACAAAAGAGGGAAAAGACCATCCAGCTTGTTACCAGCGCAAAGTTCAAAAGCCAGCATCTGTGATGGTATGGGGGTGTGTTAGTGCTCATGGCATGGGCAACTTACACATCTGTGATGGCACCATCAATGCTGAAAGGTACATCCAGGTTTTGGAGTAACACATGCTGCCATCCAAGCAACGTCTTTTTCAGGGACGTCCCTGCTTATTTCAGCAAGACAATGCCAAGCCACATTCTGCACGTGTTACAGCAGCGTGGCTTCATAGTAAGAGTGCGGGTACTAGACTGACCTGCCTGCAGTCCAGACCTGTCGACCACTGAAAATGTGTTGCGCATTATGAAGCACAAAATATGACAACGGAGACCCCGGACTGTTGAAAAACTGAAGTCGTACATCAAGCAAGAATGGGAAAGAATTCCACCTACAAAGCTTCAACAATTAGTGTCCTCAGTTACCAAACACTTATTGAGTGTTGTTAGAAGGAAAAGTGATGTAACACAGTGGTAAACACACCACTGTCCCAGCTTTTTTGAAACGTGTTGCAGGCATCCATTTCAAAATGAGCAAATATTTGCCCAAAAACAATAAAGTTTATCAGTTTGAACATTAAATATCTTGTCTTTGTGGTGTATTCAATTGAATATAGGTTGAAGAGGATTTGCAAATCGTTGTATTCTGTTTTTACTTACATTTTACACAACGTCACAACTTCATTGGAATTGGAGTTGTAGGTTGATGGTTCTGGATAGATTTTTGTTACATTCACAGGCATTTTCTGGTGACCAGCAACTGCATTTCTTGGTGTATCTTCCTACAGACACTCTTCCATGTCCACAGAAATGTGACAAAAGCATTGCTCTGTGGATGCCTTTGCTGACACGTCCATTCCCGTACAACACTACCTGTATTCCCTGGATGCAAGCACTGACGATTTCTCTGTAGTGGTTTTTTGTGCAGAGTGGGCACGCATGTTGGCTCTGCCACAGAAAGTGGAAGGTACAACCATCACACGTGCCTTCTGAACAATTACTGTTAAGAACAACAAAAAAAGCAAGACGTCATTAACATTAGTTCCAAGGAGTCATTTATTTCTGCCAAAGAGGCCACAGTCAGAAAACTCAGTTTAGATTTGGACACAGCAAATAAAAATGCTCATATATACTCAACAAAAATATAAACGCAACACTTTTGGTTTTGCTCCCATTTTGTATGAGATGAACTCAAAGATCTAAAACGTTTTCCACATACACAATATCACCATTTCCCTCAAATATTGTTCACAAACCAGTCGAAATCTGTGATAGTGAGCACTTCTCCTTTGCTGAGATAATCCATCCCACCTCACAGGTGTGCCATATCAAGATGCTGATTAGACACCATGATTAGTGCACAGGTGTGCCTTAGACTGCCCACAATAAAAGGCCACTCTGAAAGGTGCAGTTTTGTTTTATTGGGGGGGGGATACCAGTCAGTATCTGGTGTGACCACCATTTGCCTCATGCAGTGCAACACATCTCCTTCGCATCATCCGTGAAGAGAACACCTCTCCAACGTGCCAAACGCCAGCAAATGTGAGCATTTGCCCACTCAAGTCGGTTACGACGACGAACTGGAGTCAGGTCGAGACCCCGATGAGGACGACGAGCATGCAGATGAGCTTCCCTGAGACGGTTTCTGACAGTTTGTGCAGAAATTCTTTGGTTATGCAAACCGATTGTTCCAGCAGCTGTCCGAGTGGCTGGTCTCAGACGATCTTGGAGGTGAACATGCTGGATGTGGAGGTCCTGGGCTAGTGTGGTTACACGTGGTCTGCGGTTGGGAGGCTGGTTGGATGTATTGACAAATTCTCTGAAAGGCCTTTTGAGACGGCTTATGGTAGAGACATGAACATTCAATACACGAGCAACAGCTCTGGTTGACATTCCTGCTGTCAGCATGCCAATTGCACGCTCCCTCAAATCTTGTGACATCTGTGGCATTGTGCTGTGTGATAAAACTGCACCTTTCAGAGTGGCCTTTTATTGTGGGCAGTCTAAGGCACACCTGTGCACTAATCATGGTGTCTAATCAGCATCTTGATATGGCACACCTGTGAGGTGGGATGGATTATCTCAGCAAAGGAGAAGTGCTCACTATCACAGATTTAGACTGGTTTGTGAACAATATTTGAGGGAAATGGTGATATTGTGTATGTGGAAAAAGTTTTAGATCTTTGAGTTCATCTCATACAAAATGGGAGCAAAACCAAAAGTGTTGTGTTTATATTTTTGTTGAGTGTATGTTTAAATTAAATACTCTTCAGGAGTAAAAGGTGAGCTGTACCTTGGCAGTGTGATGTGGGTTTTAGTGGTCAAAGCAGGATTGCATCTCAATCTGATGGTTGCAGACCTGCCTTGTTTACAAGCTTGTGTTGTCTCACTTGAGCTGAAAAGATCACAAATATGACTGACCCAAAGGTGCGTGCATGTTTTTCTTCTTCATTTCATTAAAGCTAGAGTGTGAAGGATTTGCTGTCATCTAGTGATGAAGTTGCAGTTTGTATTATGCTGTCAGCAGTCACGATTTTGTTTCCCTTTCATTTTCACTTCTTTCATGAGGGGGTTCATGCTCCCTTGCCTCCTCTTGTGATAAGCAATATGTATGATCCTCCACTTCACAAAAAAAAAAAAAAAAAAAAATCTGGGTTCTCAAACCTATTAGCCTGTACTATCACCCAGTAAACAGTGTACAGAGGAACAATCACTGATATCTCTTCATTGTTTTTCTTTTCTTCACTATTCCAATAGCACTGAAAATTGGAAAAGGTGGAGTAAGTATGTCTGTTTTGGGCTACTGCACATGACAGTGCAACATGGCGCCATCATGAGGGGCCCTGCTCCCACATGGATATGGAGGGCTCATTCTAAGCTTGGAAAATACATGCAGTGCATCCGGAAAGTATTCAAAATGCTTCACTTTTTCCACATTTTGTTACATTACAGCCTTATTCCAAAATGGAGTAAATTTATTTATTTCAGCCTAAATTGTACACACAGAACCCCATAAAAATAACATGAAAAAGTTTTTGTTTTAATTTTTGCAAAGCTTGGTGCACCTATCTTTGGGCAGTTTTGTCCATTCCTCTTTGCAGCACCTCTCAAGCTCCATCAGGTTGGATGGGGAGCATTGGTACATAATCATTTTCAGATCTCTCCAGAGATGTTCAATTGAATTCAGGTCTGGGCTCTGGCTGGGCCACTCAAGGACATCCACAGAGTTGTCCTGAAGCCACTCCTTTGATATCTTGGCTGTGTGCTTAGGGTCATTGTCCTGCTGAAAGATGAACCTACGCCCCAGTCTGAGGTCAAGAGCACTCTGGAGCAGGTTTTCATCCAGGATGCCTCTGTACATTGCTGCATTCATCTTTCCCCTCAGTCCTGACTGGTCTCCCAGTTCCTGCCACTGAAAAACATCCCCACAGCATGATGCTGCCATCAGCATGCTTCACTGTAGGGATGGTGCCTGGTTTCCTCCAAACATGACACCTGGTATTCAAGCCAAAGAGTTCAATCTTTGTCTCATCAGACCATAGAATTTTGTTTCTCATGGTCTGAGAGTCTTTCAGGTGCCTTTTGGAAAACTACAGGTGGGCTGCCTCTGCCTTTTACTAAGGAGTAGCTTCTGTCTGGCCACTGGTGGATTGCTGCAGGTATGGTTGTCCTTCTGGAAGGTTTTCATCTCTCCAATTGGTGAAATTGTGCAAAGTGCATGTTTTGCATTTTGCATCCCCAATTATACAGCTTAATGATGAAGTGGTACAGAGGAGGGTTTTCTTTCACAAAAACATTAAATATAGGCTTGCATCTCAGATGTACCTTCTGGCAAATTGTAGCTGAACTTTCAGGTCTTCTTTTTAATAAAATCCTCCTCTGTACCACTTCATCATGAAGCTATATAACTGGGGATACAACATGCACGATGCACAATTTATCCATTCACAGCCACAGAAGCGTATAACTTCTTCTGGGTTGTCTTGGTGGCTTTCCTCACTCTTCTTCTTGCACAGTCACTCAGTTTTTGAGAACTGTCTACTCCACCCAGATTTACCATAGAGTGCCATACTGTTTGTATTTCTTCATAACTGATGTAAATAAAGTTCAAGACATATTCAGTGACTTGGAAATGTTCACGTATCCATCCCCTGACTTGTCTGAAAGAAACTGGCAATAAAACTGATTATTTACAGTCATTATACCAAAAATTTATATCAAGTTGTAGAGATTTACTTTCAGTTTGAGGCTCAGGAAGATAAGTTTAGAAATGTTTATATTGAGAAGCATGATTTACTTTTTGTATTTGAAATGCCATAAACAAATTAAAATGTGTGAAATACCAAGGGGCTGAATACTTTAGCAAGGCACTGTATGTAGACAGGTATGTGCCTTTCCAAATCAAGTCCAATCAACTGAATTCACCCCAGGGGGACTCCAGTTAAGCTGTAGAAAGATCTTCAATTGAACTGAATTTATTTCGGCACACATGGATCCAAGCAGTTAACAAAACATACAAAGAAAGAAAGAAAAGAGAAAATAGTCCAGGATCTCTAGGATGACCAGTGGAAACAGGACGAACCCGAGCTCAATTTTTTATATATATATATATATATATATATATATATATATATATATATATATATATATATATACGAGGTCTATTAGATAAGAAACCAACACTTATTTTTTTTTTAACTATATGGATTTGAATGATGTGCGTTTACACTAATCATGCTTGAACCCTCGTGCGCATGCGTGAGTTTTTTCACGCGTGTCGGTGACGTCATTTCCCTGTGGGCAGGCCTTGAGTGAGATGTGGTCCAGCCCTCTCGGCTGAATTCCTTTGTTTCATACGCTGGTTGAGACGGCGCGCATTGCTTTATCAAAATTTTTTCTGGACCTGTGAGGAATATCCGAGTGGACACTATTCGAGAAATTAAGCTGGTTTTCGGTGAAAAGTTTAACGGCTGATGAGAGATTATGGGGTGTTTCTGTCGGTGTAAGGACTTCCCACGGAGCGGGACGTCGCGCAGCGCTTCCAGGCGCCGTCGTCAGCCTGTTTCGACCTGAAAACATCCTAATTTAAGGCTTAATTCACCCAGGACGTCGTGAGAGAACAGAGAAGATTCAGAAGAGGCCGGCATGAGGACTTTATGCGGACATTCCACTGTTTAAGGACATTTTTTAATGAAAGACGTGCGCGCAAATTCGCCGAGTCATTTCCGTGACGACTCGGCGAATCTGTGTGCGCCGCAACAGGAAAAGCACCTCCGTGTTGAAAACCATTTGTAAAATTGACGCGGCTTTTGGTGGCTTTCAACAAGTGAATAACTGAGAAATTGTTTAACAGCTTGGGCATGTTCCAACTTGCCTGTTAAGGTTTCCAACTGAGGTGTTTTTCTTGTCGCGACCCCCCGCGGTCGGGTCCGGCCCGACATGGACTTTGCCCGCACGTTCTTTCATTACAAAATGTCCGTTAACAATGGAATGTCCGAATAAACTCCTCATGCCGACTTCTTCTGAAAGTTCTCTGTTCTCTGACGACTTACCGAGTCAACAGAGCCTGAAATGTGGAAGTTTTTAACTTGAAACGGCGAGATGCTGCCGCCTCGAAGCACAGATCGCTGTCAGACGCCGTGGGCCGTCCTTATGGCGAGACTACCAGACCAAAATCTCTCATCAGCCGTTAAAATTTTTACCGAAAACCAGCTGAATTTATCGAATGGTGTCCACTCAGTTGTGCCTTACAGTTTTGAAAAAATTTTGATCTGAGCCATTCCTAAACAATGAAAAAAATCGACGAGAGGGTGGGCCATTCCTCACTCAAAGACTGCCCACAGGTGAATGACGTAACCGACAGGTGTGAAAAAACTCTTGCATGCCCACGAGGGTTCAAGCATGTCTGATGTAATCACACGTGATTCAAATCCATATGGTTTTTGAAAAAAATAATAAGGTCGAATACTTTTCTAATAAACCTCATATATATATATATATATATATATATATATATATATATATACCGTATTTTCCGGACTATAAGTCGCACTTTTTTACATGTTTCGGCCGGGGGTGCGACCTATACTCCGGTGCGACTTATATATGAAAAATATACCGGTAGGATCTCAATTAATTTACTGTAACAAAACAATTTTACGTGACAGAGTCGATCTATGTTTTAAAATGGCCACCGGAAAAGGAAATGCAATGCATCATGGGCACTGTAGTATGACGGCCATCCTATAGTTCACGCTGGTCGCGATAACCAATCAGAGAACAGAACTTTGGATGCGTATTCCTCACCTCACCCACAGCGTGTGAAGCTGACGAACTCGGTGCTTGCTGTTATTCCGGCTTGGCGAACAGAACAGCTTCAACCCTTGGATATCAATGTGAGCAGAGTGTTTAAGTTGACGCTGAGAGCTGCGTGGGAGCATTGGGTGAGCGACGGCGGAGGATTAGTGTGTGCACTTGGAAGGAGCTGCCGTCGATGATTGTGAAAAGCGTTTGAAGCAGACGAACATGGTGTTTATTCCGGGACGGCTAACAAAACAGCTTCAACCCTTGGATATCAGTGTGAGCAGAGTTGACGCTGAGAGCTGCATGGGAGCACTGAGCGACGGCGGAGGATTAGCGTCTCCACTTGGAAGGAGCTGGATCGACACCGCTGGGCGGTCATGAGCTGCGCAGGTAGGCGCTGCATGGTTCGGCTCGCAATGTGGTCCGCAAAATACAAACATATCCGTAGGTAAAATGCAGCTCACGAGAGGGCACTCGAGGCTTGTGTGACCGTTCCTGCGACTTCTGACTACCATAGAAAAATAAAAATAACGTTACTGATAACATAAGACAACGGAGAAGGCCCGAAAAAATGCCACCAAAAAGAAAATCATACTCTGCAGATTACAAGTTGCAACTGGTGAAATATGCATCCGAAAACAGTAGCCGTCACAATATTATCATCTGAACTTTTCATGTTAACATACCTGTATGTCCATGGGACTTATAGTCCAGTGGACCTTATTTATGGTTTATTTTTCTTTATAATGGATAAAGTGGCTGGTGCGACTTATACTCCGGTGCGACTTATAGTCCGGAAAATACGGTATATATATATATATATATATATATATATATATATACACACACACACACACACACACACACATTTATTTTTTTTTATTTGGCATTATGGGGTATTATGTGTTGAAGTTTGAGGGAAAAAAAAAAAAGAATTTCATCCATTTTGAAATAAGACTAACATAACAATATAATGCAATGCTAAAATACCCTTAATAAAATATGGAAAAAGTGAAGTGCTGTGAATACTTTCCGGATGCACCGTAGAGTCTTCATTGCGTTACATTCATGAACGGATGGTTATGAATGCTATATTCCATTTCTGTTAATAAATACCCCGAAATCCAACACACTGTAACTTCAAATAATTAAAAAGTAGTTACACTTTCATCATCTGCATGATGATCTGCAATGCTGTTGAATGAAAGGCTGAAAACACCCCATTCATCTAATAAAACAAAATATGTGAGTAAACTGTGAAGAAAGAAAAATTACTTGTAATAGAATATGATGTCTGGCAGGCTTGACGCACTGGGGAACAGCCAGTTAGGAGACGAGATGTTAAAAAGAGATGTGTCAGTGGTTACACCTTCAGACAGAAACAGAGAACATGTTTAATTACAACATTATGAGATAAATTTATCTCAATTATTTGGAAAGCAATAAGTCAGTTGAAGTTAGAGATGATCTACTGTCATACTGATGGATTACTACTAGTTGGAATAAAAATCAATTTTTTTATTGCTGTTATTTCAGGAATAAGGGCATCCGGCATAAAGCCTGTGCCAAATACCTATGTGGATAACCATCTGATGACACAACCTCCTGGTTGAGAGCTCCGGATGTATGGATATGTATGATATTTGGATGTATGTTATCGCTGAACCTCTGGTAATCCAGTGACTTCCATGAAAGGCTGGATGACAACCATGAAAGGTTGGTGACACTGGAGAGACAGTTGACCTCCGGAAAAGACCGGCGTGGGTGCATTGGGCCAGCTACCCTATGCACAGTACTCGCAAGAGGGCACCAAACAAGCTACGGAAGTTACACATGAGCAATACCCCCAGAGTCTCCCGAGAGGGGGGAGGATGAGAGACTCAATGGGACGGATCTTACGGTTACGGCTAGGACAGGACCAACGATACAGAGAAGGCTTATCCAAACAACCCTTTCTGGAAAGTTACCAGAGGTAAAGTGCTCCTGCGGTAAAATCTGTAAAAACTTGAGGGGCCTTAAAATACATCAGGCCAAGACCAAGTGTGGGAGGAAGGAGGCACAGGTGCAGCGCACAGATCTTGAATCTGGTCACACGTTGGAAAACGCCAACCAGGAAGCACCCCACAGTGTTGGAGATTTCTCAGCACCTCGGTCGCCGCTACTCCTAAGGAGCAAATTGTTAGATAATCCACTCGAGTCTGATCCCATAAAGGAGAGGGTCAGGTGGCCAAAAATGTCAGACACCAAGGCTTGGGCCACCTTTGATGTGGATCTAAATCAAATTCTTGAAGTCATATCAACAGGCACTGTTGAGCGCAAGATAAATGCTCTCACAGAGATTACATATAATCTGGCAAAAGAGTGTTTTGGTACAGTGGAAAGGAAAGGGGGCACCAAGTCAACTAAGCATACAAATAGACGAGAAAGGGAGATCCACAGTTTAAGAAAGGAAATGAAAAATCTGAGAAGGCAATACAAAGTTAGCAGTCCTGAGGAAAAAGAAGGGATTAAGGAAATCACAAGCAGTCTTAGAGAACACCTCAAAAGTTTAAGGAGGATCAAAAGAACAAGGAAACTGAGAAAGGAGAAAGAGAATAGGAGGGCTCAGTTTACCAAAGACCCCTACAACTTCACCAGAACTTTACTTGGTGAAGCAAGATCTGGGAGCCTGATTAGCCCCAAAGAGGAGGTGGAGGCATTCCTCAAAGAGATGCGTAGTGATCCGTACAGTGGCCTACAACTAAATGATAATCCAGAAGTTGGAGTGGCTGACCCTCCTACCATCATGTTCTGTACCATCGAACCAACCTGGAAGGAAGTCCAGGAGGTGGTTAGAAAAGCAAGATCTGCCTCAGCCCCTGGCCCCAGCGGAATATCTTATGGGGTGTATAAGAGGTGTCCAAAGCTTCTTCGGCGCCTCTGGAAACTGCTCAGGAGGGTCTGGAAGAAAGGCTCCATTCCATCGAGCTGGCAGAAGGCAGCGTTGTTCCTAAAGAGGAAGATTCAGCAAGTCTAGGCCAATTCAGAACCATCTCTTTAATCAGCACCGAATGTAAAATCTTCTTCTCTGTGGTGGCAAAGAGACTGTCCTCATATTTGATCGATAATGGATATGTTGACACCTCTATCCAAAAGGGAGGAATCCCAGGCTTTCAGCCAGTTGATACATGAGGCCAGGACAAAGAAAAGAGATCTAACAGTGGTCTGGCTGGACCTGACTAATGCCTTTTGGACTATCCCCCATGATCTAATCCGGACCGCTCTCAAACATTACCGTATCCCAGAGCATATTAGTGTAATGGTTAATACCTACCTGGGGGGGGGATCAAACTTCGCTTTAAGACAAAGGACTACATCACTCAGTGGCAGCACCTTGGACGAGGATTGTCACAGGGTGCACAGTCTCTCCAATCCTGTTTGTCATGGGTATGAACCTCATCATCAAGGCAGGGGGAAAAGAAACCAGAGGTCCAATAATGGATTCTGGGATTCAACAACCAGCTATCAGAGGTTACATGGATGACCTTATAATCACTACATCCTCCCATGTCCAGGCTCGGTGGGTCTTAGTAAAGCTTGAAGAGATGGCAACATGGGCCAAAATGACATTCAAGCCAAAGAAATCCAGGAGCTTGATTATCAGAAAGGGGAATATCACCTTCAAATACAATCTGGCCATTCAAGGGGAGACAATTCCTACCATCAAAGATAACCCTATCAAGTATCTTGGGAAATGGTAGGATGAGTCATTAAAAGATCATAATAATGTCCATACCACTGAGAAGCAAGCACAGTTGTGGCTGGAGAAAATAGACGCTTGTGGACTACCAGGGAACTTTAAAGCATGGCTATATCAACATGGCCTGCTCCCCAGACTGATGTGGTATCTGATGGTGTATGACGCCCTACTTACTGCTGTAAAGGGGGCTGAGCGGAAGAAGGAACTCCCATCTGAGAAAGTGGTTATGTATTCCACCAAGCTTTACATCAGTGGGGCTGTTCATCAGGTATGGGCAATTGCAATTACCCCTTTCTTCCCTGGTAGAGGAGTTTCAAGTAGCCAAATGTAGAGTGGCCATGATTTACAAAGAATCTACAGACAGCAAGGTCAGAGAAGCAGGAATAAAAACAAGGTCAGGACGTAAGTGGGAGGCCTCTGCCTCTCTGGCCTTAGCGGAAGAAAATCTGATGCTCAAAGATATCATTGGAGCACCTTGCATTGGACGACAGGGTTTGGGAATGTCCCACTTTCAAACTTGGGGGAAAGCCAGTCCAGCAGAAAAAAGAGCCATGATCCAGGCAGAAGGGACCTGGAAGAGGAGCAAAGGAAAGCAAAAGCAGTTGAGCTTGGTTCCCAAGGCGCTTGGACGCGGTGGGGTCTACCTAAGTGGAAAGTGTCATGCAGGGAGCTCTGGAGGCTGGAGCCATACCGAATCTCCTTTATGCTGAGGTCTGTTTACGACACTCTTCCGTCCCGTCAACCTCCATAGGTGGGGGTTGAGAGATAACCCACTATGTAAGCTTTGTGGGCAGAAAGGAACAATGGCTCACATTCTGTCAGGGTGTCATACAGCTCTCACCCAGGGCAGGTATAGATGGCGCCACGACAAAGTGTTGACAGTCCTTGCTGACATTTTGGAGAACAACAGAACAAGGAAACGTCAATACAAGGGGAAGGCGGCCCTGGCTATAGCCTTTGTTAAGGAGGGGTCAAAGCTATCAGGGCCTAGTATGTCCAGCTCCAGCTTATTGCAGTCTGCCCAGGCATGGGAGCTTAGGGTAGACTTAAAGAAAAGACTTCAGTTTCCGGATTTTTTCCACACAGCCTTGAGACCAGATGCAGTCTTTTACTCTGTTACAGGAAAGAAAATCATCCTGGTGGAGCTTACTGTGCCATGGGAGGAGGGGTGTGAAGAGGCATATGAAAGGAAATCTGAACGTTATAGAGAGCTCGTGCAGGATTGCAGGGACAAAGGCTGGCAATCGTGGTTGTACCCTGTTGAGGTGGGATGCAGGGGATTCCCAGCCCAGTCAGTCTGGAAACTGTTGACAGCCGTTGGACTAAGAGGAGCAGAGAGGGGTAAGGCAGTGAGAAGACTCGGAGAGGCAGCAGAGAGAGCCTCCTGTTGGATTTGGAATAGGAGGGAGGAGTTGAGCTGGCAGCCAGGAGGGAGTGAGTAGTGGCTGGCGACCACTGCTGACCCGCCAACAGGAGAGTGTTAGGGTCGAAACACTCAATGATTGTTAGTAACCATCTGATGACAGAGAGCTCCGGTCATTGTAAGATGACTTGAAGAGTTGCATCTTTGGATGTATGTTATCGGTGGATCTGACTGTATCCGCTGGGAAGTTGATCACACGCAGCAACAAGGGAGGAACCCTGCCCACCTGTGAGTATTTGTGGCAGTGCTTGGAACAGTCTAATAGATAGCCTTTGCCGTATGAAGTACGTCCAATGTTGATGGCGCTGTGTTGGGTTTGCCTTTATATTCCCTAGGGGAAGCTTGTGACCCACACTGGATGTGAAGAGGACCCTCCCCAAATAAGCCGACGTCTCGAAGACACCCACGGACTGACCCGACTTGCGGATGCTTCGTTTGAGCCCGGACGGGGCACGAAAACAGGGCACTTTAGGTGACGTGGGTATGGGGGGTTATGGTTAGGTTTAGGGGAGGGGACACACATACGCTATGGTTAGAGTTGAAAGAAGGGGGAGATTATAAATAGTAAAAAAAAAAACGTGTCATGAAAATGGGGCAGTTTTCGTGACACAATGTCATCTGCAAACATCATAGTCCATGGAGACTCCTGTCTTATCTCATCCGTCAAGCTGTCCATCACCACTGAAAACAAGAAAGGACTCAGAGCTGATCCTTGGTGTAATCTCTCCACCTTGAATAAATCTGTCATTCCTACTGCACATCCCAACGCTGTCACACTGTCCTTGTACATGTCCTGCACTATCCTCACATACTTCTCTGCCACTCCAGACTTCCTCAAACAATACCACAACTCTCCTCTTGGCACCCTGTCATAAGCTTTCTCTAAATCCAAAAACAAACAATGTAACTCCTTCTGACTTTCCCTATACGTCACCATCTGTTATGTTTGGGAGGCAGAATCAAACTTAAATCCAAGATGCAGGCAGTCAGGAGACAAAATGTAAAGTGCAAAAACCATGGTGCTTTTATTATTCTCAGTGACACAAAATCCAACACATCAGTGACGGGATGAGCATACAAAAAAAGAGCTCAAACAAGGAGACAGGGCGGATATCATATGGGAGGTGTAATGAGCCGACTAAACAAACGAGCAGAAACACAACAGGAAATAGTGACACAATATACTAACAAAACGTGGCCACAGAAAAGACTAATATGCACGCATAACTCAATTGCCCAGCAAGCAAAGAAGCACACAGGTGTGACTAAAAACCAAATGAACTGATTAACTACAGGTGTGATGATCAACAAGGAATGGAACCACAGAGACACATGAAAACTAAAAGCACACGAGCAGACAAAAAAAACCATCTGACAGTATGTGGAAATAAAAACTAACAGTGAACAGGCCAAAGACACGCAACCAAAATACACATCAAGTGACAAAATGCCAAAACAACCGTGGAACTAAAGTGTGAGAGGAACCGTGGACAAACTGACTAAAAGCACTAAAAATAAACAAGAAAGCAGACAGAACCTGAACAACTATGGGAACTAAACAATAATCCAAGACTAAATCCATGAACAGACACAGAAAAGAAACCTGGAACTCAAATGGGACACTGAGTGAAACACAAAGATAGAATGATCTTGAGACAGGGCAGACAATATGACACGAGAGGTGCAAAAATCCAAAGACACAATGAACTCGAGACCGGGCAACGTAAGGACAACACAGATAGGGGACGGATCACAAGGATGACAAACACACGCAGGGGAGAAAGCACAATGGATCACAACACACACACACACACACACACACACACACAGGGCACAGACACGGCTGAGACCCACATGGATGATAGACAGCTGAAGGCCATACACACACACACATAAGACTGAGACACGAACCACAGGCGCACACACAGGCGCGCGCACACACACACACACACACACAAAGACATAAAGCACAGAGAAAACATGGAAACATACACCAAGGACCCACACAAAAGACAGATGAGGACAACAACACAAATCCACAGAAATAACAGACAGTGCATTCACAACAGTACCCCTCCCTCAAGGGCCGGCCCAGGCGGCCCACCAGAACTGACAGAATACAAACAAAAACAATGGGCATGGAACAAAAACAGAGACACCACAGAATGAAAACAAAAAAAAAACAAGATGCAAAAAACACACTCACGGTAGGAGGCAGGGGCCGGATTCAAAAACAAATTATTACATAAAGGATGCGATGTCTGACAACTGCTATAAGGCACAGAGATGAACCATGGAAACACACACACACACCAAGGACTCACACGAAAACTGGACAAGGAGGACATACACAAAACATACAGACATAACAGAAAGAGCGCAATCACAACACCATCAGTACTCTCAGAGCTAACATTGCATTTGTCATGCTCTTTCCCGGCATGAAACCATATTGCTGCTCACAGATGTTCACCTGTTTTTAAGCCTAGCTTCTACTACTCTTTCCCATAACTTCATGCTGTGGCTGATCACCTTTCTGCCTCTGTAGTTACTGCAGCTCTGCACATCACCCTTGTTCTTAAAAACAGGAACCAGCACACTGTCTCCACTCCTCAGGCATCCCCTCACTTTTCAAGAGCTTTTCATAGTTGCCCTCACTTCATCCGTACTAATCTCTTGAATTTCCTGATGTACTCTCCCCACATCATCCAGCCTTTTCTCTCTCTCATTTTCTTCATTCATGTCACAAAGTTATTGATACCTGCTAATAATTAGCACCAACGGTGCTAACATACAAATGACTAAAATTTCACTCATTGGAAATAATGGAGAACCAACTTCTTAGATGGTCCGTTACTACAACTGACTGCAGAGAAAACTGTATTATCTGAGATATTTGTCATAACAAGGACAAATAATGGTTGAGTCCATGGTAGCTAGTGGGCACTGCTCACCGTCTGCACTTTGCATAGACTATCTGCCATGAAAAAGAACCACACTACTAATTATGCATGTTTTCATGTCTACTGCTATAAAACTGGAGATTTTAACATGAAAATCTGTGAAGAGTGACTCGCTTTTAGAGCCAGCCTCAAGTTGTCATTTAAGGAATTTCAAGCTTTGGCATTTCCATGATGGCATAATTTTTCAGTACTCACTAAGCAGAGTGATCATTCATTACAATGCATCATTGTTAGACATTTGACCCATATCTCAAAAGCTAATCTTGATAAAAACCTGTTACTGCAACATATCTCACAATACAGAAATCAGGCCAAAAAGTTTATATTAAAATGTCCAAGAATATGTGCTTCCCAAGTACTGTACTACTTCATTATTGTTTCTTTGACTTAGCACACCTGTGGCACATAAGATTCAAGACAGATTTCTAAGATCTCTGAGAGTAAAATTTTCTGAGGATGTACATGAGACCTGCAAGTGTGTCACCAATAACGAACGGCAGACTGGAGACCATGATCATACTCCTGATGCCAGAGGGAACCACAGTGGACCTGCAGACATAACCTTTGACCTCTCTCCTGCTCTTTGTGACATTATCCACACAGGTAGCCAGCTCTCTGCCCTACACAAGAAACACAGCAGGCTAGAAAGAATTTCAAAGTCCATTACAGAGTAACAAAGGGAAGTTTCTCACCTCTTTCCCACACAGGCCCATGTTAAAGTGAAAGAAATATTGCAGGCCTTTGTTGGTGAAGCGAGGGCTGCTGCGGAGTGCGGTGACATTGCCCAGAGGAGAAAAGTCATAATGCAGCAGTTCTCCTTCTCGTGTGCGAATGTCAATGGTGCAGTCACTGAGACAAGCTGAGTGGGCCTGGATGACAAAAGAATGGGGAAGAGTCAACAGGTATGTTTACAGCTGAGACTATAAGTTTACATACTTGACAAAAAAAAACATGTCAATTTCTGCTAGTGCAATGCAGTTTTTCATGTATATTTATGCAATTTTTACTGAAGATTCATATCGTGATAGACAAAAACTGATTCAATTGTCAAGGTCATAGGTCAAAGGGAAAAGCTGGGTAAAATCTTGAAAAAATCCTGTCTTTAACATTGAACAAATTTTCAAAAAATCATAACTGTCAAAAAACAAACAAATTTCTTTCATATTTGAGATATAGGATGGTGTCCTTTATTGATTGACAAAGTTTGATCCGGATCTGATCCAGATTACAGATTTTGTGTCCATTTAAAATTAACATTGAAAACCCCATTTAATGTATATTTTACATTATATCTTATTCAAACATGCCCCCATCAATCTCATATTTGAAAGTGAGGTGCAGACTGGCACTCTATCACCTGACAAGGTTTGATCCAGATCTAATCCGGATTGTTGATTTTGTGGACATTTGAATTTAATATTGAAACATCCATTTGGTGAACATTTTGCATTATATCTCAGTCAAAAGTGCCTCAATCACTCTCATTTATGACAATGAGGTGCAAACTGGCACTCTCAACAAACAGACAAAGTTTGATTTGGATTGGCAAGGTGGCGTAGTGGTTAGCACTAGTGCCTCACAGCAAGAAGGTCATGGGATCATTTCCCGCCCTTTCAATGTGGAGTTTGCATGTTCTCCCCATGTCTGCGTGAGTCTCTCCAGTTTCCTGCCACAATCAAAACATATGCCTATTTGGGGTCTACTCCTTTCTCTACCCCTGACCAAGGCAACATGTCTGCATCTGGAGTTGGTCAAGGATTTCATCTGTATGCTCTTTTTCTAATGTCAACTTGTGAACCACTAAAAGTGTGACACAGTGAAAAACAATTAAATGAGTTGTACATTATGTTCTAACACTGTAGAGACATAAAGTAAGCATTCTAACTGACTTAAGAAAGCTACTGCTTATTAAAAATTAAATGTATAGCTGCAGGATAGGGGAGACCGGGGCCAGCTTCCCCCGGGAGATTTTTACATTTATAATCCTCTGAAACACTACTGCCTGCATTTTGAGCACTAAATTGTGTGAAGAAAAGCCATAGGTTTTTGTTACTTTGTTACTTCAAAGCCAAAAGAAACAAGGCATCAGGCCAAAACACAGAATAGTGTATATGTGTGTCAGAAACATCAGAATTGCTCATTTATACCCAGCAGTTTATTCAAGAAAATCCTTGTTTTTTTCTTACATTAAACTTGTAATTAAAATAGTTTTAAGTAAAAAAAAAAAGAAAGAAAGAAAAAGAAAAGGAAAAAAGAAGATTCTTTAGAAATCTTTGATGTTTGTCTGTAAATTAAAACCATAACTCATCTGTTGTTTCAGGTGAGATGATTTCTTGATTAACATGATAATGACCCTTGCACATTTATTTTTTTCAAATAATAAAAACAGTTACTGTTTAAAGAGCCTTTGTTTTATTTCTAAGTGTAGTAGCAAGTGTGAGACACACCTAAGCATCCCCAAAACCGTGGATTTTTAAGGTGATTTTTCCATCCAATTACTCTGAGAAAAAAAATCCTGCTGAGAACCCTGTTAATTGCAACTGCATAAACAAAATGCTGTTAAGTGTTTGCAGAACAAATGTTGTGGCACTTTCATTCATATGGCAGAACATTTAATATAAAATTGTGCTATACACTACTTTTGAATTCATTTTTGGATTTATGCGATTAACTGCAATTAATCATGGAAATCATGCAATTAAAATTTTTTAATCGCTGCCCAGCTCTAATATATATATATATATATATATATATATATATATATATATATGTGTGTGTGTGTGTGTGTGTGTGTGAGTGAAATAGTTAAGTCACCCACACACACACACACACACACACACACACACACTATAAGGTTGTAATAACATAATTAGTTTTTGGAAAGGCTGTAATTGCACTAACCATGTTCCTTTCTGTATTTGGCCCACAGTGAACACACGCGGCCTCTCCCACAGACTGCTCAGCCCTGATGAAGGTGTTTGATGGGCAGCTCTTACAAAATCCTGTCCCACTGACCATGTAGTGTCCTGGTGGGCAGGGAACGCAGGAGGAGCCCAGGTTGGAGCTCAGGGCACAGTGGCGACACTTTGAGGCGACACCCCCAATCACATTGGTGATGTGGATTGAGTAGATCTTAGCAATATCAGCGCTGTACTTCCTTTCCTAAGAAAAGAGAAACTTCACAGTTCACCCAAATAAGTGCAGAGCTGTTATCTGCTTTTCCAATTCTTTCCTATAGGTGGCAATGATCCAGTTGTGTAATTAATATGGAAACAGGTCACAGTTGTTATGGTGATTTTCCCCCTGCTGAGACTGTTCACGTCCCGAATTTTGTTAGATTTGTAGCAAGCGCCTTGGAAACATAGTGGTCAATGTTTTGACAGAGGGTCAGTGCTCTCGGTTACTCTATGTGTGCACATGCATGAAAAGAAACTATAAATTATATTTTAAGAAGAAGAAATGCAAACTCTATGATATTGTCTCTTTAGTTTTCTGCTAAATTCTGTCTTATTTTTCCATTTCCACTTCACCATATCAGACGTGACTTGTGTCCAAAAAGGTGTGCATTCATGGACAGAAGTATACGTGATGTACACACATTCTTCTTTCCTATATACAAAGGGTGAATGCAAAGTTTTGAGCCTGACCCCAAAACAGTGAGCTGTTGTTCTCCATCTTTTGGATTCTGAGAAACCAACATTTCTTAAATATGTGAAGTTTTGACTCACTGAGTGCACCGCTGTAAAATATTGGTTTCTCAGAATGCAAAAGGTGGAGAATCACACCCTGCTTTTTCTGGGTCAGGCTCAAAACTTCTCAGTCCCCCTCGTACCAATTCACATAGGGGTAAAATGCATACTTTTGTTGTTGTTGTTTTGGGTTTTTTTTGCATACACATTGTTAATGAATGAGGCACCAGGTATGCATTTTATACAACAAACCCCGAGCTGCAAAACTAACTGGTCAAACAGACGACTGAAAATAAAGTGATGAATTCCACGACAGAATAAGAACAAAGTTGTATGTACGCCGTGGGGCCTACTGGTGATGACAGTCTGTGATTCCTCCTGGATGAAACCTTAATCTGATATATCTTAATTCCCCAACCCCACCCATTGACAGCTGGGTGGGACTGGGACAGTGGAGGTGACCTGTCTTGTCCAAGGACACCGGCAGATAGTGTGCCTGAGAATTAAACTCAGATCTCCATAGCCAGACTCTTTATCCCACTGACCTACATGATATGCAGGTAGGTCAGTGGCAAAAGTAGGACTGCGCAATGACAGGAAAGAAGGAAATGCAAATAAACATCCAACCATTTCTATTGATCCTTTAAAAAGCACTCTAAATAATGATGTTGGGAGGTGGAGCTGTTGAGGTGTAGCTGTGCCTCACGATGGAAAATTGCTCGGTGCGCTGAAAGCTCCAGGTGAAGCTGACAGTGCTGTTGTTCTGGATCAGGTAGGAGTACGCCTGCTTCCTGTTGCTGCCTTTCCACTGCTCCATAATTTCATTATTCCACTGATTATAACCCTGAGGACAAATACATGTTCATACTGCTGTTAGGAGCGATTTCATAAAGGCTGCTCATTGTACAAGGCAAAAAAGTGCACAGTGTTTTCCCTCACCGCCAGAAAGTAAAGTTTGCAGTCAGCTGTACACGTCGTCTCAAAGACAAAGGTGATGCGAGACAGTTCACTCCTTTCGTGGTCTTTGACTGTGGACTGAGGCAGCCTGTAAGGACAGATGACACCCCATAAAGCCCCTCCTTAACGCGTACAGTGTGTGCTGTTTATCATTATGTAACATTTTTAAGAGACATGTCCATTGGTGTCTGATTGCACCTGTATCCTGAGACACCGAGTGTGAGCATCAGGTAGTCTGTGTCCTGGTCCCCAGCAGTGGTGTACACGTACTCCCCAGCCACCTCCCATGCTGATATTATATACAAAAAATAATAAATATATTGCTGTTCAAAAATGTACAATATGGATGACTGTGGATTTGGTTTGGATACGACTGACTCAACCAGCATGAGATTACCTATTGTGTTAATATAAAATGTACATATGATACGTTACATTATATGACACCTAACTATTATATAACATGATATGACACCTTCATTATTTATCACACTGTCTGAATGACATCACTACCGTGCATTTTTCTTCTATTTTCCGTGCATTTTTCTCCCATGTTTCATTATGGCTCCATATCCTTTTTGTAAAAATGCTTCCAGGATGTCAGGAAACTAACTCCAGTAGCTGCAGTGTTCATGGTGACATCTTTCGTGGCTGTAGAAGCTATTTTTTGCTGGATTCAAGAAAGACTTGTTTCCACACTCTCCTCAGCCAGCTAGAGTGAACTCCTGGCCTTACATAGGGCCTACTCTGCCCCCTACTGTCAGCTTTTTGTTCCTACAAGAAACATCTTTCTAATGGCATAATATTTAGGTATTATATAAAACAAACTGAAATCATTTAAAATTAAATGAATTTATTTATGATAAACATAAATCTGGTTATCAGGTACACATTTACTTGTAGTCTGTTATTACCAAAATCTCATTCTTATCTGTTTTATTTGTGTTTAAATGACATTTAAACATCACATTAAGTTCATTAATTAAAATTTTTTTTTATCCAAAACAATCCTTAAGTGCAATTACAATGCATAAATATTTGTTTTGTTTTAATCTTTCTTCACATCAAGTGTGTGAGGTGTTGATAGGTTAATTTTAACATTCTAGATTCTTGCCTTACACAAATGGTAAATGAGAGGTAATTACCAAATTATTCATTTACTCTTTTTTAGTCAAAAACAGCACCAATCAGTGAAAATGTAAACGGCTGACTGATATGCTTGCATTCCTCTGATTTCTTTATTTTTTAACTGACATTTTTAATCCTTGTTAATGTTTCTTTGTAAACTGAGGCAGACCTGTGCACCTAATGTTCCAGGTTTTATTCATTACATTCATTATAAGGGTTATTTATCTTTTCTACATTTTTGGGCTTCCCCGTGTAACCCTATTTTTAACATCACAGCTCTATGAAATATGGGTAATTCTCTCTGGGAAAGTTTGAGAAAATGATAACTTACAGAAAATGGGCAAAAAAAGCCCAAAATATCTACGGAAGAGTCCTCGTGCACTTTGACAGTGGGACAGTCCTAAACCCTCACACACTTAACGGAAATGTGCTTCAAAGCCTGAGGCTTGAGGAGGGCAGATATGGACTTTGGCCCAGACTCTCATCTTCTTTACACTATAGTTATGGTCTTGGGTGATATTAGTGCTACTCTTTATCTTGTGTTTTGTTGATTTTATTTAGAAAACTACAAAAATATTTTATTTTTTTATTGATTTATTTTTATCTGTGCAGATTATATTGATTCAGTCCAACAATGACTAACTTAATTCCTCAAACAACAATTTGATGCATCATTACGTCTTACATTTTGTTCATGATTGGATCTGATTCCTTTTTATATTTCCAGCTCTACTTTAGAAAATGTTAGTTAAAAACAACACCAGAAGAGTTAATCAATAAAAGTAGTAGTGCAAGAGGGACTGGGCCTAAATTAGGATGAGTGTCAGTGAGTCTCTCTTCAATAATATTTTTAAGTTACTTTTCCCTGACGCATCACACCATTTTCAGTCCATGTGGGATCAAACCATAAACCAAAACTTACAGTGATTTTATTTTGGATCATTCAACTATGTTTTATATGTAAATCTTTATCTGATGTGATATATTTAACATCTAAAAAAATAAAATAGAAAATGGTGAAATATTTCAGTATCTTTTGTCAGTTATTTCAGAAAGTGGACTTTTTATATATTCTAGGCTCATTAAATATAAAATAAAATCTTTCCAATTGTTTTTTTATTTCAATAATTACAGCCTACAGCTAAGGGGGAAAAAACTAATTTCAAGTTTGAATAAGTCATTATTTGTGCAGTATAAATACCATGAATATCTCACTCTGGCTCAGTACACACAACCATAATCATGGGGAATACTGGTGACTTGATAGCTGTCAATACGACATTAATTGACAACCTCCAAAAGGGAGGATAAGCTACAGAAGGTCATTACTGAAAGAGCTCAGTGTTTGCAGAGTCCTGTATCAAAGCATATTCATGGTAGGTTGACTGGAAGGGAAACGTGTGCTCAGAAAAGATGCACAAGCAGCAGGGATGACTGCAGCCTTGAGGAAATTGCCAGGCAAAGCTGATTCCAGAACTTGAGGCATGGAATGAGGCTGGAGTCAGTGCACCAAGAGCTACAACGAAAAGAAAATAGACTATGAATGTTGCATTCCTAGTGTCAAGCCACTCCTGAACCAGACACATTGTCAGAAGTGTCTTATCTGGGCTAAGGGTGAAAAGAACTGGGCTGCTGCTGAGGGGCAGAAAGACCTCTTTTCAGATAAAGGTAAATTTTGCCTTTCATTTGGAAATCATGGTTCCAGAATCTGGAGGAAGAGTAGACAGGCACAGAAGTCCAGTGTGAAGCTTCCACAGTCGGTGATGATTTGGTGCATCATGTCATCTGCTGTTGTTGGTCCACTGTGTTTTATCAAGTCCATCTCAATGAAGCCACCTACCAGGAGATGACCTTCCATCTCCTGACAAGTTTTATGGAGATGCTGATTTCCTTTTCCAGCAGGACTTCACACCTGACCACAGTGTCCAAACTACTAGCAACTGGCTTGCTAACCATGTTATTACTGTACTTGATTGGCCCCTTGGATAATACCCCACAGATTCTCTATGGGGTATCATCAAGATACAGATGAAATGAAGGCTGCTAACAAAGCAACCATGACCTATACTTTCTGGGTCAAATCAGGGAGGATTTAAATATCAGTGTGCGCTTGAAAACCTACATCTACTCTACACTATTAATTTCATGGTAACTACAGGTCCTTAGCTTCATTTCTTATGCTAGCAAATATATGTATGCTAGATTAATCCTGAAATAAGCGAGAAATGAAATTTAGAATGTAAACTTATGGAAGCTTACTTTCTTTTAGTAGTGTAGGAAACCTACAAGATTTATGCACATTTTTATCCAACATTTAGTCATACAAAATGTCTTCCTAATGTTATACCACAATGTTGACCTCCCTTCACTGGCTCCCTGGTGATGTGACGCTAGATTAAAAGGTTTTGAGTGAAGCTTTCGTTCTTAGGGTGCAACCTGTTTTTTTCATTTGAACTTTGTTTTACTGTTCAACTATTTGTATTTTATTCTCTTTGTATTATCAAGCACATTGAAGTATGAGATGTATAAGTACTTTATGAATAAAACTATTATTATAATGTTGTTGTTATTGTTACTGTTGTTATTACTCTTGTTGTATGATGATTTAACATTTGCCCATGTTGGCCATCCCTGCTGAGATTTAGTCTCTCACCTGTGCTGTGGTCAGAGCTGCTGAACTCTCGGCGGAACACAAAGCTCTTCATGTTGCTCGGCATCGTGTTCCACCATTTGTACTCAAAGCCCACCACGGGCTCTGTGCCCACAGGACACCTGGCACAGGCTGTTCATGAATAAAGTGTTGTTATATCAGAGCAGAATCGTGAAGCGCGAGAGCTCAAAGTTCATGATGTCAAAGAAAACGTCTCAGGATGACATGAATATTAGGTGTAATGATTCTGCACCTGTTCCATTTGAGTATAAGCCATCAGTGCAGGGCTCACAGGCAGAGGAGTTGGTGACAAAGAAACCAGGGTTACATGGTGGACAGGTCTGCTTCTCCCCTGATGGGGGCAGCTGAACGGCTCCTTCAATATTCTCCAGGCAAATTTTGGGCTCAATCCATTTATACATGAGCTGAGTCTGACATACACAGCAAAAAAAGAAATAAACACTGGAAAGAAGCTGAAAGCATATGAGGAGCTATCAGGAAGATTACTGAGAATTAGCATTGGTGGATGGGGATTAAATCATACAACAGTGTTTTAGGGCCACATTGAGTTTTTTTTTTTTAGACTTCAAGAATAAAGTCGTAATTTTCCGAGAAAAAACTCGTAATATGAAAATAAAGTTATAATTTTATGAGGAAAAAACTTGTAATATTATGAGAATAAAGATGTAATTTTATGAGAGAAAAACTCTGCATCTCAAATGAGATCTGTGGGTGCTTTGTGAAGCTGTACTTCAGTGTAGGTTTTACAAACAAGGAACTTCATCTTTTGACCCATCTGCACCACATTATCATTAGTATCAGAACTTTGAAAAGAATATGCAAGAAAATGTGTCTATTCCGGAGGAGGAATCACACGGAGTTCGCCTGTAGTTCCGATCAGTGGTGGGCACAGTTCCGCTAACCACTAATTATCGAAGATAATGTTTTCATTATCAGATTAGTTTTTCAGATAACTTTGAAAACCATCATCGGACTAACGATCTTCCGGTAAGTTTTGGTCCAATAATTGTTATACCACGTTCATACCGGACGCCACAAATTCGCATCCCTCACCTGGTGAAGGACACGCCACCATCACCTGGTGTGTCGCTCTGCTTTCGCTGCGAAAATTCGCCCAATGCATCATCAAATAGGAGGAGCTTCCATTCCGCTTGCCGTCAAGTGAACATGACGGACTTTGATCACACGGAGCAAGTTGCTGTGCTCTATTTGTTGTGGAAAGCTGACAAACGTCCCCAGCGGTGCTGTCCGTGGGTTCACAACATTCTCATGAGATGTTCCCGATTCAGGGAGTTTCATCATTTGATGCAGGAGCTGCGTCTGGATGACAGCTGCTTTCAGCAGTATGTCCACCTCTCCAGGACCCAGTTTGAGGACCTCCTGTCCTGTTCGCGCACACACATTTGAACAATTTAAAAAAAAAACTGGCTGCTGGTGCAGTTCCTCGCTCTCCCCTCCAACTCTGTCATAATTGTGTTATAAATTAGTCAACATTTGTTCTATTCTACATCTGTGTAGTTAATAAAATTATCTTCACGGACGATTCGTTCGCGCGCACATGTGTAAAAATGCCAGAAGAAGCCCAGATTGCTTCTCCAAAAGCCGAAAAGTCTGTTAAATTGTGATTCAGGCCGTGTGATATAACCGGCATCAAAATGCATAGAACACTGCCATCTACTACCGACCAGTTATATCACAGTGTTGTTGCGCACATGATTTTAAAATCTGTAGGTTTCCAAAACCTGAGAGACCACACACGTGGAGATAAAAAAAAAAAAAAAAAAAAAAGATCATAGATCTGACAGGTTTAGTTGTACACTGTGTGGTGTCAGCCACACAGTAAAAATAACACACACAAACGAATTTCACACACGAACATTCCCAGGTCAAACACCTCACTTTCTGATTGGCTGCATGTCACATTTAGCTCCTCACGTCCTTCTGAGCAGATCAGAGCACTCTTACAAACCACACACGGCAGGAATATCTGATAAGATTATATTTAGCGTCATCACGATTGTCGGGGCGTCCTTAAGATTATCGGAAGGGGAAGATCGGGTCCGATATCGGCCTAATTATCTTGCCACGTGAACCAGGCTTGATGTTATGACGCCTCATGGGGCGACTGACTGATGCACTATTGACACCGCACCGCAAAGTACAACGACCAAAATACCAACATTCTGGGCGCAATGAACATGTTTTCACTATTATTTGATTTCTTTGTGCGACTGACATTATTATTCAAGCATTCAAAAGGCGATTCCTATCGCCACACAACTCCAACCACACAAGAAAGTTTTTTGACAGTTCTTGTTATTGAAAGAAACCTCGTCTCCCTAACCAGATAGAGTTGTGATGTCATCACGCGTGTGCTTAGGCGCTGTCTAGCAGGATCTTGAAAATTTCTTACTTTTTTACTCACTGAAAAAAAAATGACATTTTACAAAAGTACATTTATTTGTAAACACCAACACGTTACATTGATTCACTTGTGTTGGTTTTTACATAGAATGAATGAATCAACCAATCAGTATGAGTGGAGGCTTAGTTACCCATAATCCCTTTGGGCAGCTGTGTGTTAATGTTCAAATCTTCATAATTAGTGCATTACTTTAAAATTAACAGATATGTGTTATATATCACTTTGCACATTTTAAGAGTTTGCATTAATGTAGTTATTCTGTCCAGAATAATTTTATTTATAAAGCAAAACCATAATTCAAACCTGCTTTCCATTTCAAGACCTCTGCCTCATTGCTGGACCTCTGTATCCTGTCAGAGTAAATGATTCTTTCCTACAGCAGGGGGCAGAGCGCACAAAGACAGAAGTGCTGGCTCATTGGCTGTTTGGGTTTGTGATCCCCTTTAATTCTATTAGAAGCTTTGGGGGTGTTTAAACTCAAAATCAGCTTCTTAGTAGCTGAGAGAGTATAGGAGGCAAAATTGAAAGTTATCAGTTATCTGTAGCTTCCGATAAGTTTTAAGGCAGTTTATCGGTTTAGCATTAAAAAAAGATAACCTTTCAGTTAAGTGATTACCAGTTATCAAAGCAAACGTTTTGGTTAGCTATGGCCACCACTGGTTCAGATTAGTAGCTCCCAAAATTGCCTCTTTCATAGAGGAGGAAACGGCTGGAACAGGCAGTCTGCAGGGTTATCTTTTCTTCTATGAATACAACTTTATTCCCGCAATATTACGGCTTTATTCTTGTAATATTACAAGTTTATTCTTAAAGTCTAAAAAAAACTCACTGTGACCCTCAAACATCATCGTAAAAATCAGTACTCATAATATTGCCATTATTTATTTTTATAATTATAGAATTGAGTTTCTAAGCCAAGAATCAGAATTGAAATTCAATCGCTTACATATACAGTGGTCCCTCGTTTATTGCGGGAGTTACGTTCTAAAAATAACCCGCGATAAGCGAAATCCGTGAAGTAGTCAGCGCTATTTTTTGCAATTATTATAGATGTTTTAAGGCTGTAAAACCCCTCACTACACACTTTATACACTTTTCTCAAACAGGCATTAACATTTTCTCACTTTCCTCTCTTGTGTAAACACTCTTTTTTCTTCTGTGCGAGAACATTATAAACAGACACACACAGAACACAATGCGCGTGCTCTCCCTTCGCTCACTGCCTCCGGGGGTACGGATGCGGGACCCGCAAAGAATCCAAGTCCTCTCTCGTTGGCCACGGAGCTCTGCGGCTGCGGTCAACATCCGGATCAAAACAGCGAGCGTAGTCTCTGGACCTGTTGCCAGATTTGGCGCAGCTCCGCACAGCAGAGGGCGGTGTGAGTGGCCCGCTGCTGCATTTACCGAGCCCGCAGAAAGCGCATGGGAGGCAGTGAGAGCAATCGCGGTGATGCCGACCGGTGC